>NW_027530632.1:1087799-1104034 GCF_008692635.1 Crocuta crocuta
TATATATATATATAAAGAAAAACACAAGCCTACCTCAAGAAGAAAACTCTCAAATAAACAACCTAGGCTTCTACCTAAAAGAGCTAGGAAAGGAACAGTAAATGAAGCCTAAAGGCAGCAGAAGGAAGAAAATAATAAAAATTAGAACAGATATAAATGATATAGAAACTAAAACACCAACAGAGATCAATGAAACCAGGGGTTGGTTCCTGGGAAAAAACAGTAAAATTTATTAATCTCTAGCCAGTTTCATCAAAGAGAGAATGCATACACACACACACACACACACACACACACACACACAAAATCACAAATGAGGGGCGCGTGGGTGGTTCAGTCAGTTAAGAGTCCAACTTTGGCTCAGTTCATGATCTCATGATTTGGAATTCAAGCTCCGCATCAGACTCTCTGCTGTCAGCACAGAGCCTGCTTCAGATCTTCTGTCTCCCCCTCTCTGCCCCTCCCCCATATCCATCTATCTCTCAAAAATAAACATAAAAAAGTATTTTAAAACATTTTTAAAAATAATAAAAAAAATAAAATCACAAATGAGACAGGAGAAATAACAACCCACACCACAGAAATACAACTATGATTATTACTATGAAAAACTATATGCCAACAAATCAGACAACCTGGAAGAAATAAATTCCTAGATACAAACTGCCAAACTTGATACAAGAAGAAACAGAAAATACGAATAGACTGATCCAGCAAAGAAATTTAATCAGTAATCAAAAAACTCCCCCAAACAAAGTACAGGGCAAGATGACTTCACAGGTGAATTCTACAAAGCATTTTAAGAAGCGTTCCTTTCAAAGGATTCCAAAAAAGAGAAAAGGAAGGAAAACTTCCAAATTTATTCTATGAGAGCAGCATTAACCAGATACCAAAACCAGATAAAGACATAACCAAAAAAGAGAACTACAGACCAATATCTCTGATGCATACAGATGAAAAATCCTCAACAAAATAACTAGCAAACCAAACCCAACAATACAGTAAAAACAATAAATAAAATTTAAAAAATCATTAAGCATGATCAAGTGGGATTTATTCCTCAGTTGCAAGGGTGGTTCAATATTTACAAATCAATGTGATAGATCACATTAGCAAGAGAAAGTAGAACTACAATATTATTTCAGTAGATGCAGAAAAAGCATCTGATAAAGTACAACATCAATTCATGATAAAAATCCCTCAAAAAAAGCAGGTTTAGAGGAAACACACCTCAACACAATAAAGGCCATATATCAAAACCCCACATTTAACATCACCCTAAATGAAGAAAACCTGAGAGCCTTTCTTCTACAGTAGGAACAATACAGGGATGTCCACTCTCACCACTTCTGTTAAACACACCATTAGTCAATAAAAAGAAATAAAAGACATCCTATTTGCAGATGACATGGTACTGTATATAGAAAAACCCAAGAGAGTCCATCAAAAAAACTGCAAAAACTGATAAAGTCAGTAAAATTGTAGGATACAAAACCAACGTACAAAACTCTGGTGCATTGCTATACACCAAAAATGAGCAGCAGAAAGAGAAATGAAGGAATCAATTTCATTTACAATGCACCAGAAACAAGATACCTACCAAAGAGGTAAAAGACCTGTACCCGAAAACTGTAAAATACTGACGAAAGAAACTGAAGATGACACAAAGAAATGGAAAGACATGTCATGCTTAAGGATAAGAACAAATATTTTTAAAATGCCTGTAACACCCAAAGCAATCTACAAATTTAATACAATCCTTATCAAAATACCAACAGCTTTTTTCAGAGAGTTGGAACAATCAATCCTAAAATTTGTAGGAAACCACTAAAGACCAAAGAATAGTCAAAGAAAAGCAAAGCTGGAGGCATCATAATTCTGGACTTTTACATTTCAAAGCTGCAGTGATCAAAACAGTACGGTACTGGCACAAAAATAGACACAAATATCAACAGAACAGAATAAAAACTCAGAAATGAACCCAAAATTATATGGACAAGCAGGAAAGAATATCCAATGGGAAAAGACAGTCTCTTTAACAAATGGTGCTCGGAAAATTGAACAACAACATGCAAAACCTGGACCATTCTCTTTAACCATACACAAAGATGAATTCGAAATGGATTAAAGACCTAAATGTGAAATCATAAGAGTCCTTGAAGAAAGCACAGGCAGTAATTTCCTTGACATCAGCTGTAGCAACTTTCTACTAGATAGGTCTCCTGAGGCAAGGGAAACAAAAGCAGAAATAAACTACTGGGACTACATCAAACTAAAAAGTTTCTCCAGAGCAAAGGGAATAATCATCAGAACTAAAAGGCAACCTATGGAATGGGAGAAGATATTTGCAAATGACACATCTGATAAAGGTTTACTATCCAAAATATACAAAGATCTTATACAATAAGCACCCCAAAGTATCCAATTAAAAAATGGGCAGAAGACATGAATACACGTTTTTCCAAAGAAGACACACAAATGGCCTAAAGACACATGAAAAGATGCTCAACATTTCTCATCACCAAGGAAATGCAAATCAAAACTACAATGAAAGATTACCTCACACCTGTCAGAATGGCTAAAATCAACAATACAAGAAACAAAAGGCACTGGCGAGGATGTGGAGAAACGGGAACCCTCTTGTGCTATTGGTGGGAATGCACACTGGTACAGCCACTCTGGAAAACAGTATGGAGGGTCCTCAAAAAGTTAAAAATAGAAGTACCCTACCATCCCCCAATTGCACTACTAAGTATTCACCCAAAGAATACAAAATACTAATTCAGATACATGCACCCCTATGTGTAAAGCAACATTATCTACATAGCCAAATTATGGAAACAGTACAAGTATCCATCCATGAATGGATGAAGATGTGGTATATATATAAATACTATGGAATATTATTCAACCATAAAAGAGAATGGAATCTTGTCATTGGTAACAATGTGGATGGAGCTAGAGAGTATTATGCTAAACGAAATAAGTCAGTCAGAGAAAGACAAATACCGGATCTCCTAAGTGGAATTTAAGAAACAAGCAAGCAAAGGAAAAAAGGAAGGGAGAGGCAAACCAAGAAACAAACTTTTAACTATAGAAAACTGATGGTTACCATAAGGGAAGTGGGGGAGGGGGAGTTGAACCATCCTATGATGAACACCCCAAGTTGTATGGAAGTGCTGAATCACTATACTGTACACCTGAAACAAATATTACACTGTATGTTGACAAACTGGAATTTAAATGTGAATGTGAAAGAATAATTGATAGAACTTTCCAAGAATAATTCATAATATGACATGTCTATACTTGAACATATGACATTATACAGAGAAAACTATCTTTATTTAGAGATGGTATGACAATATACAGAGCAACATATGAGAATCTAATGTTTAAATCTAGTAAGAACAGGTGTGTGGGAGATGACATCCCTTTAAAATTATCCATACCTAAACAGAACTACTGTATCATCCAGCAATCCCACTTCTGGATTATTTTCAAAGGAAACAAAACCATTATCACAAAGAGATATCTGCATTCCCATGCTCAATGCAGCATTACTGGCAATAGCCAAGGCATGGAAACAGCCTAAGAGTTGGTGAAAAGATAGGTGAAAAAAATGCGGTATACAAATACAATGGAATAGTATTCCAGCCTTAAAAAGGAAGGAAATTCTGTCATTTGCAACAATATGGATGAACGTGGAAGGCATTATGCTAAGTGAAATAAGCCAGACAGAGAAAGACAAATACTTTATGGTATCACTTATATGTAGAATCTTGGTGGGGGTGAGGAGAGGTAGGTGAGGTGACAGGTGTGTTAATTTACTCAATGGCAGAAACCCTTTCACACAATGTATATGTATATCAAATCATCACATTGTGCAGTTTATCTTACAATTTTATTTGTCAATTATACCTCAATAAAGTTGACAGGCACCTGGGTGGCTCAGCTGGTTAATCGTCTAACTTTGGCTCAGATCATGATCTCATAGTCCATGAGTAGAGTCCCACATGGGGCTCTGTCCTGTCGATGCAGAGCCTGCTTCAGATCCTCTGTCCCCCATTCTCTCTGCCCCTCCCCAACTCATGCATGGACATGCGCGCACTCTCGCTCGCTCTCTCTCAAAAATAAAAATAAAACATTTTTTTTTAAAGCTGAAAACTAAAGTAACCCTGACCCAGATTTATGATTAAATTTAACCAAAAATTTTTGGGGGCTCAGCCCAAATAGCTCCTGCTCAGAGGCCTTCCTTAACCACTCTTGCTAAAAAGTATTCCCTCACTTTTCTGTCTTTATCACAGTCTTATTGTTTAATCCTGTAAAGGTAATGTGGGGATAGGGCCTCAGGATTTGTAAAGTGATACGAAATTATTTCTACATTTATTAGGAGGAAGACTTCTTATATAAAGAAACTGTAACTGAACTATTTTGGGTACCCAGCAATAGCCACTAACCATATATGACTACTTAAATTTACATTTCAAAATTCCATATTCATAAATAAATATTCCTACAAATCAGCTGAACTACAAAAAATTTACTTTCTATGGGGAGGGAGGAAGGCATTTTTGCTTTTCTTACTTTTTCCTCTGAAAATAAAAACCCTTGTTTCAAGTACTGGAATAGAGATTTTTCCATCTTTTTCATATGCTTACAGTGCCATCTTTTGTTGCCTAATAATTACACGCTCTCCTTGCCATGAATTTTGTTCTTCTGATTTTGTTTCATTTCATTTCAGTGGGAACTAAAATTTATCAAATGGAAGAACCAATGGAGGGAGGGCCCTGTCCCCACATTACCTTTACAAGATTAAAAAATTAACACTAACAGAAAACTTCTCATGAGAAACAATGAAAGCCAGAAGACCATGGAATGTAAATTCCAAGTGGTCAAATAACATAGAATTCCACCACCAGCAAAACCTCTCATTAAAAATAAAAGTGAGAAAACTTCAGCTTTGGCTAGTACCAGACCTGTAATCTCACTAAGTAGTAGAAAAGTTTAGGGGAAAAAATCAGAACTTCTCATCTTGAAGGCAGCAGAGAGATCCTGAGGTAATGAGAACAGAAAGAGCTAAGACTCCAAGGAAAGAACAACTTTGGAGAGGAAGCTGATTTCCCCTGGGGCCCTTGCTGATCTGGCAAAAATCAGGGGGTTGGCAGGAGGCTGGGATTAGCATTGGGAGGTGAAGACTGATCTACAGGCTGATGTAATTCTCACATGCATTTTCTCGAGGTTGATAAAATCCCCTAGATTAGTAGGGTGCATAAATTCTTACTGCTAGGGCACACACACTGTGAGGGGAAGGGGGCACACAGCAGACAGAAGTGTCCAGGAATCTGATGTTAATTTTTTCAAGCCTTCCATGGTGGCACTGAAGCTAAACAGACCTTACAAAATGGATGCACAAATGTAACAGTATTTTCTCTCCTAAAAAGCAGTTATACAAGTGATGTTTTGGTAAACTATTACTCACTATTTTACTCTCATATCAACTTATAACTGATTTTCCATCCTACTGCCTGGAGTAAATGTCTATGTGTTATACCTTTTATCAGACAACTAAGCAAAATCTGTCATACACAAAAACAAAATGTTCTAAAATTCAACAGAAAGGTTTTTAAGTATAGCAACCATAAAAGTATTGGTAATGAGATCAAGAGATGACCCTAATATGGCTTTTAAATAGTGACATGTGGAAGGGACATTTCAAGCTTAAGAAAAAGTAGAACTAAAAAGCAATGCATTACAACAACCATCTATAAACATTTTGCAAAGAAAACTAGGCATTCTACATTAAGAATAAGAGAAAACTTGGGGCACCTGGGTGACTCAGTCGATTAAGGTCATGATCTCACATGGCTTGTGAGTTCAAGC
Organism: Crocuta crocuta; assembly: GCF_008692635.1. Lineage (NCBI taxonomy): Eukaryota > Metazoa > Chordata > Mammalia > Carnivora > Hyaenidae > Crocuta > Crocuta crocuta. The sequence continues at coordinate 1,093,683 of NW_027530632.1, forward strand.
TCCGTGCCAGGCTCTGTGCCAACAGCTCAGAGCCTGGAGCAGGCTCCAGATTCTGAGTCTCCCTCTCCCTCTGCCCCTCCCCCACTCGTGCTCTGTCTCTCAAAAATAAACATTTAAAAAAAAATAATAGGAAAAAAAGAATAAGAGAAAACTTGAATACAGTCATTTAAAGCTACAGATGGTTCAAAGTTCGGAGGCAAAACATTAAATGAAACTTCTTCATACACAGCAAGTACTGTTTCACTAAGCAAAATCTTGATCACATTTATTGAATATAAAATATATGAAGGAAATAATGTCCAAAATCACATTAANTTCACTTATGGGTGATCACATTTGTTTAAGTAAAGTAAGTTAAAACACTTACCTGGGTTTCATATAAGTGGGCAATGTGAAATTGAACTGCAAAGATGACAGAAAATAAAAATCAATACCAACAGAGTAGTGTGGGGTAAATTAAATAGTATAAAACATCAAACATAAGCACAGTCTACACTACAGAGATTTAAGTAATAATAGAACATAACTTTTATTTTTAATAAAACAGAATACACCAGCAAAAACACTGAAGAGCATGACAGAAGCAGCCATATGTGCTACATGTATTCATTGTTGGTCAATATCAAAATTTGTCAGTTTAATTATTAACATTAAAACCTATAGCAAGCGAGTATATTCCTTACAAAGTTCAAAACTGTAAGATTAAGCAAACAGAGAAAACTCTTTATAAATCTATTTTATAAACTGGTACTTTAAAAACTGAGTTCCAAATCAATACAATAATGTCAGTATTTGGGTAAAAAAAAATATTAAAACCAAAGAAAGTCTCTAGTTCTTTATACCATATTTCATAACAACATTTATAAAGAAGTCATAAGCCATGATGATGCTGGTAACAACACAGAGGAAATGGAGTTGTTGCATTTCTCTATCAGTTCTTCAGAATTATTTAGGGGGGAATATAAAGGACAAACCACGTAGAAGGCAAGAATAGTAAACAGTCACAAGATTAACAAGTATGTCTTGAAAATCAAACAAAAATGTATTTCAGCTTCTGTCTGCAGCTCTTCTTGATATACTGCATCGCCAAAGTATGAATGATTCAACAAAAGCAACAATGAACTAGGAATCAAAATTGGATTCTAGCTACTTTAATACCATAATTTTCATTCTTCAATGACAAATCTCTTTCTTAAATGTTCTATCTACCTGGATTTCACAGCCGGATTTCAAAGAGTCTGGGAGCCTATCAAATTTATAGGCAAAATGTTTATGAGGATCTTTGAAAACCAGGTCCACACGGCTATCATCAAGTCCTCACTGAGGGATGCACGATGAACTAACGCTCTCACGGATTCTCCTAACGATAAGATTCACCTGGGAGGCTTGTTAAAAATAGAGATTGCTGAGATTATGATTCAGTGAGCCTGGGGCAAGGCCGAGAAGGCTGCCTTTTTAATGGGTTCTGCAAGAGATGCCAATACCTGTTCCCTAGACCAGCGCCTGGGAAGAACTAGACTAAGTAACCATAAAGAGCAAAACAAACAGATGAAATATATAATGAACTTTAAAACCAAACAACATCTTTGGATCGAAAGTAAATACTACATCTCTCTCCATAAGTAATCATTAAATGTCACACATTAATCAGAGATGAGGAAAAACAAAAATATCTTTGGACGATGAACATCAGCTTTCTGTGAAAAACACATAATAATAGTAAAATTTCTACATACAGAGATATCCCCTTCACCTGTATCTGTTGAGGGCTTTTCTTATTCTCCACGTCCCTTTTCCAACACAGCTCTCCTTAAGATTCAAGTCCAAATCTCACCTCACTACATCACTGGAGGGAGACTGGGTTACAGGTTAAGAGAACGCAGAAGGAATGGGAAAACTATGCTCATCTCCCTGATCTTCTTACCCCTCTAATAAAGGTGATAAGGAAGAAAAGAACTAGCTAGCATCCCCTAACTCCCTCCAAGCTCATCCCTAGGCCCTCCATTTACGGCCTCTGTAGCCAACAAATTACTAAATCCAGTGTCATCTTTTGTAGTGTGAAAGCCACCACATATTTGTTAAAAATCCTCTTCAACTGAAACATAACCCTACAACTAAAAAAAGCTCCACTTGACAAGTCTCAATTAGAAGTGGAAATTTTTAACAAATATTGCCATAAAAGGTTCTGAAATTCAACTTTATTCAGAAATTATGTTATTTTTAGAATTAAGAGAATTAATTAAATCTAGAGGAAACAATTTTATCCCGAGGGACCAACATATAATGAAGTCTCGCATCACCATGATTCTACTTTTTAAAACACCAACCGTAATTAACCCCTCTTAAAAAGCTCTAGAAGCAGTAAGTGTATCTACTTACTTTTTAATTGCATAAATGAGCTGTGCCATAAAATAGAAATATCTCATATAGACATTTTTTAAAAGCTTACTTTACTTTCTATAATTTTCTGATCTTTTGTAGTATCACAAAGTAACACGGAAGATTTCAAAGAAGAGTCAAGGCCTGTGGCGTACACGAATATGTGATGACGTTAAAAATTCCAAGAGAAATAAGCCTTGCAAAGATAAGAAGAGCCTGGTATTTAAATAGTAATAATGTCTGGCTCAAAGTAGGTAATCTACATTTGTTAGTGCTCCGTGAGACACCAGCCATTACCACGGCTATCATGTAATCACGCAGACTGCCTAAAATAAACTACCCAAATCAACTGAACTATAATGGCCTAATGTCTCTAAATAAAGCATGTTCCCTTCCATCACAGTAACCAGCCTCATGGCACAGAAAGTCCAGGCAAACCAGGATGCTGGTTACCCTCCGTCCTACTTCCCTTCTCAACAACATACAGAGACACAGACACAGTCAACTTGAAGATGTATTCGTTATGGTTCAAATATCCTCTTCGCGTTCAACAGGAAGTTTCCTGCCCAGTGGTACTCATTCTACAGATGTAGCGGTCTTCCTGTAAGCAAGAGCAAGGACCTACAGCTGAGTTTTAACTTCAACAGAGTAGACTAAAATGAGGATTTACCAAAAGAATTAGTCTAATGTTTATGAAACATCCCTCAAAAGTTATCATTCAAACAGACATAGAGTTACGAGAGTTAGCTTTAAGGTAGAAGATATAACCAATAAAATGAACATGAGGTGTTTCCTTACTCCTATATAATTAAGGAAAAAGTATAAATTAACATTTAATAAATGTATCGATGAGTTGAACTTTTTTCTAATCTAACCTCCTTTTAGAAACTACAATATTGCTGCATTTGTTACCTTCCCACCATTTATTCTGCAAATACACTGCTCAGTACTAAATCCTGAGTTTCATTTAAAGAAAACAGAAATCGTTTCTGTCTTCTCAGGAAATTGCCTCTAGTAAAAGCATGATATAAAGGGTCTGGCTTAGATGATGATTTAATCCACACCATGTCGTCATCCAGGTACTATCAAGTTACATTCTAATTTCATGTATTCAATCATTTTCTTAGACATTTTTAACACTGGCACTACTTTTCACTTAATGGCATCCTATACAGTTAAAACACGAAATCACTTAGANNTCATTAACAATGATTCTAATTTTCATACACTCTAATTAAAATTTTAATGTTCCAAGAAAGTTTTAAAGAAATTGAGCTTGAACCCAATGAATATCCTTAAAACTTTTACTAACTACTGTAGAGAACACTAAATATGACGACGCATACAAGTTGATAAACACATCATAATCAACCCAATCTACTTTTGGAAAGAGACGTACACAGAAGCAGAAAATGACTTGTCGGAAGAAAACCACGGTTATTGGAACAGGTTTCTCACACACATTCTTTGTAAATTAATTGAAAAATGTCACTTCAGGGGCACCTGGGTGGCTCAGTCGGTTAAGCATCCGACTTCGGCTCAGGTCATGATCTCATGGTTCGTGGGTTTAAGCCTGGCGTCGGGCTCTGTGCTGACAGCTCAGAACCTAGAGCCTGTTTCAGATTCTGTGTCTCCCTCTCTCTCTGACCCTCCCCTGCTCACGCTGTCGCGCTCTCTCTCAGAAATAAATAAAACATTAAAAGAAAGAAAGAAGTCACTTCAAACTTTATATATGATGTGTAAAACTGCAATAAAAAAAACAAAGGAAGTAGTCATAATTACCAATAATTTTCATACCACACAGCAGGAATCAGTGAGCGACCACATAAGAATGTTTGTATCCTCATTTTTTCTAAAACACTGGCAAACCCTGCTTTTTTAATCCCCCAAGTCATCTACAATATAATTAATGCATAATCAATCCTGTTCATTAGTGCAGACAATTTTAATTCAACCACCCAGTTTGCTGGCGTATCTATTTTAGACACAGACTGTTCACAATAACTGGTCTCACGTGCTCCATGTGTATAAGCAGCCATGGCAACCAATACAGTTAAGATCCAACAATTCTCAAAGAAAATTGCAAAGGAGTTTATCACTATCATCATCATCATCATCATCATTACTACTATTATTTGCCAGGAGGTGATCTGAATACATGTAGAAAATTATTACTTAATACTTACTTTCAGCATTGGACAAAGTGCAGGGATTGCAGTCAACCAAAGCTAACTGAAAATGCTGCAAGAAGAGAATAAGAAAATCAGTGCACTAAATTCAGTCATATAAATGTGCCTGCATTTTCAGGTACATAAGGTCTAACATAATAGTGAAACTATGCTCTGCTCATAAAACACACTAGACAACCAACTAGAATCACTTTGTACATTTACTGCTGGTAACAGGCTGTTGGGTGACTTTCTTGAGGCAGTTGAGAATGGAGAATTAACTTTACCAAGTTATTGCATGTATAATTTTGTTTATATGAAAACAGCTTCAGAAAAAGTCTTCAGGTAAATAGTTATCAGTTATAGAGCAGTTTAAATAGTTTAAGACCATTATTTTAAAAACTGAAAGTTAAAGTTCAATGATATTGATGTCAGAATACCACTGCCTATCTTAAAATGAGACATGAACTTTAGAAACAAACAAACAAATACGATGACAATAAAGGGTAAAACTATCTGCCCTTACCGATTCTTCAATAATCAACTGTAGTTGGTGCCTTTTAAAACTATTTGAAATACGGGGCACCTAGGTGGCTCAGTTGGTTGAGCATCCAACTTCAGCTCAGGTCACGATCTCATGGTTTGTGAGCTCAAACCCCTCACCGGGGTTTGCTGTCAGGGCGGAGCCTGCTTCAGATTCTCTGTCCCCCTCTCTTCACCTCCCCCACTCACGCTTTCTCTCAAAAATAAACATTAAAAAAAAAAAACTATCTGAAATACTACCAAGAATGCATCAAATAGCCTGTGTTCAAACTTATCTATGAAATGTAATCATCTTTTTAGAATGCATGTGCTGTTATATGTGCAGACATTATTAAACCATGACTAGTTTACAGTACCTACTTATAACAACATCATATAAGCCTGCCCAAAAAATACATGTTAAATTCAATGGATAACATGAATTTTTAAGAACATAAATCATGATCAAGAACACTGGGTGACATGTGACATCTACTTTATCAACATTAAATCTGGTGTATAAACTAAGAAAGAAAAACAAGTACTAGAGTTGGTATAAAATCCTTAAGTTAAAAAAAAAAGTAAATCTCTTTGAATTCTGATGAAAAGCATTTCAAATTTTGAAAAAAATTTTTTAAAACATTGAAAAAAATTTCCAATTTTCTGATTCTCTATAAGTTTTTAGCATTAAAAATAATCAAGAGCCAAAGCACAAACCCATAAATAAATAAATATTTTGACCACAATAAGCCCCCTCTTATCCACAATCCAAATATCTAAATAGTTGTATTTCTTCTAACTACTAGACAAACTGAATGATATGCATCATGGCAACTTCCAGATGTAAATTCAAAAAGGCTTTATCAAGAGAAATAATCATTAGCAAGCTTTCAGTACTGTATTTCAACACAGAATAAACAAAGCTGCACTTGGCCAACTAGAACCCTCCATTAACAAAACTAATCTCATGTCAGCTACCCAGTATTACAGTGAAGGAAAGATGAGAAGGTATCGTTTGGTAGGAACACAGTAGCGGTCATATTCCTTCACGAATGTGTGTTATATTCAAGCATATTTAGGCTAGCCTACACTTGCAGTACTCTTTAAAATTTAAGGGTTGTAATATTGAGTGGACAAACCACTAACAAAATGACTGTAACCCTTAATTATTAAATATTTAATCCACTCAACAAATATTTATCAAGTGTCTTAGGACAAATATTTAAGACAAAGCAGGCACTAGGAATACAATGGTCAAGGAAACAAATGAAAAGTTCTTTGTCATGGTTGATTAAGTGGGGTAAAAAAAATCCAACACCTGAGCAGTTTAAGAACTGCTTTTATTAAAAACAAAACGAAATAAAATCAAGGAACTGCTTTTATTTTCCCTTGGCCTACTAAGCAGATTGTATATACCCTCGAACGTCCCTTTAGTGTGCTACCATAGCACGAGATAGCAGACTATTTTAAAGAGTACTGGTGCACCTGAATCTAGTATTAACACCATATGTCAACTATACTTCTATAAAGGAAATAAAAACTGAGCACTATGAAAGCAAAGTATGCTTTGTAACCAACTGTCTTCCTCTAGGCAAAAAGAGGAGCCCAGTAGCCACACATTCAGACTGCGCGCATTCCTAAGTCTAGTCTATCCTGTTGGCACACATTGGATTTAGATAAGAGCAAGCAAGCAGACCTCTCCTCACTGAGCCGTCAAAGGATACAAACTGACCTAAAGAAAAACACACCTCAAGATGGCTGTATTTTAGTTTTACCTACAATGACATCCCCCAAAGAGCAGAGAGATGCAGAATTCGAACTGCCTAGACTCCAGTTCATCTATCAATGTGCAAGGTCCTGCAATAAAACCTGGCAGAAGCAGTTCTGGACCACGTTTATATAATTATTAACCAACCTTAAAGCACCAATGAAGTCATTGATGTCTCATTTCGAACCCACATCATCATGAAATATTAAACTTTTTCAAACAGCAACAATATTAGAAAAATTACTTGGCAAAAGAGCACATATTCAAACATGTGCATGTGAGAATGAAAGAATTTACAGAATAATTACGAAGTATAAGCAGCAACTATGAAGTCACATAAAACTACCCCATATAAAGAAAAACCATGCCACACTTTCCAGTAAACTAAATGAAGATTGGGACTGGGGTGGGGATGACATGACCTCACAGTTTCATTTCTAGTATCTAAACCAGGGGGCGCCTGGGGGGTTCAGTCGGTTAAGCATCCGACTTCAGCTCAGGTCATGATCTCACGGTGCGTGGGTTCGAGCTCCACGTCAGGCTCTGTGCTGACAGCTCGGTGCCTAGAGCCTGCTTCAGATTCTGTGTCTCCCTCTCTCTCTGACCTCCCCTACTCCCACTGTCTCTCTTTCTCTCTCTCAGAAATAAATAAAACATTAAAAAAAGAGATTAGTATCTAAACCAGATGCAAAATAGATGGACCTATGAACATACAAACCAGCAGAAAGGACTATGGATTATAAATAATCAGCGCCGGGATCTGAAAATACCATGGCAAAACAGCCAGGAGCCATCCCTGCAACCAACAGAAGCTGTTAGGAAACATCTGCACCCCACACGGAAATACTGCAGTACTGAAACGGACTACTGTTGGGCGAAACAAATAGCTATTATGTCGTAGAGGCTTCTGCAGTTCAAAGACTACATACAGACCTGAAGGCAGAAAGCATTCTACAATTTCCAAGCAAGATTTACCTAACATATTTTTTAATGTTATGGTGATTTTCTTTTTATAGAGCACTTCTGGTCAAATTCACAAAAAATTCTATTCATAATAATTTCTGTTGACCTCTTTATCACCAAAGTTACCTTTTGTTTTAGAAGCTTTTGACTTGTTCAATATTTCAAAATAACTTCATAGCATTTTGCTTTATAAAGACCAAGGGAATTGATTNATGTAATTAACATGGAAAATTCAAGTTTCAAGACTTTATTTCTCTTTAAATTGTTTTTCTTCTAGCTGTAAAGTCTGTGATTATCTCATGAATCTTTCCAATTATAGAGCCCTTCAGTCCCAATCCTGAAGACAGTGATAGAACTTGCTTTTATAATCAAGAAATTATTTATGTATGTATAAATTATTAAAATGTGGAGCAATGTTTGGGTTCCAGACCCAATGTTGGATGTTCTGACTCAGTGGGGTGGGGCTGACACCCTGGGAACCAGAAAAAAAGCNCGCGGGGCCCGAACCCACAAACCGTGAGATCATGACCTAAGCGAAAGTCAGACGCTTAACGGACTAAGCCACCCAGGCGCCCCTCACTATTTTAGTTTTTAAATTGTGTACTTGCCCCCCAAAACTTTACTTCAGACCACGTAGGCAAGTAGTTGATACTGTTGAGTATATTCAATTAGTGTAGACATGGCCTTTCAGGAATAAAATGTCGGCAATGCCAGGCACTCTGCTATGGCTATGCATCTACAAAACTGAATACATGGCCACCAACATTAATGTTCTAACAGAAATTTAAAAGACAGGGCTGTCTGGGTGGTTCAATAGGTTAAGCGTCGGACTCTTGGTTTTGGCTCGAGTCAAGATCTCAAAGTTCAGGGGATGGAGCCCTGCGTCAGGCTCTGAACGGGCAGCGTGGAGCCTGCATGGGATTCTCTCTCCCTTTCTCCCCCCTAGCCCCNGAGGGGAAAAAAAAAAGAGAGGTACTTCAAGCTGAGGAAATCACTTATTTCTACATAGCCTTTATGAAAGAGGGTTTTATAGACCATTTTAAGGGAGAAAAGATACGTCGTGTACGCTTGCAAGTAATTGTCTGCTTTTTCATTATTACAGACTGCCGCAATTCTAAGAGAACAAATTAAAACCAACAACTTCATTCCCAAACCTAATAGTCTATGATAAATGGATGAGCCTAGGGAAAGTCCTGCGATGTGATGGCACTTTAGGGACTTGGTGTCTGAAAGTGAGATGCAGAGCTGAACCCGGAAAGTTCTGGTAGGGCTTATGAGTCACACTGCTGGCTAAGCTGATCTGACTGAGGTTCTTTCAATGCCCTCAAACTCAAGCTCTTCTGATTCTCTGTAATACAAGGTTATTACAACTGTTTTGAGGAGAAACTCTACTGCACGCCAGTAACTAACAGCTAACAGATCCTGGCAATCTCTTCTCAAAAAAGAAGTTTCCAATCTGGTCTCCTCCAAAAGTTTCCTTAACAAAAAGGTCACACAAAAGACACTGTAATACTGAAGATGTTCCAAATCTTATTTCTTCTTTTCACAGCCCTTCTTTATGGCTCTAGACTTCTATCTGGCTATACCAATATCGGATATCCCTCAGGTACCTCCAATGCAATATACTCCCAAAGGACTCATTTCCATTCAAAGCCTTTCCACCTCCCAACCCCCAAATCTGCTGCTTACTTTATCACCTACAAAAAAGTGACTTAAGCCAATACATGAGGACCCTATTCCCACACTGAATCAGTTAATAAATGAACTACGTTATTAACTCCTTAAGATCTACAGAACTATCACCTCTCATCCTTTCATCCACAGAGAACCCATTTATCCCACAGATCTTGCTCATCTTTTCTCCTGTACCAGTGTCCTACTTGTTTCCCAACTCATTACTATTGCAGTTTACAAAAGTACAGGTATAGAACTCACTGGAAATTTTAAAACACTGATTCTGGTATGTGTCTAACCTGCGTACACAAATGATCAGAATACAGGATGACTTCTTTTCCAAGTTCTTTAAATCAGGTAGTCTACAATTTGTATTCATATCACAGTAAGACTGATATTTACACCAATAACAAATACAAGGAGCACATGATATATATTTTACAAAGGGGATAAAAAGATGTTTTGGAACATCACCCTTTTTTTTTCTTTTGATGTGGCATTAGAGACACTGAATGCTTCATAAAGCTAGTTGTTATGGGTAAACAGCAAAAAATATGCTCTTTGTTAGAAATGATTTCTTGCAGATAAAATATATTTGAGGAGAGAAAACTGAAATGGGAAACCTGGCCTCACTCTAATCACTCTGTATCAGAGAGAATAGTTACTACACATCTATGAACAGTCATGTCCTTTTCAAACATGTATTTTGGAGGAACTGAAGTACTTCTACTGTTTATACTACTGCACGCTTAAAGGTATGTAACAGAAGAACTCATGGCAGAAATGAGTATCAATTGGAAAAACAAAACTGGGCTGGCAGAGTGAAGTGGAGAAAGCAGTACAAAGTGGCTAGACACACCAATTAGGAGATAAATTCA
>NW_027530632.1:1104249-1104723 GCF_008692635.1 Crocuta crocuta
TCTCTCTCAAAGTAAATAAATTTTAAAAAGGTTTGGTTTTTTTTTTTTTTAATTTTTAATTAAAAAAATAAAATAGGAGTGCCTGGGTGGCTCAGTTGGTCAAGCGTCTGACTTTGGCTCAGGTCATGATCTTGCGGTTTTTGAGTTCGAGCCCCGCGTCAGGCTCTGTGTTGAAAGCTCAGACCCTGGAGCCTACTTCGGATTCTGTCTCTCTCTCTCTCTCTCTCTCTCTCTCTCNAGGCACAAACCTGCAACTAGTAGATAGTAAGTCCCAGAGATCTAATGCACAGCACAGAGATTATAGTCAATAAATCCTGTATTATAAACTTCAAAGTTGCTAAGAGACTACATCTTAATTGTTCTCACCACAAAAAAAAAAAAAAGAAATGATAATATGTGATGAGATAGAGGTGCTAGCTAATGCTACAATGGTAATGACATTGCAATATATAAATGTATCCCCAAAAAGGAATT
>NW_027530632.1:1104750-1105353 GCF_008692635.1 Crocuta crocuta
CTCCTTAAACTTACACAATGTTAATATGTCAATTCTATCTAAATAAAACTAGTTTTGAAGAACTCAAATATTCGAAGTGCCAGCTAGAAGAGTCAAGCTATTGAGCATCATGAAATATTCATATTAAATAGGGCAGGGGTAGCCATAGAGAAGTATCAGCAAATGAATTAATAAGACTACGCTGCTACACCTTCAACAAAGAAATATTACAGATGTTTTAGAAACTTAAGGCATGTTTTAAATNTGACTTTGGCTCAGGTCATGATCTTGCGGTTTTTGAGTTCGAGCCCCGCGTCAGGCTCTGTGTTGAAAGCTCAGACCCTGGAGCCTACTTCGGATTCTGTCTCTCTCTCTCTCTCTCTCTCTCTCTCTATCCCTCCCCCACTCATGCTCTGTCTCTCGCTCTCAAAAACAAAATAAACATTTAAAAAAATTAAAAAGAAATTAACACTGGCACAATACTATTAAAAATAATAAAAATAAAATTACAAAAGATAGGCATTTTCACAGATTACAAAAGTGGTTTCTAATAGGAAATACATATTCTTGTGCCTTTACTTATTCCTTCTGCCTTTGCATAAAAAATAAGACAATAAAATTCCT
>NW_027530632.1:1105452-1112172 GCF_008692635.1 Crocuta crocuta
ATCAAATCCAACACCTGGAAATGAAGTAGTTCCTGGAGAAGAGTAAGGTAAAAAGAAAGTGGAAATGCTACTTCACCCAGTGGTTTCATGTCACATATGACAGTAGAAGGGAGACAAGCCGAATAAACTGGCGAATGGGAACATTTAGGGAAAACAAACACACTGTCAGTTCGTAGAGGGAAAAAAAGTGTTAAAAGGTGATAAAATAGGGGTGCCTGGGTGGCTAGGTCGGTTAAGCATCCGACTTCGGCTCAGGTCATGATCTCACGGTTTGTGGGTTTGAGCCCCGGGTCGGGTTCTCTGTTGCCGGCTAGCTCAGAGCCTGGAGTCTGCTTCAGATTCTGTGTCTCCCTCTCTCTCTCTCTGCCCCTCCCCTGCTCACGCTATCTCTCTCTCTCTCAGAAATAAATAAAACATTAAAGACATTTTTTTTTAAAAAGGGGATAAATAAAGCCAACCTCTCCCCACATCCTCCAGTTTTCCAGCCCATCCTATGAGAGGCATGTTTCATTTCACAGCCTCTTGCACTTCATTTACCTATTCAAGAAACACTAAGCACTTGGTAAAATGCCAAGCATCCACGTCTCGTCTCGTTTGGGTTCAAGCCATTTCCTCTGAATGGTCTCCGTAATTCTCTTCTTCCTCTTTCACAGTAACCCTTTCAAATTAGCACTCACCATCCTTAAATACCAAATTATAAGGGAACTCATACTGGTATCTAGCCAATTACCCACAGGTTCTCATTAAAAAAGCCAGTCTTTACCTTTCAAATCCAAAAAAGTTCCAATGTTGACATATTTAGGGAAACTTAAATATGTAAATATTAAGAATTTCTACATAATCTTCATTAAATGAAATAGATGCACTGGCATTAACTGACTGAAGAATATGGGTGTCATTACATCTTATTTTGCATTTCCTTCCTTCACATGAAGGAAATAATTAACAGTCTGCCAGGATGTGAAAATTGGAGGCATTATATAAAACTATTTGTCAAAATTAGTGTACTTTTATTGAAATAATGATTGTGCACTGCCTGAAATCTATAACGAATATAAGCAATTATCATTAACACCATTAAAAAGTAATGAAATAAAATCCTGAATTAATTATATGGTATAAAAAGGCAACCAAATCCACCTGCGGGGGATATCATCTGAACCAAGGAAGNTAAGCTAGTTAATAAATTAAGAACCGATACCTCCACCACTCACTAAACCCATGACATCTCTACTGGCAAACTGAAAAGTAACACCATATGACTGGAAAGTAAGCTGGGCATTAACTTCACATTTCTGAGGATGGGCAGAGTAACAAAAATACTAGTATTAAATTCTAGGATGGGAACATGGATTTCACAAACAGTATCTAAACTGGCCCCAAACTGAGGAGTTTTGGATAGATAGTAGACAAACTGAGAACTAAAAAGAGAAGGCTGAAAAAAACATGTCAGATACTTTGATATGCATATAAATTTTTACAATAATCTTGTAGAATGGGGACAGTTACTCTAGTACTACAGACGTAGAGAGAGGACCAGAACTTAAGAGTAAGGCATCTTGCCCAAGGTCACACAATTAGTCATATGGCAGGGTCACATTTTAAAACCAAATGTGCTAGCTCTGCGAGCTGTTTCTATAGTATCACACCAGAATGAATCTGTTTCAGAGATACATTTTGGTAAAAAAGCTACTACCAGAGATACAAATCAAATAGGAGGCCCTGGAATCCACTTCATGTGTAGGTGAAAATAAGAAATCTACTATGGAAATAAACTGCATTTTATTATCGACAACCTGTATATACTGCCTCTTCAGGCGTAAGGGAGAAAGAAAATGAGGTGCAGGAGACCTGATCTGTAATGGACAGAGTGTCCACATTGCCCCATACCACTTGCTTTACCCACCCCTCATTCCAGGAACAGTGTATTTAGGGAACTGAGCCTGGCTCAAAATCTGGACATAACTGGTCTAAGAGCAACCACATCTTTGGTTTAAAAAAAGAAAAAAAAAAAAATCAACTGAGAACGGCCATGTGGCCCATTTCTGGCCAATGACATTTTGCAAAATGAAGTCTTTTTGAAGAGATCAACAAGAAGTCATGATCTTTCTTCTTTATGACATGATGATCAGATATTTGCTAAGCACGTATTATATGCCAGCACTGTACTAAGCACCTATTCCACTATTCTATAATATCTTTCTAGAGGAGACATAAAAGATGAATCATCTCACTTTGATTACATCCTGCAACTTTACTGAACTCATTTATTACCTCTAATAGTTTTTTGGTGGAGTTTTTAGGGCTTTCTACATTTCACTTTGATTAGACCTGGCAAACATCCTTCAGAATAAGCCAAAACAGAAGGAAAAAAATGAATCCTTGATGAAACCTTGGATCAGCTGAATTAACCAATCCTGAAGGTTGTACTTCACATTATACAAGCTACTTTTTTTTTTAATTGTTATTTTAACCAGCTTCATTTGAGAGTTCCTGAGCTTGCAGCCCAAAGCATCTATACCAATAAAGCGTGCTTCCAAGAAACCGCTTCACATAGTGAAAAAAGTCATCAGACGTGCCACATCTACCCATATGAAACTAAAATGCTAGCTAGCCACCTAAGGGGAGAGAGACCTTCAGATTTCTACCTTCATTTGCACTAAATGTTAAGCACTTAGAATACTATACTAATACCTCCTCCTCGACTAAAAATGATGATTCCTAAATTCCTAAATTCTCCTGAAAACAGACAGGAATACGGGAGAGAGAAGCCTGAATAAATGCCAAAGTCAAAATGAGATAAACCTCAAAGGCAACCTTCTCATTATGGAGAAGAGAAATAGCAAGGGTTCCTGAAACTCTTTTTTTCCTATGTTCACACAAATGAAATAAACATCAGAATGGTATCAAGTATTTTAACAAGAAAACTGTACTTAGGTAAAACAATTTTGCTAATACTGCTATGGCTTGAAGGTTTGTTAGCCTTGAACTATGCCTGAACAAACAGAAGTTGTACATGGAAAGGTCTCTGTTGAACCTGAGTAAGCAGTAACACTTGTTGTTTCCCTTGATTAAAGAGGATTTTAAATAGTGCCACCTTCATGGAGACACAGTTCTGCAACCACAGAGTTATGTACAACGCCACTGGACTGATGTTCAGAGATAGACAAATTCTATGACACAGTAAACATTATAGCAACATTTACCAAAACGCTATCAAAAACACTTCTGCCACACATAATAGTCATATTGTGACAATATTATAAAACGACCGAGTAAGTTTTTTTGTATTATAAGACATTTTAAGAGACTCTGTTAGCTAATATATACGGTGGATGTCCAAGAGGAGGTTAAAATATACATGATAGCATATCTGAACTTATTTTCCATTTTAAATCCACTCAGAACCCATAGTACACAATCGACTCTTGAACAACACAGGTTTGAGTTGCATGGGTCCACGTATATATGGATTGTTTCTGACACAGTACAGTAGTATAAATGTATTTTTTTCTTCCTTATGATTTTCTTAATAACATTTTTTCCTCTATCTAGCTTTCTTTATTGTAAGAATACTGTGTACGATACGTATAACATACAAAACACATGTTAAGCAACTCTTGAGGTTATCTTTTAGGTTAACGGTGAAGCTTCCAATCAACAATAGGCTATTAGTAGATCTATCGTTGAGGAATTATTAAATGCAGGTTTTCAACTGGGGCGGGGAGGTGGGGGTTGGCGCCCATAACCCCCATGTTGTTCAAGGGGCAACTCTTTGAGAAGTGCTGCTCTACGTTTGAGGAAAACTGGTCATTTTCATGCTTCCTTTATTCTCCACACTACCTCATTAGACCCTGGCATCATTCACCTCACTGCACTTACCTTTGACAATAGTGTAATAATCAAAATACTTCACAATCTACTTGTTTTAGTGTTTTTGGCTGCTTATCATTCTTTCATATCATCAACATTGTTCTTTAGAAAACTCATGAAAGATAGAAACAGTATTTGCATAACTGTCTACTTTAAAAGTCTAAAACAATTAGATGCAGTTTTTAAAATACCTTCAAGTACTACCTCAATAGTGAATTCAAATTACAACCTACTATAAAGTCTCTTTATCATTCTTTATCTCCCTCTCACCTCCTCTGAGGATCAAAATAATCTGCAATGGAGGTATTTAGAACATGGCAACCATTACAGTCATAAATTCACAAGAACTTAAACTTTATTCCTAGAACTTCTAATCCTTCAAAGAGCAATGCTTTCACTGCACAGGAAAGCACTATTTTCATGAAAGGCCCAGTAAGACCTAGGGTGATAGCATATACAGCACAGGAAACTCAATAAAAATTGGAGAAATATCAAATTTTGATTAATACATAAAATATTTAACCAACAATGTATAATCTTTTCCTACAGAGGTTTATATTCACAAACCGGCAATTCAAATGACTTGCAGAGAATACGTTTTTTTACTAATTTAGATATGAGATGTGCCTTGTTGGTAGAGGTCAACAGATTTCTAGTGAGACCCATGCAAATAAAGAGTCGGGATGGGATCACAGATAAGTAGCTCCTTCTGACCTCTATGAGATGATCAGTCATGTACAGTGAGTGGGCTGATGTAGATGTCCAAACAGACTGAAACCTCCACCCTTTCCTGATGACAGACTTCTATCAAAATTTTAAAGAAAAAACCACGTTTAATGGTATAATCAGTTACCTATGTATTAGGATCATAACTACTTTGTACCCTGAAACCCAGCCTTGTGTATCTCCCAGTTCATAGCTGGTAAAACAATTCTTTCACCTAAATTTTCAAATTTTCTTTTGAAGTGCCAATGCCAATATAAATTCCAACATTTCTCAATGCTCTAATACTTAACAACAACCCACTCCCCATCCCACGCCACCCTACCCCCAAAAAGTGCACAAAATGAAACATTTTATCTTGGAAAAAAATCCAATAACCTACCTTTAAACTAGACTCATAGTCTGTATTCACTTTGAACATAAGCCCAAGTCGTAAATGAATTTCCTTGGCTCGACAAAAGCTGGGATCAACATAAAGCACCTCCTGAAATGCTTTAATTGCCCTGAAAGAATATAGACATAAGATATCTTAACTTTTTGAAACTTGCATGAATTTTTGCTTGGTAGCACAGTAAAACTTCTGCTTTATGCAATACGGTTTTAAAGAAAATGTGTTTTACATGAATGTATTGTTTAACAAGTAAGAGTAGAAAGTGGCACCTGGGTCTTTTATATAATTGAATGTATACCATCTAATATAAAAGGGAAAAGGAAGATCCGATGAATGTATTCTCAATTATGCAAATAATATTTTACGGCTTAATAAAATTCTCAGTGTAAATAACTGATTTCACAGTTTCTGGAATTTCCTAGGGGGAAGAGGGGTGGGGCAGATAGGACAGTTTTATGTTTAAGAAGGGAAAGGTTAATCCTGTTTCTAGTCTATTCTGTAAGAGTGAAGTCTTCATTTAAAACTCTGTCCTCTTGATTTTGATTTAAAATCCATATGCACCTGGTGTTTTATACATATCTCCCACACAGCTAGCCAAAGCCCTGGCTTCATTTGTAGAAAAGGCCATCCTTACCACAGCTCTTCAGGGCCACTTTGTCCCAAATCAAATGTCCAGATTCGTGTGGCTCTGTTTCTGGGCTTTCTACCATATATCACTTTCCATTGGTCTATCAGTCTATTTTTGCCCCAGATTCACAATTTGTCTTTAATAAAAGGCCCTGATACCCAGTAGAGCAAATACAAGCATAAAGAACACTCTTCACTGGATCCATTTTTATATGCCTTAATGTGATCATGTAAATGTAGCACCTACTAAAAAACAAATTAAAATCATAAGGAAAAATGTGTACTTTGAATTTTGAAGATGATAATACCAGCTGTAACATATGTTGATCATCATTTTAAATCTCTCTACATTACTTAAGACTTAGCGCAAGTACCAGCTAATATATTCTGTACAAAGCTTATCAACTATTCTCTGCCTCTACTTATCCTAGAAAGGTGGCTATTTAGAATCATAGATGATTCCAAAAGAAAAGTCAATCTTTTATATCAAAATACCATAACTCAAAAGAGCACAATACTTCCTATGGCTTTTAATTAATTTTATTGTGATTCACTGATGATCTATTCCCCCAAAAAACAACTGTGTGTGGCTATGTCCATGTTTATTGTAAAATTAAGGGTTCTAAAAGGTAATGTTTATCATGAGGGGTGGGGGACAAAAGGTCTGGCATCAGATACTTCTTTACCTGATAAAATACCTTCTTCCTAAAGAGGAGGGTGATATCTACCTGTTAGATGGCTTTCTAAATGGGTGGGTGGGTGTTATCTGATGTATACAGATAGAAGAAGGGAGTTAGAGACCTGACAGAAAAGAACTGGTGTAAATTACCATTCTCATTCAAAGGCAGCTTTCTATTCCTCAGACTTTAAGATACTTCTCTGCGTGTTAAGAGGTTCTCTTTGTGCTTTTCTCAGACCTTTCTAATAAGAGGAGGGCCAGTTCAGCCTCTAGTATTCTCCTGGTCATGGCTGGTGCTACCACCTTCTAATAAAATAGGCAATTTAGGGAGGACGGGAGAGAGCATATCAAAAGGTTAGGGGAAAAAACCCTGCAGCTGTAAAGGAGGCCAAGTAAAACATGATACAATTGGGAAAGGGGAAGGCAG
>NW_027530632.1:1112201-1113873 GCF_008692635.1 Crocuta crocuta
AAATGATGGCAATGAATGTTTATTTTATAAATAACATGTTAATATATATACTTAGGTTTGTATATTTTTAAGTATGTTATATTCTATAATAACAGAAATTGCAGGTGATACTTCATAAAATGCTAATTAACCTTAACTTCCAATATGGGTCAGAAAACTCTTGCAGAATAGGTCAGAACGAAGCAGTGTCCACAGGTGCCGATAAAAAACCCAGGCAGGCCTGAGTCAAAGATATGAAAGAAGAAGAATGGAAGTGGAAGACAGCAAAGAAAAGAAATAAAGGAGAAAAAAGGAGTTAGGAAAGAAAACTGGTCTAAGGAAGGGCATGTGAGAAAAAGCAGTAGGGGGAACACACAGCATCAGAAACCAGCCCTCGGGAGAAAGTATTTCCTACTCTGCCTTAGTTTCTATCTCCAGCCTTTCTTCTGAACCCCCTAAATCTGGAGGTGTGTTTTTACTCCATAGGTGCCTTTGGTGCAGACATCTTATCCACTTGGTTCACGATGTCACACAAGTACAAAGAAACAGTTTATTTTTAACAAGTTTTCTATGTATGTTAACACACTGGAAATTAAAAACAAACACAGATTAATCTATGAGCAATAACAGGTGTTCCAACATACTAGTGTAGGTTACCCTATGTTTACTCTTTAAGGACTATTAAAAGTGCCCATGAGACGGCATGGCCAGCACAGATCAAAACATCAAGGTCTTCCCATTGTTGTTTCACAGGTTTCCTCAAATTCAGTACCTTGAAGACTGAACATTCAGCATCTCATTACTAGATTACTGAAATAGACTCTTTAAGGACTACTCTTGCTCTGTTCTGGCTTCCCTGTTTCTTTAAACATGTGGCTCCTGTAATTGTCTACTAATCATGATACTCTTAAGTCAAATCTCCACGTAGCATTTAAGGTATGTGAGCAATACGTACTACCTATTCAACTCTATTCCCAGTTATGAGCCAATATTGTTCTTCCTCAACTGTGACCTGGCTTATTTCAGAAATTTCCTTTTGCAAATACTGGCCCTCTCAACTTTGCTGCTTCTCTTCAGAATGGTCTCCTAATCTGAAATATTTTCATTCTTCTGCTTCACCCTAAATCCACTATTCCCTAAAAGACTGACCGCCCAAACTCAACACCGACTATTTTTTTGCTTAGTGGTTAACCAGCAGTTAGGTCCACTCTATAATCAAATCACGTTATTCTCTACCTAGTGATGTGCTATCTCCAGTCTTTCCAAGTGGCCTATTCCTTGAGGTCTACATTTCTCCTTTACTTTTTAAAATATTTATTTATTTTGAGGAAAGTACAAGCAGGGTAGGGGCAGAGAGAGGGGAAGAGAGGATCTGAAGCAGGCTCTGTGCTGACAGGCTGACAGCAGTGAGCCCCATGCGGGGCTGGAACTCACAAACAGCAAGACCATGACCTGAGGTCGGATGCTCAACCAAATGAGCCACCCAGGTGCCCCCTCTTTTGTTTTTAATTCTCTAAATAATACAGAAATTGGTTAATTTTAACAGATGTTTACTAATGCCATCACTTGTATAGTTGGCTGATCGGGCTTCTGGTGGGGACAGGGACAGCAATGATCCAGTCTATTTACTGAGCTCCCCTCATCTAATCAAAAATATCTAGGTTCATTTTCATTTCCTTTTCTAAACTTTTAC
>NW_027530632.1:1114364-1118866 GCF_008692635.1 Crocuta crocuta
ACTACATTCTAATTTTGATCATTTTACCACATTCTTATCTCACCAAACTGCAGGTAGCAGAACATGACCGCTGCACCACAAGCTAGACTAAAAATACCAAGACATACAAATTCTGTTGACTTCAGTATTCTGATTGACAGAGAATTTTAGAACGTGAGAAATGGCTCCACAAAACTACAAAATGATTTCATGATACAATGCCTGGAAAGGTTTGCAGTTTTCAAATATTAAAAGATAGTCTCTAGAAATAATTTTGGCAATATAAAACCCTACATTTTTTAGATTTTTGAGGAAAAAATGCCCATGATAATTATGCACAGCAATATGCACATTTTGTTGTTTCTGGAAAGTCATTAAAAAGAAGAGGCTTTCTCAAGAACTTACCAAACTATAGTAAAAATAATGATATTAACTAAATGTTCCTAGCACAGTTTCAATACATTTGGAAAGAGACATAATAAAACATTTAACTTTTCTAAGACTAATAAAGCAGAGTCCAGAGATTTCCTCAGGGATATCTGAAGGGATAAATGGTCTAATACCATAAAATTTCATACTAGTAAAGGGGAGAATATTCTAGCTCTAAATCAGTAATAACATGTATACACACAACAGATATCTACTTCCACACATACGTATTAGGAGATTTACAGGCTCCTTTTAAATGAGACAAATAGAAAGATTTGATGAAGTAATCAGAGACAAACAAGGCAGGATACTTAAAGGTGGAGATGGTAGGAGAAAGCAGACCAAACACAGCACATGGCACAAAGTTACAGAGGTAAAGAAAATTGCTTAATAACATTTTCAGGGAAATGTTCATATACTATGACCGACACAAAGAATATATTTAGGGAAACAGCAGACTAGAAGGATCATTTGAGGTTGACCCAGAGAGGACCTTAAATGTGAGGCTAAGTCAGAAATATCACACAACAGGGGCGCTGGGTGGCTCAGTCAGTTAAGCATTGGACTCCTGAAGACTCCTGATTTCAGTTCAGGTCATGACCTCACCTTGGGATTCTCTCTCTTTGACCCCCACTCCATGCGCACGCTCACTTGCTCTCTCGCTCTCACAAAACATATAAATAAACTTAAGAAGAAAATATCACACAAGAGTTTCTCACATTGCCATTTACTAATGTTTTACACTTCATGGCTTTTTCTGCTCTTACTAGCCAGTCTTCATTTCATTATCCTAAACAGTCGGAGAGTTCTTCCCTTCCCCTATTGCAAAGATTTATGTTTTTATCCATAATTTCCCTGGAGCTTAATTAGCCCAAGCCCTTCCAAATTCTCTCTAGCAATCGATGTGTCACTGGAAAGCATAACTTTACCAGAGCTGCCTCAGTTAAAATGCTAGTTTTGTCAAAACAGAAGTGTACATAATAAACAACACATGTTAACATGAACTGTTTCATTTTAAAGGAACTATACTTAAATTAAGCTTTAGATCTAAGAGCATTACTTTGTATTATGATAGTTCAAAAATATATCTTAAATATTAAGTTTTTGCCAGACACCATGCTAGACAAGGCTCAGGATCAGTGGTAGTATCACAATGACATTAGGTTTATTTGTACCTGAAGTGGTCCCCACAATGGAGGACAGAGATTCCTACAGTTTTAAGAACACTTTGATTGGTACAGTGCTTGAGGAAGAAAGAAAGAAAGAAAGGAAAGAAAGGAAAGAAAGGAAAGAAAGGAAAGAAAGAAAGGAAAGAAAGGAAAGAAAGGAAAGAAAGGAAAGAAAGGAAGAAAGGAAGAAAGGAAGAAAGAAAGAAAGAAAGAAAGAGAGAGAGAGGGAGAGAGGGAGGGAGGGAGGAAGAAAGAAAGAAAAGTTACTTGTGATGTGTTAATACTTCTGTTTTTGTACTCCCCTCCACCTCATTCCCCTAACCCTTTTCAAAGTCAACAATAATCACATTTCCTTACCAGGCTATCAATTAGATTTGGGAGCTTAATTTCCAAAAATCTATGCCTCTAGCACAGAACCATTATCTCTTAGATCTGCCACCCTAAGAGCCTTGTAATACTGATCGGTGGGAATACAAAAGGCTGGAGGCTAGAACGAGAGGACTGATAAGAATTTTCAGGGGGATATACTTACAAGTATGGCTACAAGCTGTAATAAGTTATTACTGTATGTATTTTAATTCCTCTCACTCAAGGATATAAGTCTGTCACTATAAGGCAAGAAGAAACACAGTTCAAGGTACCCCTAGCAACGTGCCACCTTCATGAGCAAGAACAAGTGAAGGCATGGGCATGCATTCATGCGCCTACAAAGGAACGGCTTTATAAAGACTGGTTCTAGGTCTCTGATGTATGTATTTTACATTGTGCTTCTGTACCTTTCCCCTCTGGACACCTTTTTTAAGTCTGGTCCCACATTACAGAGTAGGATCAACAATAAAACTGAATAATCATGCTAAGTTCAATGAGGATTTTACAGCTGTCCTACTGCTTTCTGACACGGGTTCCTCTAAGGAGAGAATGCAACTGAACACTGGAAGAGCTGACCAAATAACAAATGATCTAGAAGCTAACCAATAAAATCAACTCCAAAAGAAGAAATGGGTAGAATATGGCAAGAAACAAGGCAAACAAGTTAAGAGATAAAACTATAATTAATAAAACTGTTCTCGATAACATTAAGTCACCATCACCCACCCCAACACACATGTTGGTCACACACATTATCACCAAATACTTCATCTAATAATCAGTCACTGACAGAAACCATTACCAAATGCCAAATTGAACTTAAATTACAAATGTAGTAAAGATACAGCAGTCTGGGATATCCTAGGAAGATCCTTAGAGCTGACAGTACAAAAAAGGGTATAACACACTCTTCTCTAGAAACATTTTTTTAAAGGAACTCTCCCAATTTCATGTAAATAATTTCAGAAAAAACAAAAATGCCTGATCCCAGCAATTAACAGCTACTTATAAGTAAAACCAAATAAAACACAATTTTAAAAAACCTAAAGAAGGTCCTATCACTTATGGCTGTACTCTGAAACTCACCAAGCACCTACTCCAGACTAATTCTGCAGCTGTTCAAAAAATGGCAAGAGAAGTTAAAAACAAAAGTTGGGGCACACAGTTTGTGAGAAACATCTGACCAGCAAAAGAGAAAACACACAGCTAGGATGGATTCAGACAGGAGGTGAAATACATCGTTTTAGGAAGCAGCCAGAGTCGAAACTGAAAACATAAGAAAATGGTGGTGACCAGGACAAAATCCAGAGAGCAGGGGGACACTTGTTAATTCAGACATTGCATTGTCCTTGTATCATTCAGTTTCATTTCTTAGGTCGACTGAAGGATACAGAAATCATATACTGATAAGGAAGTACGTAATATTAAGAAGTCTCCTAGGCTGACATGGTCACATACTTATTAAAGCAATCCAATTTTGAACTGATGATGGTTTCACTTCATTACCGAGTTTGTGTTTGTATCTTCAATCTACAGGGAGCTTACAAGTTATCACAGGCAGGCAAAAAATGGCTGCTGTGTGGTATACATGTCCCTTCCTAAACTATAGAATTCCTTGCCTCAGGTTTAACTTAAATTACTTGTGGAAAGAATAACTACCTGTCAATCTTCAAACCTGGGGACAGAGTATAATACAAAACAAAACAAAACATTAGATTGGGGAAACTGGGCATAATCTTGCTTCTGCCACTAATTAAACAGTTACGTGATACAGAGTTACACACACACACACACACCTTGGTTTCATCATCTACAAAATTTAGGGAATAAAGTTATGTCTAAGACCACTTCTGGTTCTAAAAGTTTAGAATTGTGTGTTTTATCAACAGGATCTTCAAGAAACTAAAGGTATTTTAAAACAGTCCTAATCTATCCTTGGTTTTAAATATGATGCACTGAACATGAGGTGAAGAGGCTTAAGTTTAGGATTGCCCTACAGTAATGGACAACTTAAGAGAAAAAAAATTACAAAGCTTCTTCATGAAGATCAATTAAAGTTTTGTAGAGTTTACAAACAAACTGAGTGACCTGAATGATTATAATACTTTATAGACACATAGCTGTTCTCTGACAATGTAGTGTTTCCACAGATGATTAAAACCCAACAGAACCAAAAGAGGGAAGAAACAGTATACAGAAAAAGTCATCCAAGTCTACAGCTTCATGTTTAGGGAAACCATATTGAATCACTGCCAATTTGTACTTAAAAGCTCTATAATAGGGGCGCTTGGGTGGCTCAGTCGGTTAAGCGTCCGACTTCAGCTCAGGTCATGATCTCAAGGTTCGTGAGTTCGAGCCCCGTGTCAGGCTCTGTGCTGACTACCAGCCCAGAGCCTGGAGCCTGTTTCAGATTCTGTGTCTCCTCTCTCTCTGACCCTCCCCTGCTCACGCTGTCTATCTCTATCTCTCTCTCTCTCTCTCTCTCTGAAATAAATAAATAAGTTAAAAAATAAGACTTCTTTAAAAAAAAAAAAAGCTCTATAATAAATAAACAGG
>NW_027530632.1:1119022-1120807 GCF_008692635.1 Crocuta crocuta
AAAAAAATATCTCTCTCTCTCTCTCTCTCTCCCTCTCTCTCTCTCACACACACACACACTGGAGGAAACAGATCTAGGGAGTCTATTTAATTCAAGATCAAATTAAGTGACAGCGCTGAACCAGAATGCCAGTCTTCCAACTCAAATTTTACGTTATTTCCATTGGAGAACACTATTATTTTGTCTGGTAAACAAGAAAAACAACAATGGGGCAAAGGCCGTAACAACAGGGCCGTACACTTTAAGGTTTATAAAATCTTGTGCACTACTATCATATTTAATCTCTGACTCTGAAAGTAGTAACATTATTTCTATCATATAAATGAGAGAACTGAGAGCCTGTAACCTGGTGCCTAAGTTACTGCAAATTGGAAAGTACAAGCATGTGTGTGCATGTGAGAACAAAAGGGCAAAAACAGCCAATCTTGTCTAGAAGTTTAAAAAGGTAAAAATCCTGGTCATCAAAGATCATTTATCCACAGACCTTGAGATCTGAAAGCATAGTCATTCTCCAGTTCAAATTACCTGGGGACCACCGATCCATAATGAGTAACTGAGAAATTCCAAAAGCTTTCGAATCTAAGCTTTCCTTAATCAGAATCTCATACCATATTCTTTTAGGAACACATACAACTCTAACAACCTAGAGTGGGTCAATATTTCTGAAGGAACAATCTAATCATTTCAAGAGATTACTGAAAACTACAGGCTTAGTGACACTAAAATACTTTGATTTTATTATACGTACACACACAATATTAAACTAGTCATTTGCTGTAAATAACTGGAGTTATTAGTTTTATGTCAACTTACCACTGAAATGCATTGTAATGGAAGTAGACCAAACCAAGACCATATAAAAAGGCAGCATTCTGCAAATAAAGGAAAAAAGAGAATTTTAGGAAAAGCCTTTATGTCTAATGCATATGATGTTTATATAAAAGACAGTATCTAAGATGTTTTAAGTCATAAAACTACCCTGCATTACAATATATTTACAATATATTTCTAGAACACCAAAGTAACAGTGATGAATCAGACAATGGANCCCTCTCTCTCTCTCTCTGACCCTCCCCTGCTCACGTGCTGGCTCGCTTGCTCTCGCTCTCTCTCTCTCAGAAATAAATTTTTAAAAACATTTAAAAAAAAGAATTAAAAAAAATTATGAAGCAGAATTCCATGGGCACATCTAAACAAAAACGTATTATTTAGGAATAAGAAAATGCTTAGACTGTGCTATCCTATTCTCTCTTGCTTTTATCTGTATTCTTTCTCTGGTTCCTTGTTTCTTTAACTAGATTTAATTTTATGTTCAGTGCTGCCAGGAAGGTAGTAGTTAGAATTCATAGGAAATCCACAAAATAATCCTAGAAGAAAATTTTAGTGTTTAAAAAAAAAAAAACACCTTGCCATTTACATTTGGGGCTCTAAAAATCTAGTGATTCCTTTTGCGGTACAAAAGGAATGCTTCTTGCCATGCAGTCTCGGGTAGCATTTCCCCAGAAGCATACCCTGAGACAGAGGTTTTACGATAAGTAGTTTACTCAGGAAGTGACCCTAGCAAATACCAGTAAGGGAGTGGAGAAGTGAGGCAGGGAGGGGAAAGAAGCCAGTGAAGGGTGCATGCAGTATGGCTGGNATAAGCTTTGTTCTAGGATTATATTGTGCATTTCCTCTGAATTTCAAGTACCTTGCTGGAAACACTGAAAAAAAATGTTTCTTAAGTACATCTTAAAATGTAATAAATATGAAGACTTAATTTCATTAAATCCTTATTGCCCCCAG
>NW_027530632.1:1120851-1124172 GCF_008692635.1 Crocuta crocuta
GAGATATTAAGAATGCAGGAGCAGTTAATTCAGTCATAAAGCATTCTACCCAGAAAGTCTAGATTTGAAAGACAACTGTGTTCTTAGGTGAGGGAATGGCAGAGAAGGGAGCGCGGCTGAGCAGATTGACATCCTTTGCCAATTTAGGTAATTACCCAGAGAAGGTGGTGTGAGGATGGCGGAAAGAGAGTTTACTGAGGGGAATTTCTGCTTTCAAGAAACACACTGCATTCTCCCAACTTCTTTACTTTGTTCATAGCTTATCCTTCCCACTCTAGGAAATCTTATCCCTCTTCCTGCCACCTTATAAATTCTATCATTATTCAAGTTCCATTTTTAATGGCATCTTCGCCACGAAGCTCTGCCGCTTCCCCTGCCTCAGTCCAGAAGTAATCTCTCCAACCTCTAAATCTGGCCTTAGAGCACGTCTCTATCCCATGGCATTATTATATAACAGTAAGAACTTAACGCAAAATGCCAATAACGTTTCTTTTTAAAGGTCCTAACAACCCTATGAGGTAGTAGAGGGCTTCATTTATAGAAATAAACAAACAAGGGTCAGAAACTTGCTCAGACAGACAGGTACTAAAGGGACAGACACAGGAACTGAATCTAGGCCTGCCTCGGGAGTTCACTTGGTAACTGCTGTGTTTCTGCTATTTGTGTACTGACTAAATCCCATCTCAACAGACAAATGTGCCACAAAGGCAGGAGTGTTAATCACCTGTGCATCCCATTATCACCCAGCACAGTGCCTTCTACCTGGCAGATGACCCAAGGTTTAGTAAACCGAGTCCCCCAGTATTTAAGCGCAGTTATGGAGTCCAGCCCCCTAGATGACACATAGTATGAGGCGTGGTTCCTATTAGCCAGGAGCTTATGTATCTCAGCAAAGAGTTAAGTCTCATTTGTCCATAACAGTAAACAATGTAATTCAAACATTCATTGAGCATCTATTATGAATCACAACAGAGTTATCAGCACTGGAAAGATGGTAGGGCACAGACAAAAATCCCTGCCCTCAATGATTTACAACTTAATGACAAAAGATTATGAAATTAAGTGCACAATAATATATTCCAATCTACCACCATTTCAGAGTTGGTGAAGGATAATAAAGACCAGGAAAAGAAGTAGCACTTGGGTACTGTATCTCAAGGACGGCTGGGAAAGGAGAAGGAAAAACAAGCCAGCTCAGCCAGGGGTTCTAAACCACATCTTTAGAAACAGTGACCTGGAGGTCTCACACATGCTCTTAAATAAATGAGTTCCTGGGGCGTCTGGGTGGCTCAGTTAGCTAAGTGTCTGACTCTTAGTATCGGGCTCGGGTCATGATCTCATGGTTCGTGGGATGGAGCCCCACATCGGACTCCACGCTGACAGTGTGGATCCTGCTCGGGATTTGCTTTCCCTCTCTCTCAAAATAAATAAACTTTTTAAAAAAAATGTGTAATCTTTGGATAAAATAACAATTTGAATGTACCATCACCAAGCATCCCATACGCCAGGAGTCACCTTTGAAGATAATCAATTTTTATAGGAATATCATTAAGAGATAAAAACAAGCCAAACTATTAGAAAAATATCAAATCTCTTAACCTTATTCTTCTCTGATACTAATCCCACATAGCTAGTGGTGCACAGTGGGAACAAAAAATCTACTACTCATCCTACCCGGGACCAAAAGAGGGGATAGGGAGGCAGAAAGCATTCCAAAGCCCCAGGAGTGAATCTCCAAATGCCTTCTGGTTACCTACACCTTTTGAATATACTATAAACACCTGAAACTCAACGAATCTTGGACTCAATGGAAGAGTCTGATGTTCTAATGGTATGGAAATTTTTAATTTTTTTTTAAATGTTTTTATTTATTTTTGAGAGAGACAGAGAGACAGAGCATGAGTTGGAGAGACAGAATCCAAAGCAGGCTCCAGGCTCTGAGCTGTGGGCACAGAGCCTGACGTGGGGCTTGAACCCATAAACTACGAGAGCATAATCTAAGCTGAAGTTGGACACTTAACCAACAGAGCCACCCAGGCAACCCTGGTATGGAAAATTTTAGATAGTGGTAACAATCTCACCAGTTAAGCAAGATAAAAATAGTCCTATTTTTCTTCTTTTACCTCCTTCCCACCAATAAACCACATTCATTCTACTTATAAAACTCATTTTACAAAATGAGGCTAAAAAGCCTCTGATCGATCCCCTCTCCATTCTGACTGCCTTTTGCTAGGTAATTTAGGACCTCAACTTTGTCCACCTGGCCTCTTACAATGGTTTCCTTACTGCTCTCCCAAATTCTAACTTCCCCTTCCATCTACCCCCTTTCAAGTACCTTCCATTACCACTGCCAGTGAGCTTTCAAAAACTCAAACATGACACTGTTCTATCTGAAATTCCTCTGGCGAGTCGCTACAACCCTGGTGTGGCTCACAGGGGCTTCATTTTTTTTAACGTTGCTCAACTTTCCCAATCTCAGCCTCCACTTCCATCAGGACAAGTAACACGTGCACACCTATGAATAAAATATGCTCTTACACATTTCTGTGATTGTAAATATGTTTGCTTCCTCTGCTGAAAACACAAGTACCATCTTCCCTTCAACTCACTTCTCAATCTGGCAAATTCCTATCCATCCTTTAACACATCACTCACCTCTTCTTTCTAGAAGTATTATGGGACATTTCGAAGCCCCAAACAGTTAGGTTTTCTGATACATGTTTCTACATGAATATACTTACCTATTGCAGACTATTACAGATCTGCTACTTATCTCCTCCACTAGAGTTGGGAGTCTCAATGTTAGAGAGGGACCAAATCCATCTTTCAATCCCTATGGCAAAGTAACCGCATATGTAATCTATCTACGAAAGGTTTGCTGCTGAGTAAGTCCATCTCTTACAGCCTTAAACAACCTGTTACACTTTTTTTTTCATCAAAGAATTTAATACTCTGCTAAATTCAACTTCTACTGAATTACTTCTTAAATTTGGACACTTAAAAGGGGTTTTCCTAGTTATAATATAGTAAAAGATGTTGCTAAAGCTCATTTTATCCATCATGCCCAAAATTATAGCATCAGGGCAGAAGTTCCGCTTCCAAAACATATGTGTAATACTGGATAGTAATCAGGCTGTAGAGGCCATCAGACTTGGGTTAGAATTCCAGTCTTGTCATTTATTATCTATTAGTATTCTATTATCTATTTATTATCTATTAAGAAACAAGTTAATTGATCAGTTTCACAGGGTTGCTCTAAGAAATGAAATAAGATCAAACATGTAATATAATACCTGGCATTTGAAATTCTTAGGAAAACTA
>NW_027530632.1:1124269-1125116 GCF_008692635.1 Crocuta crocuta
GCTAAGAGTTTTTCTTTTTCCTAAGAAGGTTATAATTTTATTTCCATTATCTAGAAAAAAAATTTAAGTGAGACTATAAGACTTTCAGGTCATACAGACACAATTATAATTCCTTTACTAACCAGCACCATGAGTTAATTTGTATTACAAGTATGGTCTATTTTGCAACAACATGCGTACCTTCTCTTAACTGTGTTCTATCCTATTACGATCACAATCAGACAAAATACATATCTCAGCCTCCCTTGCAGCTAGGAATGTGCCTATTACTACATTCTTGCCAGGGAGAGGTGTATGAAGGAATGTGTATGCTTTCATTATTCCCTTAAAGGAAAGGATTGTTGCCCTCTGCTTCCTCTTCCTCTGACCAGCTCCTCAGAATGTACAACCAGCTCCAAGGCATCAGACACAGACAACACAAGAAAGGAAAAATAGAGACCAATTTCAATCATGAACAAAAATGTCAAGATACGACACGTTAGTGACCCTAATCCATAAAGACCTAACAACGATAAAAACGTATTACCAATCTGAACTTAATTCAGAAATACAAGATTGGCTTAAACAGAAAAAATATAAAACTACCTCAGTGGGTGCAGAATAAGCATTTGCATACAAAAGAAAAATGTTGACTTTTAAAATGAAATTTTTAAAAGTTGGCTTTCATTAGAGCGAAGAAGTTACTTTCTATTCTCAGTTTGCTATTTATATATTAAAAAAAAAAGAACCTAAAGTAATCATGCTTAATGATGAAACATTTATTTAACATATCCCCTTTAACAAGGGAATTAACAAATGTACTCTATCACCTCTTTCAATCAATCCTGTGCTGGCATCCTAGTTACCA
>NW_027530632.1:1125266-1125708 GCF_008692635.1 Crocuta crocuta
GTAACAAAGTTAAATCAGCCAAGTTAGTAAAAATTAGTGATATTGCTTATTTAACTTAACATATAAAATCCAACTGCAGAGTTCTATATATCAGCAGAGATTTAAAAAAATTAAAATGACATTTCTAATAGCAATAAAGCTATAAGCTATAAAATATACTTTATAGGGGCGCCTGGGTGGCTTAGTCGGTTGGGCGTCCGACTTTCGCTTAGGTCATGATCTCGCGGTTCGTGGGTTCGGGCCCCGCGTCGGGCTCTGTNTTACAGTGAGTTTCTTTTTTTTAATGTACAAAATGTACAAAGTCAATGCAATTCCAATTAACCCCTGGAAGTCACTGTGTTTTACTGAACTTTATGACTGATTTTCAGAACTACAGAAACTGACTAGATACTGAACAAATACTGAGACAAATCGGAGACTCCAGGTCTGTGCTGTTGCAAAC
>NW_027530632.1:1125740-1126757 GCF_008692635.1 Crocuta crocuta
TCTAGGCTCTAAAACAGGAGTCAGCAAATTACAGCCAAATTTTTTCTTTAAAGCCTTAGAAGTAAAAATAATTTTTACATTTTATAATGGTTACACTGTCTTTTGGCCCACAAAGCCTAAAACATTTACTATTTCTGCCTTTTAAGAAAGTTTTGGGCATCTGCTCTAGACCAAGAACTTGAAAGTTCCCTGAACACCTATTGTACTTTCATGTGCTGGCTCAGTTCCCTTCTTGGAAACTCTCTCCACATCTCTTAGCTGGAAAACTTCCACTAACCCCTCCCTCAAATTGCAACTACTCTGTGGAGTCTTTCTAATCCCCTTTCCCCACACCCTTTGCTTAAAGACACACACTTCTGCCTCCCTTGCAGCCCCCAGCAATGTTTCTGACCACTTACCAAAAACACAAGCTTATTCGTGTCTTGCCTCACAAAGATACGGGCAACTTGAGAGCAGGAACTATCTTATCCCTACCTGTACTGCCAACAGAGCCCTTGCTAAGAAATGCAAAAGCCATTTAGTGACAGGCATAAATAACGTGATGGAAAAAGTCCCTGGGGCACCTGGGTGGCTCAGTAGGTTGGGCATCCAACTTTGGTTCAGGTCATGATCTCATGGTTCATGAGTTCGAGCCCTACATCAGGCTCTCGGCTGTCAGCTCAGAGCCCCCTTCAGGTCCTCTGTCCCTCTCTCTCTGCCCCTCCCCTGCTTGCACTCTCTCAAAAATAAATAAAACATTTTAAAAAATGAAGGAAAGAAAGAAAGAAAGTCCCTGAAAAGTCAGAAGATGAGCGCAGATTCTACTAGTTCCCTAGTTTCTGCAACTTTTAATCAACGGTCCTTTAAGACAGCATGCTATCTGAATTCAAAAGCTCTTTCTTTTCCTAAATTCAAGTGGGAAAAAAAAAGAAGGAAAAAGAGTAGGTTTTATTTATTTTAAAAGTTCACAATTATAAGGAAAAACGTGTAATGGAATTGTTTAATTAAGTATACTGAATAGAAGTCATCAGGAAATAG
>NW_027530632.1:1126828-1127233 GCF_008692635.1 Crocuta crocuta
CATGTTAAAACATTTCCTTACATTCTTCTATTTGTAGACTGAAACACATAAGAGCAGTAACAGCAAACACACAATTTTTTATTCTTACTTTTTCTACTTCATACTATAAACCATAAGAGCAATTTCTAAACTTAGTCCTGACTCAGGGATGCCTGGGTGGCTCAGTCGGTTAAGTGTCCGAATCTTGATTTCAGCTCAGGTCATGATCTCCCGGTTCATGAGATCGAGCCCCGCATCCAGCTCTGTGCCGACAGCCTGCAAACTGCTTGGGACTGTCTGTCTCTCTCTCTCTGCTCCTCCCCCACTAGTGCGCACTGTCTCTCTCTCTCTCTCTCTCTCTCAAAACAAATAAACAAACATTAAGGGAAAAAAGGTAAACTTTTTTTTTTTTTTTGACTCATGAAA
>NW_027530632.1:1127384-1129164 GCF_008692635.1 Crocuta crocuta
TCATGAAAGGGCTTAGGTTTTGCAGTTGCTGTTGAAGGGGATCAGGACATGGTACTATGAAGTATGCCATTTTGGCGCAAGAATCATTTTGAGCTGAAAGCATTTGAGTTCCTTAAATCTCTCATGTGCCAAAAGCAGAGCCTCCTAAAAGAATCAATCCAAGTGTCGTAACTCCCTCCCAGAGAGCAAGTGTAATGGACTTTGTCACAAGACTACTGTATCTCCCATCTATTCTCATAAGGGCTCATTTATCTTCCCCCAAAGTTGTTTCCTTTAAGTGTCCTTTCTCCGTCTCATCGCCTCCTCAGTTGGTATACAGCTCCCAATTCTAACTGCCCTTGGAATCACTTATCACTGAGTTCTCCCACGGGTATATGCGCTGCATTTATAAACAATTTCCCCCTCCTGTTACTCTAAGTAATTCACAGGCCCTGGCCATGAACTTAAGTAATCAGAGGAAAGTTTTTCCTCTCTATATTGTTTTTTAAATTATTATCCCATTTCTACACAGTATATAAGAGCTGCCTAGTAAGTAAGCTTTTGCTTATTATTAGCTAGCACCAGCACAAAGTATTCATTACAATCACTAACAGTGAAGATACAACGGCACGATACAGTAGTCACGAGAGGGCTGGCCAATGTTCACCATTTCAAAAATGACTCAATTGTACTGAACTAGGTAAGGAAAAGTATGATCTGTCAAGAAATAAAATTCTTAATTACATAACAAACATTATTGAGTTTTGAAATGTTAACCAAAGATTAAGATTTAATTACTGATTACAGATCATTTGTCCAATCTGAATTCCAAAAGACTCTAACAAAAACTAAAGTTGATCATAAATCAGCCCCCAAAACTTTTTGGGTAGGAAAAGCCAGACCTGAACCGGCACAAGCCTTTCCTTACCACTTATTATAACCAATCATATGATCCCTGCAGAGATGTAAATATCCTGTTGCCACAGGGGATATTATGAATGCATTATCATCTTTCTGAAATCGAAGAGGAAGAGGAAGAGGAAGAGGAAGAAGAAGAAGAAGAAGAAGAAGAAGAAGAAGAAGAAGAAAAGAAATCCTCCCAATTCTACACAATTCTGGATGCAGGAATTTCAGATGAAGAACGGAGACCCTGCAGAATAGGGAACCATTTTATTTTTTTAAGATCTAATTGGAGAGGACAGGTTTGAAGAGATGTGGTTTTAAGAAAAAAGTGCAACTAAAACTCAGGAGATAATCATCTCAGTCATATTTTAAAAAAGAGAATCAATCATATACTTACATTCTTCAATTTACAATATACTGTGGGTATAAGTCACACAAAATTAGACAAAATAATATAAAAAGCTAAACCTAAAATCACTGTCATGAATGTGAATTCAGATCACCACCAGCCACTAAGTATGTTCACTGGGTAAATACTCATTGGATCACAAATAATACTGTCATACTGTTTACGGGTACTTAGAAAATAGAATTAAAATAAGTGGCATTAATGTCTTTAAGTGACAAAATCTGGTACAAGTTCTTTACCCCGAGAGAACCAAAAATGTCTTATCTACCCCCACACTTAACCTGGCCCTGAGAATGTAAACCACCGTTGACTGTGGATGTTAACACGACTTTGCTAGTCCTCCATTTTCATTAGCATTAGCTTACTTTTCCACGTGTCCTGACCAGGCACATGGTTTGTCCATTATTACACGAACCACCAACGAATGCTTCGTGAAAAGCATCAACAGCAGCAGTTTGAGGCCCAAGATTCTTTGAATCCCTTAACTCC
>NW_027530632.1:1129170-1131990 GCF_008692635.1 Crocuta crocuta
TACCTCAATTTCCTTGCCCTGCCACAGCCACCCCTTCCAGACTGTTACATATGTGGACATTCTAACCCAATCAAGATCCCAAACTGAAGACCTGCCCTAAGACAAAGTTTCACTTCTCCATCAGTTCTGACCTCACCTTCCTCCCTATGACAACAAAGCCTTACAGATGTGGCGTTCTTCTCTCCCCTGATGAGCAATAAACTCAGGTTTGTGTTCTTGGTATTTGGGGAGTCAGCTTTTGACACCTGGGAGGATCTCAAATTGCTTGTTAAGAACTCTGTACAGTAAGACACTACCAATGATAAATTATTCTGATGGCTAGTTAGTATTCCATGTATTGGGCATTCAGTAATTATGTTCCCTTATTAGAAATATCTACAGTAACTTCTTAAGTAATAAATTCTATATTAAGCTTTCCTTATTAGAAGTAAGCTTAGAGGGGAGCTCCACCTCTGGCAATGGTAGACTAATCTGTTTTGTACTTAATTTCTCTCTTCTATCTGAATAATTATAGCTAGAAAAACTGGACAAAATATTGTTTTAAATCTGTTTTTGGGCATCAGACAACTACCAGAGAGAGCATCAAGAACTTGCAAAGTTATAATCAGCAACAGCCAAAATTCATTAAAAACCAAACATCCTGTCAACAATAAAATGATTAAGTTGTGGCATGTCCATATAATGAATTATATCGCAATGAAAACAAACTCCTGCAATGTACAACTGCAGGGATGACTTGACCACAGACCATACTGCGTGAAAGCAGACAGACTTAAAAAATACGCTGCACAACTGCATTTTTCTTAAGTTCAAAAGCAAGCAACGTGGTACCATACGTATCGCACTATTGCTTCCAATGAAGGCTAAGAAGGATGGTACTGGAGAAGATCCTCCTAGAGACGATAAATATAAGTAACTATAGTTTTACAAAAACCATAAACTCTGCTTTATCGAATTTATAATACCTAAAATAAAGCAGCTAACAAAAGGCACTCAAGAGTAAACAGAAACAGGCAGATTCTGGTGGAAAGATGTGGCTGTCTGAATAATGGCCCCCAAAATGTCAATATCCTAAATCTCCAAACTGAGAATATGTACCTTATGAGGCAAAAGATGGGTCACAGTTGTGACTAAGGACAGGATCATCAGTTGGGAAGCTTATCCTGCATTATCCAGGTTAGATCCACTGTAATCACAAGGGTCCTTAATAAGAGGGGGCAAGAGCCTTTCTGCCCGTGGACGCCACCGAGTAAGCATCGATAAAGTCTCCCCTCCCACCGCCGTCATGTCTAAGTCAGAGTCTCCCAAAGAGCCTGAACAGCTGCGGAAGCTTTTCATCGGAGGTTTGAGCTTTGAAACAACCGATGAGAGTCTGAGGAGCCATTTTGAGCAATGGGGAACGCTTACGGACTGTGTGGTAATGAGAGATCCAAACACCAAGCGCTCCAGAGGCTTTGGGTTTGTCACCTATGCCACTGTGGAGGAGGTGGATGCGGCCANTAGATATAGGGCTTTGAGCCAGAAGACTGTGGGCAAACTTCAGAAGCAGGGGACAAAAAGGCAAGCAAACAGATGCTCCAACAGAGCCTTCAGAAGGAACCAGCCCTACGGACAACTTGATTTTAACCCCTAAGACTCATTTGGGACTCTGACTTTCAAACCTGTACTAGAATTAAATTTGTGTTTTTAGCCACTAAATTTGTGGTAATTTGTTAAAGCAGCCATAGGAAACCAACACAGAAGACCACGCTCAGAGGGTGGAAAGTTGTATGGAC
Source organism: Crocuta crocuta (assembly GCF_008692635.1). Classification (NCBI taxonomy): domain Eukaryota; kingdom Metazoa; phylum Chordata; class Mammalia; order Carnivora; family Hyaenidae; genus Crocuta; species Crocuta crocuta. The sequence continues at coordinate 1,130,946 of NW_027530632.1, forward strand.
CGAGCTCCATTTTCCTGGCTACTCACTTGGTGCCGGCATGGCACACCGGAGAATGGGTCACTAGTAGAGAAAGCAGTCTTTCTAATATAGAAAACCAGAAGACTGGAACCAGGAGAAATCACAACCCACTAAATTAAGAGAAACGCCAGAAAACAAAGAGCCAGAGAAAACAATTCTAAATTCTGCCTACCAACATGTCTGACTGACTCCTCTATGCAAGTTATAGACTTAACACAGTTAAAGACAAAAGATATAAATTGATACGTTAAGTTGCCACTCCAAGAAGTGAGTTTGCAGTTCGAGTCCAATACAGATAACTGGCTGATAAAAGACAAAAATCAAACACACACACACACACACTCGCTAGAAGAAAAAAACAGAACCAAGAGTTAGCATAATTTTCATAAGGCCCAGTGCCCCACACAAAACTACACAACATATAAAGATCCAGGAAAATGGAACACATTCTCAGGAAAGAAGAAAATCAACTGAAACCGAACCCAAAATGACAAAGACACTAGAAAAGGGCAGACAAGAACTTTACAGTGGCTAGTCTAATTATCATAACAAAATACACTCATAATAAAAAGACAGGAAATCTCAACAGAGACAGAGAAATAATGAAGAACCCAATGGACAATCTAGAACTGTAAATAGAAATTCTGAAATAAAATTCAATGGACTGAATTAATAGTTAAATGATAACAAAAAGAAGAAAAAAATAAACTTCAAAATGGAAAAATTATCCAATGTGAAGACCATAGAGAAAAAGAAAAAATAAGAGCCCTTCAAGGACATTTATATAAAAACAAATTATCTAACCTACATGGAATTGTGTCCCCAGAAGAAAAGAGAATGAACAAAAAAATTATTTGAAGAAATAATGACAAAAATTTCCCCTATTTAATGCAAATTCAAAATGCTCCAACAGGATAAATATGAAGACAACCATGAAGAAGTAGATCATGATCAGGCCAAAGATAAAAAGCAAATCATGAAAGAGGCAAACAAATTGTGTACAGGGACAGTGGTTCAATTAAGAGCT
>NW_027530632.1:1132101-1132995 GCF_008692635.1 Crocuta crocuta
CATAACCATCAAAAATGCCCTTTAAAAATAAAGTCAAGGGTGTGCCTGGGTGGCTCAGTCGGTTAAGCGTCCGACTTCAGCTCAGGTCATGATCTCACAATTTGTGGGTTCAAGCCCTGCACCGGGCTCTGTGCTGACAGCTTCGAGCCTGGAGCCTGCTTTGGATTCTGTGTCTCCCTCTCTCTCTGTACCTCCCCCTCTTACACTATCTCTGTCTCTCTCTCTCATTCTCTCTCAAAAAATAAACAGTAAAAAAAGTTTTTTTAATAAAAATGAAGTAAAAAAAACATTTTTTTTTCAGCTAAAAGAAATTCCTTTCCACTGTACCTTTACTATAAAAAAATGCTAAATAAAGTTCTTCAGTCTAAAAAAATAAAAAAATGACAGTACATGGAAATTATTCACAGAAAGCAATGAAGAGTATCAGAAATGGTAACCATATGGGGAAATACAAGCAATTACTATTACAATGTAATATATGGACCTGTTCAAAGCAAACAAACATCATCTTATAGAGTTAATACCGTAAACTTAATATATATTGTAACAACTATCACACAATGGCCCCGGCTAGGTAAGACATGAACCTATATAACTGCAAACTTTCTACCATTTTATGTGAACTCATACAATATTAACTTGCTGGTAAAAATTAAAAGTATATACCATAATCCCTAGAACCACCAGTAAACAAATAATGAACAGCTGGAACAGATGATAGGAAAAGTAAAGTGAAATTGTAAAACAGATTGAAGTATCAAAAAGGAGTAAGGGAAGTAAGTAGGGAGGAACAGAAGACCAAGAAACTGAGGGGACAAACATAAAAGGAAAAATCAAATTAAAGATGCAAACTCAATAAAATAAATGAGTACATTATTGTGAATGGCTATCAGT
>NW_027530632.1:1133036-1134645 GCF_008692635.1 Crocuta crocuta
TATCAGTGCAAGTAAAAAACAGATTTTCAGGCTGGATAAAAAAGGAAGGCACAATTATAAGCTGTCTACAAAAGAACTGTAAATAAAAAAGATACCAGGGGTGCCTACCTGGCTCAGTTGGTTAAGCGGCCGACTTCGGCTCAGGTCATGATCTCATGGTTCATGGTTCGAGCCCCGCATCGGGCTCTGTGCTGACAGCTCAGAGCCTGGAGCCTGCTTCACATTCTGTGTCTCCCTCTCTCTCTGTCCCTCCCCTGCTCACACTGTCTCTGTCTCTCTGTCTAGCTCTCTCTCTCTGTGTCTGTCTTTCTCTCAGAAATAAATAAAACATTAAAAAAATTTGAAAAAGACACCAATACGTTGGAAGGAAAAGGAAAAGGATATATCACATAAAAGACAAGCCTAGATAGAATGGCTATATTCAAATCAGAAAAAACACATCAAGACAAAAGGAGTTACCAGAGGTAAAAAATAATATTTTATAATGATAAAAGGGTCAATTCATCAGGAAAAAATAGCAATCATAAATGTGTATGTAGTAGTAAGAAAACTTCAAAATGTATTTTTTAACTGCAAAATTAAGACAATTCCAAAATCATAAGAACTCTCAGCAAATGACAAACACAAAAATCAAAGATATAGATTTGAAAAACACTGTCAACTGCTGTTACCTGTTGTTTTCAGCACAGTACAACCAAAAGTACAAATTAACGCGGTTGTTTTCAAGTGCTGAACTGATAAAATAGTCTCCACATATTTCAAAAGAATGAACTCATACAAAGTATGTTGTATAAATAAAATAGAATTAGAAATCATTAACAATGAGATACCTAAAATAACCCCAAATATTTTGAAATTATACAATTTGTACCCAAATAACCTATGGATCAAAAGAGCGAGCAAATAGAAGACATTTGCAAATAAAATGATAACAAAAGTACAAGATATAAAAAGTTGTGGGATACACTTAAAGCAATGCTAAGAGAAATATATAACTTTAAATACTTATATTAGGGGGAAAAAGAAAGAAAATCAATCATCTAAGCTTCCACCTTATGAAATGAGAGGGGCGCGTGGGTAGGGCTCAGTGGGTTAAGCATTCGACTCTTGATTCAGGCTTAGGTAGACTCTTGATTAGGCTCAGATAGTAATCTCACAGCCCTGCGTGGGGCTCTGTGCTGGGCATAGAGTCTGCTTCTTAACATTCTCTCTCCCTCTCCCTTTGGCCTGCCCCTGCTCAAGGGAGTATGCACAGGCACTCTCTCCAAAAGAAAAAGAAATAATAAGAAAATTAAACACAGAGTAAGCAGAACAAATACAAAAGACAATCGGGAATCAATGAAATATAAAAGAGAAAAACAATACTGAAAAAAAAAATCTATGGAACAAAGATTTTTTGCAAAGATCAATAAAATCGATAAGCCTCTGGCCAGGCTGACCAAGAAAACAAAATATCAGAACAAAAGAGGGTATACTTCATTACCGATTCTACCGTTATTTAAAGGAAAAGACAGTTATAAGATAGTAAATCTGGAAATACTGTTGGGGAACGCCACTGTAAAGAACACTTGCACAGTATACGTGACAAAACCCAGTTTAGGCCTCTTCA
>NW_027530632.1:1134790-1139624 GCF_008692635.1 Crocuta crocuta
TGCAGGGACCCAATTGCCCTGATGCGGCCCAAGACAGGCCTCATATAGAAGTTCCTTTGCTTATTAAAAGTGCCACCTACCAACTGGGAGTGGGCCTGCCCTTTCTTTGGTTGGTCTCTCCCTGCCTTCTGAGCACAGGGACCAGTTTCAGAAGTGCTCTTCAAAAGGCACAATTATGAAAACAAAAGGACAAGACAAAGACTGTGAGAAAGTATTTCCAATACAGGGATCTGACAGAGGGCTTTCCTCTGGAATACATAAATAGCCCATGCAACTCAATTAAGACAAAAAAAGAATTTAAAAATGAGCAAAAGAGGGGTGCCTGGGTGGCTCAGTCGGTTGAGCGTCAACTTCAGCTCAGGTCATGATTATCAAGGTTCATGAGTTCGAGCCCCACCATCAGGCTCTGTGCTGACAGCTCAGAGCCTGGAGCCTGCTTCCGATTCTTCTCTCTCCTTCTCTTTCTATCCCTCTCATGCTCATGCTCTGTCTCTGATTCTCAATAATAAATAAATGGTAAAACAAATTTAAAACAAAAATGAGCAAAAGATGTGAACAGGTAAATTAACAAAAGAAAAGGCCAAAAGCACACACAAGATGCTCAACATCACTATCCTCAGTAAAATGCAGGTAAAACCAAGATGAAATACCTACTAGAATGGCTAAAGTCAAGTTACCATTGGAATGTAAAATGGTACAGCCACTTTGGAAAACAGTCTGGCAGTTAAACACACAACTGCAATGTGACCCAGGATTTCCAAATCCTACATACATATCCCAAGAAAAATGAAAACCTATGTCCGCACAAAGACCAATAATGTTCACAGCATTCCATTTATATATACCTAAGGAAATATAAAGCAGGGCACAACACAAATGTCTATCAACTGATAAATGGAATAACTGTGGCATAATCATTCTATGAAACACTACTTAAAGCTTAAAAAGACAATATTAATACACAAAACATGGAAGAGTCTCAAAATTAGCATGCTAAATCAAAGACATGAAAAGCAAAAGAATACTTATATTTGTGTGAGGCTAAACAACTTAGTTTATTTAGAAAAACAACCAAGAAAGGACAGCCAAGGAAATCCTAAAAGCAAGAAAGATGGAGAGAGGGTGCCAGAGTGGTACATATTAAAATATATTATAAAATCTCTATAAGTAAAATAGTATGGNTAACAAAGTAGACCAGAAAATCCATAAGCTGACAAAATTGCACATGAAAATACAGTGTAAAATTAAGGCAACATTTCAAAATAGAGGAGGAAAAGACGGGCTTTCTAAACAATATATTGTGTTGGGACAATTAGCCATAAGGAGAAAGATAAACCTAGACGCTCCTCACACTGTAAACCAAGGATAAACCTCAAATGGATCAGAGATTTAAATCAAAAGATAAAAACCATTTGAGTAGTAAAAAAGTATGTGAGTGAATTTTTCTAACACCTGGGAACAAGGAAGAAAAAAAAAAATTTTCCTAGAATTCAAAACGCAAATCAGTATAGTAAAAGACTGATAAGTTTGACTACACAGAAATAAAAGACTTCTGCATGGGCAAAAACAAATGCACGAAAGTAAAGCAAAACAGCAAATGGCAAACTGCAACTTGTATTGCAGATAAGCATAAATATACTTCCTACAAAATATAGCCATCTAAAACAGAAAAATAAAACAGTGGCCGAATATCAGAAAATTGGGCAAGAGATATGAACAAATGTTTCAAAGGAAAAGAAATACAAATAGTCTGTAAACTTTAATTTCAAAAACCTCGACCTCACTAACATTTTAAAAAATGCAAATTAAAACAACAGGACATCATCTCTTCCCTCTCAGGGAAAAAGCCTGCTGAAGTAACCTTTCTTGGTTAAGACCAAGAGGAAATCCGCATTCCCAAAGGAGCTATATTTAACACTTAATCCTTACAAAGGATCCCACTTACAGAGGAATCTTTGCCAAAGAATCACTAAGGAAAATATGAAAAGACAGTTTTACTATTTACTTTAGCACTATGTGTAAAGGCAAATACTGAAGCAACTGATTTGAATAAACTATGGAATAAATCTTCATAACCTTGGGTTAGGCAAAGATTTCTTAGGTGCAACACTAAAAGCACAAGCAATAAAAGAAAAAGTTGAGAAAAATGGACATCAAGATGCAATTTTTTTTGCACTTCCAAATATACTTCCAAGAAAGTGAAAATACAAGCCACAGACTTTGAAAACATATTTGCAAATTACATATGCGATAAGAGACTGTATCCAGAATGTATAAAGAACTCTTACAACATACGAGTTTAAAAAAAAAAAAAACAAAAAAAACACAGAGGTAAAATGGGCACAGGGTTTGCATAGGCATTTTAGTGAAGAATATACATAAATAGCTAATATGTTCATAAAAAGATGCTAAACATCATCGGCCATTTGAAAACTGGAAATAAAAGCCACAACAAGATGCTACTTCACACCCACTGGAATGGCTACACTCAAAAACTGAATTACAAGTGCTGACAAGATGTGGAGAAACCGAAACCCTTTACATTCCAAGAATGTAAAATGTTATAGCCACTCCGGGAAAACAGTTTCTTAAAATGTTAAATACAGATTTACCCTACAGCTCAGCAATTCCACCCCTGGTCATCTACCCCAGAGGACTGAGAATATCTGCCCACACAAAATGTGTACAACACGAATGTTCTAAGTGGCATTCTTCACAATAGCCAAAAAGTGAAAGCAACTAAAATGCCCATCAACTAATGAATGAATAAAATGTGGTATAGCCATACAATGAAATATTACTGATAATTAAAGAAATAAAGTATCAATATGTGCTACAGATGGATCAACCTTGAAAACATATGCTAAGTGAAAGAAGCCAGTCACAAAAAACCACATATGATGTGTTTCCCTGGATAGGAAATATCCAGAAATACAAATACACACAGACAAGAAGTAGATCAGTACTTGCCAGAGGTGGAGCAAGAGGTTTCATTATGGGGAGATGGACATGTCCTTAAATAAGACTGTGGCTATGGCTGTACAACTCAGAAAATTTCCTGAAAGTCACTGAACTGCATAGTTAAAACAGTTGAATTTTATGCTAAGTAAAAATTACACTTCAACAAGCTTTAAAAAAGAAAGATAAGCAACAGGCTGGAAAAAGTATTCTCAAGACATTTCTTAAATTACCAAAATATATTGTTAAAACTTCTACAAATCGAAAAGAAAGATAAACTAGGTGATGGAAAAATAAAGTATACCTTAAAAATCTGAAATGGCGATTTAGATTAAAAATAAACACGATGTGAAGATTAACCTGCCCAGGTAACTTTATGAAGTGCTTACGCTAAGAAATGAATGACTCCTTATTATGCACAGTTCTTCATTTAGGAGAGTCTTCTGAAAACCAGTTAGTTCCAGGCACCTGGGTGGTTCAGTGGCTCAATCAGCCCCACATTGGGCTCTCTGCTGTCAACACAGAACCTGCTTCGGATCCTCTGTCTCCCTTTCTCTCTTTGCCCCTTTCCTGCTCGCTCTCGCGCGCTCTCTCTCTCTCTCTCTCTCTCTCTCTCTAATATAGATAAACATTAAGGAAAAAAACAGGTTCAGCTGTCCTCTGAGCTCCAATTACAAACTGTACTAAAAAAGATTATAATTTTCCCATTAAGCCTTGCCTTTTCAGTCTCCTACACCCATCTTCAGCCTTTTTTTATCCTCAGGTACCAACTTAAGACAAAAAAACAGAGTCATTTTGTTGCTATTTGGTTATCCTTGCTTTTAAATTCTTACACTTAGGATCATCTTTGGCCAATAAACCGTGTCAGAGTAATCTATCTCTTTTAATAAAATATAAGGTGGTTCACACAAGAGAGTACAAAGAACATTCATTTTTTTTGTTTCCAATCCCGTTTCCTTAGAAGTAGTATTTTTAAGTAATGAACAAAACCAAGGAAAAAGAACACAATGCATTTTGAGCACAACCCGTAGTCATCGGCCCCCAAATAAACAGGAAAAAGACATGCAAATGTGCACCAACCTTCCAGTAGTCAGACTGTAAACTGTAGTACCTCTGGTATGCAGATAATGCTGAAAGAGGGAAAATAAGGATGAATCGCAAAAATGTCCCATTTCAAAATCAATACTCCATGTTTTAAGAAACATTATAAGAAGCCTCCCACCATACCACCACCTCCCAATAGACAGTGATATTTAAGAGCAAATTTAGAAATCTGGGCCTCCCCCTCCTCACAGTCAGACATAATAAATGTCAAATATACAGGAGTTCATGGATGTAAAACTGCACTCCTATCTCAAACCTAAACTTGAACAGAATCTAGGCTGCCTCCTGAATCAACATGACCTTCCGCAGAGACCAAATCTGATAAAAGGATTAAGATTTTCTGAGTCTACTCCAGAATATGATGGGGTATTTGTTCCCACAGGGACCTCACTTCTAAGAATGACCAAGAGCTCGACCAACTCAAAGAGCAAAGGGAGTATTTCTTTTTTGACGCTTCCTTTCATATAATCAACAACAAATCCAGCCCACAACTGCCTTGCTCCAAACTCAGTTCCAAAACACTGTCACACAACCCTAAATCCACCACAAGGAATAAAAGGCTTTGGGAAAAACTACAGTTCCTGTCAATCTAAAAACTCAGTGAGGGGGCACCTGGGTGGCGGTTAAGCATCTGACTTCGCATCCGACTTCGGCTCAGGTCATGATCTCATGGTTTGGGAGTTTGAGTCCTGTGTCGGTCTCTGTGCTGACAGCTCAGACCCTGGAGCCTGCTTCGAATTCTCTCTCTCTCTCTCTCTCTCTCTCTCTCTCT
>NW_027530632.1:1139691-1141353 GCF_008692635.1 Crocuta crocuta
GACTGTACCACAAATCTGAAATCTGATGAGTAAATATTAACAGTTCTTACCACAAGAAAAAAATATTTAATGTTTATTTTGAGAGAGAGTATGCAGAGGAGGGGCAGGGGAAGAGGGGCAGGGGCAGGTGGAAGGGGAGGGGGNTGAGCCAATACCAAGAGTTGGAGGCTTAACCAACTGAGCCAACCAGGCGCCCCAGGGGGGAAAAAAAAATGTATGTATGGAAATGGATGTTAACTACACTTACTGTGATTATGCAACAAACATAATGAATCGTTATGCTGTACAGCATCTGAAACTAACGGTATACATCAAGTATACCTCAGTTAAAAAAAAAACTTAGATTTTTCAGATAAGATTTAACAAATTCAGTAAAATTNAAATAAATATGAAAACAATACAGAGAACTTTCTAAACAAGTTCAAATTAGAGAAGCATTGTCCAAAAATATCATTACATATTTAAGTAAGTAACTCATTTAAATAACATTCATCTTTCTGGCATAAGGATGATGCCAACCAACCTATCCTTGGAAGCACGTCCAGTTTTGGGGAAAAGCTGATTGAAAACCTATCCTGCGTTTTCTAGTTCTTCACACACAATTTGTGCTAGCTCATAAAGGTCATTGATTAATGGTCTTCTAAAAAGAGAAGTAAACCAACTTATCAAACTGGCTGGAAGAGTAGTCAAACAAGGTTCATGTCCAGAAATCATCACTGATTTATAAAACACAGTCATGGGAAAGGTATCCTCCCTCTACTGCTGGATGCAAACAAGGAAGCATGCATATCACCAAATGCCACCACAAAGGGAACTATTCTTAGTATAAAGCCCACAGAAGAGAAACAAATGGAAAGTACCTGGATACTTCTAGACCTCAACTAGGCCTAGTACACAACACACCTATGAACTTCCAATTATGGGAGGCAATTCATGTGCTTATTATTTAAGCTAGAACCAGGTCTTTGCTTTTGTGCCTAAAAACATCTTAACCAACAGAAGTCAAGGTCCCTAACAATTTTGTGCAGTCATCNTTCACATTTTACAATCAGAGGAGCCCTTAAAGAGATACTATGGTATTTTCCAAAGTAATTGAAACTGAGGTACAAGAAGCCTATGTGACTGACTACGGGTTGGGAGAAACATGACATCCGTACCACAATATGATGAATCAAGAAATAAATATAAACCCTCAAATTCAAAGTCGTCAAACTGCAAGCATAAATTTGTAATTCAGACATTCCTTCCATGAGCATTTGTTACCTTTCCACTCATTTACATATTTCTCGACAATTATTACTTTACCCCATTAGACCTAGTATTCGATTTTAAGAAAAGACCTTAACATATTTTATGGTTCCTGATGCAAATAAATCATTAAAACTCTAAAGACTATAAAAGTGCCCATCACCAGAGACTCTCTAGTTAAATCCTTTTAATCAGAGCAAAGCCATCATTTCGAATCTCTAAGGCAGTTTATTCTGTCCATGAAAAAGAATTCCTAGTCCACTATAACTAGATTTTTATGAAGTCCTTAATAGAGAATTAGGGAATCGTTTGTATGGACATCTTTATAATGCTTAAAACCTTTTACACAATGACTGTAGCATGTATCTTACTAGGCTCTTCCTTCTCTAAATCATCTAATCTTCACTTTGTGAT
>NW_027530632.1:1141421-1148769 GCF_008692635.1 Crocuta crocuta
GTTCTCCACCGGTTCAAGAAGTCCTTCTTCATCCCACTAGGAAATCTTTTTAACATTACTTCAGGTAAGACTGTTGTTTTCATTTGTCACCGAAGAAAGAATGATGTACCCAAACAAATTAATATCGACTCGTTATCAACCAATTGTCAAAGCTCACATCTTTTTAATCCTGGGAAGCAACTTTATGTATGAACAAATTTAAAATTATTTTTGCATAATTTTGAGTTCTATTTAGTTTTTAAATAAGGACATTTAGTCTTTTTTTTTTGTTAAAAAAAGAAAAATATAATTTAAAAGATTATTTAAAAACTGGTAAAGTACTAACAAAGAAGCTAGGCCTGAAAAAACTAAAGGCAAGAGAAAACAATGAGAAGCAAATTAAATGCAACTATTATAACAACTTAAGTGTTCTGTAATCTGTCTCCCACATTCTCCATTATTTGGCCTTTGACCTCATGAAAATAGGAGAAAAGGAAGAAACAAGGGAATTTTCAAGGATAAAAGAATCACCTATACAGATGGAAAAGAGTACTACACACAGTTATTTGTCCTTCATAGTCTTGTTATGTGCCATTTTTCATGCCTGAAAATGATAAAATTAAATAATAATAATAATAATGGAAATAACCAAAAGTGGCAAAACTTTAATAGGCAGTTTTTTTCATTCTACTAGTGCTATAAGTATAAATTAGCAAAACATTTTTGTAGCATAATTTAGCACTCAAAAGTTTTAATAGTTAACCCTTTCACAACACAATTGAAAATCCACATGTTAACTTTCAACTTTCCAAAAAACTTTACTAATAGCCTACTGTTGACTGAAAGCCTTACCCCATAAAGAGTCGATTAACATGTATTTTGCACGTTACATTATATACTGTATTCTTAAAGTAAGCTAATGTTAAGAAAAGAAAATGTTAAGAAAATCCTAAGATAAACTACATTTATAGTACTACAGTGTATTTATTGAAAAAATTCCACATATAAGTGTAGCTATGCAGTTTGAACCCATGTTTTTCAAGGGTTAAGTGTGTGCGTGTGGTGTGTGTGTGTGTGTGTGTCTGTCTGTATACTTTCGCTCAGTAAAGCCTATGACATCAAGGTATTCCTTCTAAAACTAAAAACATGGATATGTACAAAGATTTACCTACAATGATAGACAATACAGTGATTACGTTAATAGCAGAAAAGAAATAGTTTACATATCCAACAGAGAATTCTCCTATCTGTATGACAGACACCATTCAGGAAATTGAAATGTTACAAAGTCTGTTTCTGAGGTGGAGAAATTAACATGATACACAGGGTTAAAGAAAGTTACAGTTTAATTCAATTTTCAAGTATTGAAAATTTAATGTAGGGGCGCCTGGGTGGCTTAGTCGGTTAAGCGTCCGACTTTCGCTTAGGTCATGATCTCGCGGTTCGTGGGTTCGAGCCCCGCGTCGGGCTCTGTGCTGACTGCCAGCTCGGAGCCTGGAGCCTGTTTCAGTCTGTGACTCCCTCTCTCTCTGACCCTCCCCTGCTCATGCTGTCTCTCTCTCTCTCTCCTAGAAATAAATAAAAAACATTAAAAAAATTAAAAAAAAAAAAAAATTTAATGTAATAGAAAAGTCTGTAAAGATAAGCATCAAAAACGTGTAAAAACAAGTACCTCCAGATGATAAAGGAACAATGGGTCATTAATGCATTCACATAATGTTTCTTACGTATTAAGTGGCTGACAATGAAATACAGATGTGAACACATGGCTCCCGCTGTCAGGCTATTTGCCTTTTATGGTTATATAACTTATAATATTATTCTTTAAACACCAAACATCTTATTTGTGTAAATGTTAAAATAAGTATACTTGTGTTAAAATTAGGAGATGGTCAACATCATCAAATGAGGACTCATTTGATGGAAGGCAATAGGATGTAGTATGAAAAAAAGCAGCTGGGGTGCCTGGGTGGCTCAGTCAGTTGAGGGTCCGACTTCGGCTCAGGTTATGATCTCTCAGTTTATGGGTTCAAGCCCACAATCGGGCTCTGTGCTGACAGCTCAGAGCCTGGAGCCTGCTTCAGATTCTGTGTCTCCCTCTCTTTCTGTCCTCCCTTGCTTGTACTCTGTCTCTCCAAAATAAATAAACATTAGGAAATAATAGAATGAAAGAAAGAAAGAAAGAAAGAAAGAAAGAAAGAAAGAAAGAAAGAAAGAAAGAAAGAAAGAAAGAAAGAAAGAAAGAAAGAAAGGAGGGGAGGGAGGGAAAGAGACAGAGAGAGAAAGAGAAAGAAAGAGAGAAAGAAAGAAAGAGAGAGAAAGAAAGAACGGAAGAAAGAACGGAAGAAAGAAAGAAAGAAAGAAAGAAAGAAAGAAAGGAAGGAAGGAAGGAAGGAAGGAAGGAAGGAAGGAAGGAAGGAAGGAAGGAAGAAAGGAAGAAAGGAAGAAGGAAAGAATAAAAGCAGCTTTAGGTAAACCTGTGTTCTAATCCTGACCTCATCTCTTAGTAAGAGAGTGTAACATTAAGCCTTTTTTTTTCCATTTTATTCCCCCCACATACACACAAGTGTACTCTTTAATCACCATCACTGGGATGCCTAAGTAGCTCAATCAGTTAAGTGTCCAACTTCAGCTCATGTCATAAACTCGCAGTTCATGGGTTCGAGCCCCGCATCAGACTCTGTGCTGACAGCTGAGAGTCTGGAGCCTGCTTCCGATTCTGTGTCTCCCCCTCTCTCTATCCCTACCTTATTCTCTCTCTCAAAAAATAAACATTAAAAAAAATGTAGTTATTTAAAAAAAAAAATCCCCATCACCTATCTCCCCCCTCCCGCTACCCACCCGCCCTCTGGTAACCACCAGTTTGTTCTCTATAGTTAAGAATCTGTTTCTTGGTTAGTTTGCCTCTCTTTTTTTGTCCCCTTTTGCTCATTTGTTTCGTTTCTTAAATTCCACCTATGAGTGAAATCAGATGGTATTTGTCTTTCTCTGACGGACTTAATTCACTCAGCATTATACTCCCCTAGCCCTTCCCATGCTGTTGCAAATGGCAAGATTTCATTCCTTTTTTTTTAATGGCTGAATAATATTCCTGTGTGTGTGTGTGCGTGTGCACGCATGCACACACCACATCTTCTTTATCCAGTCATCTATTGATGGATACTTGGACTGCTTCCATAGTTTGGCTATTATAAGTAGTTTGACTATTGTAAATACTGCTGCAATAAACCTGGGGGTATATGTATCCCTTTGAATTAGTGGGATTTTTTATTCTTTGGGTAAATACCCAGGAGTGCGATTGCCGGATCACAGGGTAGTTCTATTTTTAAATTTTTAAGGAACCCCCATACTGTATTCTAGAGTGGCTGCTCAAGTTTGCATTCCCACCAACAATGCACAAGGGTTCCTTTTTCTCCACATCCTCGCCAATACTTGTTATTTCTTGTCTTGTTGAGTTTAGCCACTCTGACAGGTGAGAGGTCACAGCTCCTTGCAGTTCAGATTTGCATTGTCGAGAGCCGCACCGGCCTCTCTGGACGGCAGTCACAGCAAGGAAATGGCAGTGTTTACAGCTCCTGCCATGAGAAATGAAAACTGGTATCGCCTTCTGCTATGACTGNCTGGACCTGTCGGAGCCGGCTCGGTCTCCGACATTGCATTTCCCTGATGATGAGTGGATATCAAGCCATTTAATTCAAAAGAAATTCCTTACAGATTACAAGCAGCCTAAAGAGTTTTTCAATAAAAGAGTAAGGCGTAACTGAAGAATAAAAAGAGAAGGTCAAAGCTACATTAGAATTCATTTGGAACTGAATAAAGAGAGATGTATTTCCAGAGAAACAGTGAGGGAGTGAGTGAGAGGGAATAAAGGGCATTAACAGAGATTTAGTAGGTAAAGAGGACTTCACCATGCTTGGAAATATTATGGCTTTGTGTTAAGATTGTCAAAACAAGGCAAAGAGTGTGCCTGGTGACAAGTCCATATATGCGGCACAGGATAAAAAAAACAATGTAGGTTAAAGGTGACAGGCTTGCCAGAAAAAAGGGAGCCGTCTTCAGAGTTAGATGCAATAGAAATGCGAGGAAGAAAAAGATTTAAAGTTCCGTCTATACTCCTAATATTAGGCTGTGTACTAACTGCAGGCAGAACTCCGGATTTCTAGCCCATGTTTAACACTACAGTTAGCTGCTAGTGGAGGAGTCTACCGGTGTCGAAGGAAAGAAAGACAGGGATCATTCTTCAAATATGTCATTTGTACTGACTACCATCTTTAGGCCAGAACAGGCTGTGGTTGCCTCAAGATTTCTTTGATTTGTTTTGTTCTGTTATCTGAGGCTTGACTGAAAGGTTTTATTTATACCCTGGGATAAATGATATCTCAGAGAGCTTATATTAACTCTTTCATTTTATATAAATGACTGATGTACTTAACTCACTAGCACCTTTCGCCTTCTCAAATCTTGATTGCCTAAAACACGTCTTTTCCCTTTTCCTTAAGTTCACTTATTTAAGAGAGAGAGAGTGCAGAGCAGAGGAGGGGTAGGGAGAGAAAGAATTCTAAGCAGGCTCTGCACTGCCAGCACAGAGCCCGATGCAGGGCTCGAACACATGAACCGTGAGATTACGACCTGAGCCGAAATCAAGAGTTGGATGCTTCACCGACCAAGCCACCCAGGCGACCCGTCTTTTCCTTTTTGTGTAGCATTGATACATACTAAATAACGTGATAGATAACATTTGAAAATCCCTCTGAACAGCATCCACCACAATAGATCTTTGTTCCCATGTCCGCCTCTCTCCACACGTTTGAAAAGTATTAATACTACGGATTCCAGCAGAAAGTTGGAAAAGCAAAGAAACAATCCTTTTACTGCTACATCAGCACCTTCACTGACGCCTTCAAGTCAAATTAATTCACATACTGAAATCTCAGACTTATTACTTCTTTGTCATTATTAAATTAATATACTCCTTAAGGTCTTTAGTATCTCATATCTGGCTTACTACAAGAGACACCAACTATATGTCTTCTGTGTTCCCTTCAATGTGTTTTGCAGCTCCCTGGTTCTTGAAGCTACTAAAACTTGTGCTTATTGCCTAGACACAGGCTTCGGACAACCTGGGTTATGGTGACTATTTTGCTTCCTTCTGTATTTCTACACATTTTCTAATTCTAGGCCATAAGCAGACTGAACAAAATTGGAGATTCCCAAATTGCAATGAAAGGAGTGAAGACACTTGTGATCATATATATAGAGAGACACATACACACAATATATATATTATATAATATAGTGTGTGTATATATATAATACACACACACACACACACCGCAGTTTGAAGACCACTCAATACACTTGGAGAAACTGGGTGCAATGATTGTGACTGCAATGACTGCGATTGCAATGACAATGCATGAACAATCACCTTAACTGTAGTGGGTTTTCAGAGAGATACATAGTATTCATTCTATGGATACTATAGGTCAGGACTTTGGATTTTTATTTCATTTTATTTTACTTTCTCAACACAAATTTGTGTGTATAGCAAACATATATACTATACAAACTAATTTCCAATGATTCTCTATGTGAAAGGAGTTTTAAACAAAGCGCAGATTCTTAAAAGAATCAAAACCTTTAGTTCTTAACAGCTACGACACTAAAGAGAACCATGCAAGGATCCCAAAAAAAGGTAATTTTTGAAGAAGCCAAACTCAAGATCTATTACCAGAAAACATGCACTCTGTGTTCTTGTACTTCATATATCTGAGGGTTGAGTACTGTCATTCTACCCAAGAAAGACAAAGGGAAGACCAAGAGAGCTCACCTACTCTGATTAAGACCTCTTCACGTTAGCAACTCCTGGCCTGAAAGTTGCCCTAGACATCTGTAACTGCTGAGTAACTAAAACCAAAATTTATTTTGACCACAAGTGACACACAATGTCACAAAACAACAAATTTCTTGAAGAAAGGAAGGAAGGGAGAGAAATTGATCCCTGGCCAGAATTTCAGAGAAAACTTCCAGCTTACCATGAACCATAAAGAAACTTAAAGTTTCACGGTTTTCATGCTAATATCGGGAATGAGTAATTATTAGATCTCCTTGAACTAACTTTTTACTTTAGGAATTCTTACTATCTCCCATGTCTCTTACCTTATAACTTTTGATGTGTAGTCTGAGGTAACTGCTACTTAATTTTATAAGTAACTTACTTAACTTAGTGATTATCCTTTCCTATAATTTGCCACACATATTTACACATACTTACACATGATTTCTATTAAACTGCTCCTAAGGTCCATCACATATATTTGCAAGAATATATATGCTTGTCCTACAACCCAGGGTTCTCTGTCTCTCAGATTCTTTTCCAACCCAAAGAAGAGAGATCACCGCCCCATCTCCAGGGCTTAAGGCAGCCTGTCTGACAGCTCCATCAGCTGTTTGGTTCAGCAAAGGTTAATGGGTTAGCTTTGGGGTTAGGAGTGGCAAGGAGGTATGGTAGACACGGTGAGAACCCATTCAAATCAAACCCTGCCTCACAGGAGGGAGGGAGGGAGGAACGCACGCACGCACCGCACGCACGCTGGGGGGCCCTGCCTGCAGAGAGCCTCCAGCAGGGAGCTGCTTCAGGTGCACAGCCACCTTGCCCGAGGTCCCACTCCCTCCCAGGTTGGCCAATATCGTTTCAAAAGGATGGAATATAAAGGCCTGCTTTTCTTGGCCCAACTTGGGATAGCTCTGAAGGGCCATTTTGGCCCCAAGGCTCCCCGTGGACCTGGCCAAGGCTGTCACAGCTTAACTTCTTACCTCTGTCCAATTCTCCCTCTTCTCCTTTGTCCCCTACCTCCCACAGGTGCCAATCCTAAAGGCACTCCTTACTAAACACCTTGTATGCTGAACTGCCTCCAGAGGAATCCAACCCGCAACAGGCCAAGTGCGCTGAGCCTTCACTTTCCTACAATAAGGATAAATTCCTAGAAGCCAAACGACCATTCAAGTGATAGAAATTGTTGCTAAAAATTAAAACTCTTCAAACAAAGTAGGAACCAGAAAGGTTTTTAAAAATTGTTTTAGAAAGGCTTTTTCCGGGGTGCCTGGGTGGCTCAGTCGGTTAAGTGTCTGACTTCAGCTCAGGTCATGATCTCACGGTTCGTGGGTTCGAGCCCGCGTCGGGCTCTGTGCTGACAGCCAGCTCAGAGCCTGGAGCCTGTTTCAGATTCTGTTGTCTCCCTCTGTCTCTGGCCCTCCCCTGTTCATGCTTGCTCGCTTGCTCGCTCTCTCTCTCTCTCAGAAATAAATAAAAAAAAAATAAAAGAATTTTTTTTTTTTTTAATTTAAAAAAAAGAAAATCTTTTTCCTT
>NW_027530632.1:1148824-1149318 GCF_008692635.1 Crocuta crocuta
AAATCCGTAACAGTAATGATAATCAAAGTATACTGCCTGCAGATCAGAAATGTTTAGGAAATCCTGTAAGACAGAAAGCAAGATGGGGTCAGAATGACAAATAAGGACAGAAAAATACAGTCCAAAATGTACACAAAAGAGATTCTCCCACTCCGTACTGCAGAAGTAGAGGCAGTTTTTCACAAGGATCCCCAAGCTCAGAAAATGCTACACAAAGAAGAGGACTCGGACTGCAATTAAAGAACTATCTTCAGAATAACAGGACCAGTAAGTCGCCCACATACATCTACCTGAGCAGCTTATTCAACATGTTCATCGCGTGGTTTATGTTTACTCTGGAAAAGGTTCTGGTTTATAATCTATTCTCCAAAATTAAATGTCTTCTTGGCTGGGGCTGGAGCTTCTCCTCTTGCACTGGGCAGGAAAGAGGAGAAGGCAGCAAGCAGCCTGAGGTAACAAATGTCTCCATAAACTGGCGGTGGTAGTTATGGGGT
>NW_027530632.1:1150275-1151326 GCF_008692635.1 Crocuta crocuta
CTTAGGGAGGATTAAGAAAACATCATGTTAACAGAAGCCATCAGCTTAAAATATTAAAATATACTAAAATACACAAAAATATACCTCTGCATCCATTCTCACCACCCTCTTCTTCCTATTACAAATATCTACCAATGGCCAGTTCATCCACGTGACAGTATATGGGTCTCAGAATACCTCTTTGAGAGGAGTTAAAATCCTTAAAGGTTATCATTCTCTTTCTCCCATCTTATTAGATTACTCCTGCCAGCTAGTTTGCCAACAGTCAAGTTGCCACATGCCCCCACCTCACCTCCCAAAAAAGAAAAAAAAGACAAAAAAAAACCCCAACTCTCCAAAACTAATATCCCTAGACTCCTCATTACCTTCAGAGCCAAATTATGTTATCAATGGAAAATACAGCTAAATTCATAGATTAATAAAATTTTAAAAGCTACTATATATATGTATACATGTATACATACATATATATACATATATACATGTATACATATATACGTATATGTATATATACACATATACACATATACATATAGATATATGACATCCNTATACAAACCTAATTTTCAAGTCTAGGTCTGTTTACGTGCTTTCAAATTAGCATGTTCGCCAAGTAAAAGACGTAGCATTAAAAATTTGTATTACACAGGATTTGTCTCTTTTGTAAAACAGTTTACTTTAAAGAAGTTACTAGNTAGTGCCGCTGTAAACAATAGAGATGAGCTGGGAAACAAGCCTAACTTCAAACCCCAGACATTACACCTGTGTCAAATAAAAACTGCACATTCATTACGAAAGTGTTCACTTGACTGACTACAAAAGCGGCACAACAAAACACCAATACTAAACAGCAGTGGCCCTTCACTCTAGCCCTGCGACCTGCCAGATGTCCTGCCCAGTAAATACATGCTATGTGTACCTGTTCCGCATCCACATGTTTACTATCATCAGAAGATTAAAACATTCCTGTTTCTAAGGATACAATTTTTCTTTGCTATGGGCTCTGCCTTTGGTGTTGGGGGAGTGGGAGGCATTTGGGGGAGCCTTATCT
>NW_027530632.1:1151359-1155117 GCF_008692635.1 Crocuta crocuta
AGGGCATTATCTCGGGGGGGCTGCCTTCAGTTATTTAACTCATTTCTTACAGGAAAACAAATTTCAAATGAATAAAAAATGTGTTCTCTCGAGTGCTCAAGCTCCTATGTGATCACCTCTCTGTGTTACTTACCTTAACAATAACATGACTACAGATCAGATTTTCATTTAACTATTTTCTAGCTAAAATGGAAGTTTTATAGCCAGGATAAAGAAGAGAAATAGAGTCTCTGTTACTTCTCCAAAGTGTCCATCAAAATGGCTCACTTTCTACTACAGCAGAAACTTTAAAGGGCAGGGATTTTTTCCCAGAACAGAATGGCAGTGCACCTGTAGGTGGTTATCAGTTTAACTGGTCAACTTATTGATGATTTTACATAGAGTTACATGAACTTTTCACATTTCTTCCCACCCCTTTCTTCTTTCTCATTGTTTAGGATGTTCGGAGGCTTACAATTTCTAAAAAGTAAAAATGGCCGTATGTTCAGTAGAGCATAAACAATTACATTATTTTAAATATGTGTGTGTGTGTATATATCAAACAGTAATTAACAAGGGAAAAACATTACCTTTTGGATAATCTTCCAATAAGAGGTTGAAGTGACCTAATTGACAAAAGAAATCAGACTCCACTTTTCCTTCAGCTTTTAAGATTAGAGATTCGTAGCAGCGAACAGCCTAGAAATAAAAAATACAAACATTTAAGAACAAAGAAAAACCCTAAAGTGCATTTTCTTCCTGAGATAATGCATACATCCTCCATTCAATCACCCAAGAAATCAATGTATTTCACTTCTACCTCAGTCAATGCAGCATTCTTGAGATACCTAAGTATTTATTAGAAGAGCCACTAGTTATGGCATAAACACTTTTCTTACCTATAAAATAGAAATAGTTGTGAAATAAGAAGCACTTTGATAACTTTAGTCATAAGTTGTAAATCAATTATTACTGTGGTCCTTGTCACTTTATAAACAAATAATATCCATCTTTCCCACAGATGGAAAGAACTTTATTCAATTATGAGAAGTCGCAGAATCTCCAGAGTAACAATAGCTACCATTAACACTGAACAGCTTTCTGTCATCACCTCTATCAGTGTAAACTACCATAAGCTGCCTTTCCAATGTCTTCTCATGATATAGTTCAAACCCACTCCAACTCTAGTCTTTCATTTTATTCTCACTCAAATACACGCGTATGTATTCACTCTCACAATTTCTTCAAATAAAAAAAATAACATACTATTTTAAGGATATCTTTTTTGGGGGGACGGGGGGCTAATAAAGAAGACTGCAGGAGAAAATGAACAATGGAAAGAACAGACTTCTGGAATCCTGACAAATTCCAGTTGTCATTAGCTAGAGGAGACTCTGGGGAACTTCTCTCTGACTCTCAGTTTTAGTAACAGTCAGAGGGCTGACAAAAAGATTCAAATTAGAAAACTTCACTAAGGGTTTATCACAGTGCTTAGCACTCCATAGGTACTTATTAATTTCTTTACTTTCTCCCCAGATAAGTAAAAAGCTCTCTTTCAAGGCTGTTTCAAGCTTTCCAACATTCTGTCAAAACTGCCCTAACGATTTACCCTACAATGTTATGTGCCATAATGTGTTCTGCAATCACTAAAGAAAGAAAGGTGTATGATTTCTCAAATCTCTGCGTACATTCCCCGGTTTGGTACCCACAGAGAAAGAACTAGAACAGCTTCTGTTACCAAAAAATCCTTTCACTACCACTTCAAGAACATTTGCTGGGATACAAAAAATGTGATGTGGGGCAAAGTATCCACCTAAAATCTCTAGATTTTTCCTCTCCTGTAAAATATAGGGCCTTTGATGGAGAGTTTCAAAATGTCTATCCTAAATTTACCTATGCAAACGACACACATGAACGCCCATCAAGTTTGGAGAAGCCATCCGAAACAAGGCAAATTCTGGGACGACTCTACTATCCTTCAAGCCTAACATTTACAGAAGGACTGTCTTCATTTCTTATTCCACTCTTAGCTATCTGCATGTGCGTATGTACCAAATCACAATCACTAAAAACTAATCATTCTGCTTCCCTATAATTAAAAGACTCTGAATGCTACGCTGAAGTCTCAGAAATTACTATAATTTGGAGGCATGAAATTTCAAGATCCTCTTTATTTAAGTCATATATAATCCTATCTGGCAGATGGTTAAGAGTACAAAAATGTAATTTATTTCAGTACTTTTTAATATCAGAAAAATTCATAAAATTATTGGGCTACACTATGACAATTCTTAATTTTACATTAAATGAGTGACTTTAAAGTGAATAATAACTGTAAATACAGCACCCATTATAATAGTTATTATCTTTTTTTCTTAAACTCTTGGTAAGATATTTAGAAACTTTTTCTACTCCTCCCTGATAATGTCTTCTGATCAGCATTAAACTTACAGGCAAATATGGTTTCATAGTGAAAAAAGGATTCAAGTTATAAATACGAAGAGTATTTTCTTTAATGATCTAATAAGCAAAAAGATGGCAACACCCTATACTTCCATCCTATCACCCTACTTTGATGTTACTACCATGACCATCTGTTGCCTTATCTTCCACTTCCCATAAACAAAGGAACACATCTAGAATGAATGCCGTACATAGCACTGATCATCATGAAGCATAACACCAGGTACGAGCCAGACTGGACAGACTTTAAATTCGCCTGCCCATACACTCAGGCTTCACTAACAAATTCATAATAACTTCCAATAAAGCCAGCAGGCGCCCACCAACAGACAGTGGTGGTCAAAGATGCTGCTGACAGAGCCAAGTATCGAATGAGATGAAAATGAGCAAAAAGTCAGAATAAAGTTTCCATGTGCCTGTGTCACCATTTCATAGTGAAACTTCATGAATTTATTTGACGTGTTTGAGGAAAACCCTGATATTAGATACAGGCAAATACTAACAATGTTTTAAAGCTTAAAGGAAAATAACTGGGGATAATTTCCAATACTCCTAACTCATACAATAATCTAGAATGAAACACAGTATTTTTATAACATTTTTAGTCAAAAGGCTAATTACAGACATAGAAGATATAGAGATAGTTGAGATTTGGAATAAAGTTTAAACTGCCATAAAGTAAAAATATTTCCTGTTAAAATACTTGCTTTTATATTCTTGCTCTTTTTACTTGAAGTGTACACACGTAAAATCATCCCCATACAATGTACACAGGGATAAAAGGACTAGAATATAAAACAAATGTTAAAAATACGAAGTCATACAGAAACTTTGTTCTTTCTACTTCTGTTTTCTAGATTTTTCATAATTAACCTATACCATTTCTATTCCTATAAAAATCATTAAAAAATTATTACGCTTTCCTCGAGGATTCAACCTACCTTTAATGTGAGGATAGTTAGAAATTGTAATGAAAATCATTTGCATCTAGATCAGCATCATTCAGTAGCGCGCTTTCTACGATGATGAAAATGTTCTATAGTCTGTCCTGCCCAGTATACTATCCACTGGGCACCTGTGGCTATTGAGCACTTGAAACATGGCTAGTAGAAGTCAACAAGTGAATTTTTAAATTATATCATTTTAATGTTTATTTATATTTAAATAGATATGTGGCTAATGGACAGTGTACAGCTAGATGATTTTTAAAGCTTAGAAACAAGTGAATATTTGATCTATATGCTAAATAGTAAGAAAGTAAAATTTCTCATGTTCATAAATGAAAAGCCTGCAAAAAATAATGGAGTATCTAACGC
>NW_027530632.1:1155122-1156859 GCF_008692635.1 Crocuta crocuta
TGGGGATGAATAATGTCTTTCACAAAAATCTTTTACATCCTTTGGTTTCTTCTAGTTAGTGGCTTACACATCCATAATCCTTATCACCTACTGTAAAAAAAACAGTGAGAATGAAAATAAAGTTAATTGTTAAATACTAGCATCAAGGAAGAGTAAACTAAGATCCTCCCAGCTAGGTAGAGAATTTCAGGATCTTCCTCCCATTACAGTATAATTTTCCACAATGTTCAATATAATTTGTGCTCAGTTATCTGCTTTATTTTTATTATCTGAAAAATCAGTTCTCTCAGAACAGTGGTATTATTGCCCTCTATTTCTAAACCTTGACAGTTGAAGTTTAGAGCTCATTAAACACAGGCCGGTAACTAATTTACGTTTTTTTAATGTTAACATTAAAAATGCTTAAGAACTACAATCTTATATGATAAACTTGGTCAGGGTCTAGCTAAAATATGACACTTGTTAATATTTTCTTTTTTTTTTTTCTTTTTTTACATTTTTTTGAGAGAGAGAAAGACAAGAGTGCAAGCAGGGGAGGGGCAAAGAGGGAGACACAGAGTCCAAAACAGGCTCAGGCTCTGAGCTGTCAGCACAAAGCCTGACGCGGGGTTTGAACTCACAAACCACAAGACCATGACTCAGACACTTAACCCACTGAGCTACCTAAGCGCCCTGACACGTGTTACTATTTTAAAATTGCTAAATATAGGCAACTTTTAAACAAATGATTTTTTTTTCCAATTTAAAAGATTAGCTAAAGTAGCTGGGACGCACAAATGGTAGAGAAGATTAACGTAGATTTAAATACCCCAATGATTTAAAATGAACCAAAGCTCTCAGGTTGAATATAATAAAGACAAGCATGCAGTCTTGCACAGAAGTCCTAAAAGCCAGCCAGGCATCTACAAGATGGCTCGGCAGCCAGCCGAGTGCTTACAAAAGATTAAGGGATTTAAGCAAACTACAGGTCAACAGGTCATCCATGAAATACGGCTACTAAAAAAGTACTCATGACCCAAATTAATAAAGCATATTATACAAATCAACACCAATAATCAGCTCACCAAGGTCTACCTACTCTGACCAGATCTCTAATGTTATCACCAGTTCTGAGTGCCACATTTCAACAGGGGGTAACCTACAGAGAGCTACAAGTTTGGTGAAGAATGGAGAACTATCGTATGAATATTTTTTAAAACTTTTTTAAAAGTTTATTTATTTCAAGAGAGTGAGAGCAGGGGAGGGAGAGAGAAAGGAGGAGAGAGAGGAAAATCCCAAGCAGGCTTCACACAGTCAGTTGCAGAGCCCGATGCAGGGCTAGAACTGTGAGATCATGACTTGAGCCAAAATCAAGGGTCAGACGCTTAACCCAACTGAGCCACCCAGAAGCCCCTGTCTGAAAAATACTTTAGGTTTAACTGAAGAGAACCATCAGGGATGCTACAGCTTTACTCAAAAATTTAGAAAGCTTTCGATTAGGAAATAAGATTAATCGCACTTTGGGTAGCTCCAGGCATCAAACCAATAAATGGGTATAACTTATAAGCAAGTTTAATCCAGTTCAATCAGAAAAGAGGAAAACTTAAATATGCCAAAAACTAAACGTGCCATCTTTGGCTTATATCAGTGTAAAGAAATAAAGCATAAATTACTAATCTATCTTAGAGTTAGAAAAGAGACTTCTTACTTTAGATACAATTCAAGAAATGCAAATTTTTAAAAAGATTCCTGGGCTTC
>NW_027530632.1:1156907-1159180 GCF_008692635.1 Crocuta crocuta
TGTCCTGCTCCCCTCAAGCCCTAAAAATGTTTCACTGTTAAAGCTGGTACCGTTCCCAGAAACAGGTCTCAAAAAGAATGAGAATTCTTCCCTTTTCCAGACATTCAGCAATGCCTTTCCTGGCTGCTTCTCAAACACCTTACAAATCTGAAAGAGTTGAAACTACCTGAATCTAAATCATTTTTTGAAATTTCAACTCCCATTTTTTAAATGAGGGAAACGTTACACACTTAAAATGATAATATTAAGAAATACTGAGTTAATGACCTATCTATTCCTGAACTTGTCTATCAGACAGCCATAGCTCTTTGTTTACTGTTGTTGAAAAATTAAAATGTACACATCACCAATTCTAAAGGGTGTACAGCAAAAAGTCAGTGTCCTAATCCTGACCCCAGCCACCCAGTTCCCTTTCCCAGAAGCAACAAACATTAAAACTTTTCTACTGTACTCAAGATAATTTTGTGCAGATGCAAGCTGATATATATTTCCCCACTTATATACACATTGTTCTGCAACTTGCTTCAGATTCTAGGTGTCCCTGATATCCTTTCTCCTCTTTCTCTGTTAATAGAACCCCTAAATTTAATTAGACATACGTTTCTACAGAAAATTTCTGGGATCCCCAGCCAGCCTTGTGGGTGTAGTCTGAGATTAAGTTTTGGCCAATGGCATACAAGGAAGGTCATGTTATGCTTCAACCCCTCCTCCCCCTTGCTGGAATCACCTAGATGGTGGAAGCAAAAGCTGAGGATGTAAACTTCCTAAAACAGTGGAGTTCAAGAGCAGCCTGGAACTGTCTCTGAGAACTCTTTATTTAACAAATGAGTATGTAGCCCTCTTCATTTAAAAAAAAAAAGGGGGGGGCCAATCAGGGTAGCTCAGTCAGTTGAGCTTTGACTCTTGATTTCAGCTCAGGTCATGCTCTCACGGCCATGAGATCGAGCCCTGCGTTGAGCAACAGCCCTGAGTCGAGCTCCACAATGGGTATGGAGCCTGCTTAAGATTCTCTCTCTGCTCCTCTGCGATTCACACACATGCTCACTTGCTCTCTCCCTCCCTCCAAAATATAAAATTATTTTTTAAAAAACGAAAGTAAATTTAAAAATCCCAGCCACCTAATGAAATAATCATATAAAAAGGATGTAAAAAGAAAAAGGAATCTAGTTAACGGTTACCCACAGTTAACAATTTAGAGAAAATGCAAGAACTTAGACATCTGTTAATCTACCCTATTTCTCTCTCTCCGATTTTCAACTAATATCCATCTTTTGCATCACAATAAAGGCAGTGTAACAAAATCTAAGCATATCAGTCTTGCTCCTGGATTTCTCAGCCTCTCTGGACCTACTGCTCTTCCTTCGGTGGATGTGCTGGGTACTAATGAGGAAGCAAGCATCTTACAAGAGACTATCGTGGCATCCTACATGCCATTCTTTTCAAACTATTGAAAATGCTTTGCTATTATAAAATATTCTTACAGAAATACACTACTGAAATCAAAACTAGGTAAGTTAATAAGTTGAGTGTTGACAGCTAATATTTGAGCCCTTGATATGTACCAGGCATTATTCTAAGCACTTTACAAATATTTATTCATTTAATCCTCACAATTTCTCTATGAAATAGGGAGACCCTACTTCACTGATAGCAAAACTAAGCCACAAAGAAAGCAAATCCTGTGTTCAAGGTCTCAGTTACTAAGTAGGATCCATACAGTATCTGAGGTTACAGTACAGTGTAAGCAGTAAGGTGTTCAACTCAGACCATGCTTAGGGACCTAAGAGTCATTTCCCATATAGAGGACCCCATAGGCAGCTCTTCCTTTTACACTCCTCCACACTAGCTCACTCATCGCCCAGCAGAAAAGCTTTACGCCCAGCAGAAAAGCGTAAGATCACCACTTCCTGTTCCCACCATCCCACAGGAAGACTTAGCCTCACAGTTCTTTACCAGTTCTCACTTCGCTTTATTTTAAAGCATATAAAATGCAACAATTAAAAAAAAAAAAAAGACACACACACAACCCAAACAAACAAAAACACCCAAATTCCCATATTCAGAAGCCACCTGTGTTCATATATATAAAGGATAATAGACCAGTTCAGACAACACATACAACATTTTCCAGATGTTTTCCACAAGGCTTCACCCTACTTTTTTGTACCTTCTGCATTACATCTTAAGTTTACCTAGTGTTGTTATTGTCTCTCTTTAGTATATTTGGGTATATTTGGCAAAGAAAGGCCAAATTCAGCAGCAACAAAACAAAC
>NW_027530632.1:1159191-1159858 GCF_008692635.1 Crocuta crocuta
ATCTTTTAACAAGTTGTAGATTACTACCAATTTTAAAACCTTTATTATTGATGCACACAGCCAAACAAACTAATGAACTCTACATCAGCACGCGTGTACAGACATATATAGCCTCCCAAGGCCAGCATTAAATTTGAAAGAAGCTATTGTGTCAAAATACCTATGTTATTTTCCAAATATTTATTTTCTACATCACGCTAAATGTAACACTATGTAGACAGGGTACAGTCAAGTTATTTATAATGCTTCTTCATATCAAGCATGCATATTAAGTCTTGAATAATCTTTAAAATGATGTATATTTTAAATCTGAAGGTAAGGAAAGTAGGAGATAGAATTTCAGCAGAGTGATTTCTATGAAAAAAGCCCAAAGAAATCTTGTCATTTCCCACATAAAGCAGCAGGCATTATAGCTTATATTTTACCTCATTTGCTTGCTACTCCACAGTCTATTATTTATCTAGAGGAAGAGAGAGGCAATCTTACACGCAATCACTCTCCCTGTCATTTCAGCTGTACACATTTAATTCAAATTTCCAAAAATACACAAAAAGGAAGAAAGCCATCTACAACAAAATTAAGCAGACCAAATATGCCTAAAGGCAAAAAACACTGTATCTATTATACCTGCTATAACCTGGATACTTGCTATAACATATGCAGTTCA
>NW_027530632.1:1159907-1160300 GCF_008692635.1 Crocuta crocuta
TTGCCTTCATTTGTTTTATACACATTTCTAAAATAATCATAAATGGCCATATAAAAGAAAGGACCAAAGGCTCCATTGGAGGAAAGAGGGGGGAGACATTGCATTTATCAGCATAAGCTCTATTGAACACCATCTGTTTTGAATTCTACAATTTTTTTAAGTTTATTTATTTTGAATGAGAGAGGAGAGCACGCGCACACACACATGAGAGCGGGAGAGCGCCAGAGAAAGGGGGAGAGAGAATCCCAAGCAGGCTCCACACTGTCAGTGCAAGGAGCCTGATGCAGAGCTTGAGCTCACAAACTGTGAGATCATGACCTGAGCTGAACAGATGCTTAACTGTCTAATCTGTAGTAGGCACTTAAATTTATTTACTAAATAAATGAACAACCC
>NW_027530632.1:1160631-1161036 GCF_008692635.1 Crocuta crocuta
TTAATCAAGTTTACTATTATTACCCAATGAACATAATTTGGACAATTTCTATTTCTTTAGGATAAATTCCTCACAAACAGAAAGCACAATTTAAGCTCTGATAATCCCAGCAGCAAAACAGGACCAATGTAATCTTCCACCAGCAGTGCTCATTTTCAGTTCTTTGATTACTTTTTTCCAAATATTTACTGAGTTTATTACCTCTTTCATGAACTATCAACCTGTTCATAAATTGGGCACATTTCTCTAATGGATTATGAACAGTTTTTCCTAAATGATTTGTCAGGTGCTATTTATATGTAAAAGACTTATATATAATGTTGTTGGCAGAATTATCTCTTCCCAGTTTGCATTTACCTTTGAATTCTTTACGAAGTTTTGATGTAAAAGGTTCCTATTTTCTCA
>NW_027530632.1:1165001-1165664 GCF_008692635.1 Crocuta crocuta
GTCAACAAGTTGTAGATTACTACCAATTTTAAAACCTTTATTATTGATGCACACAGCCAAACAAACTAATGAACTCTACATCAGCACGCGTGTACAGACATATATAGCCTCCCAAGGCCAGCATTAAATTTGAAAGAAGCTATTGTGTCAAAATACCTATGTTATTTTCCAAATATTTATTTTCTACATCACGCTAAATGTAACACTATGTAGACAGGGTACAGTCAAGTTATTTATAATGCTTCTTCATATCAAGCATGCATATTAAGTCTTGAATAATCTTTAAAATGATGTATATTTTAAATCTGAAGGTAAGGAAAGTAGGAGATAGAATTTCAGCAGAGTGATTTCTATGAAAAAAGCCCAAAGAAATCTTGTCATTTCCCACATAAAGCAGCAGGCATTATAGCTTATATTTTACCTCATTTGCTTGCTACTCCACAGTCTATTATTTATCTAGAGGAAGAGAGAGGCAATCTTACACGCAATCACTCTCCCTGTCATTTCAGCTGTACACATTTAATTCAAATTTCCAAAAATACACAAAAAGGAAGAAAGCCATCTACAACAAAATTAAGCAGACCAAATATGCCTAAAGGCAAAAAACACTGTATCTATTATACCTGCTATAACCTGGATACTTGCTATAACATATGCAGTTCA
>NW_027530632.1:1165706-1166010 GCF_008692635.1 Crocuta crocuta
CTTCATTTGTTTTATACACATTTCTAAAATAATCATAAATGGCCATATAAAAGAAAGGACCAAAGGCTCCATTGGAGGAAAGAGGGGGGAGACATTGCATTTATCAGCATAAGCTCTATTGAACACCATCTGTTTTGAATTCTACAATTTTTTTAAGTTTATTTATTTTGAATGAGAGAGGAGAGCACGCGCACACACACATGAGAGCGGGAGAGCGCCAGAGAAAGGGGGAGAGAGAATCCCAAGCAGGCTCCACACTGTCAGCGCACAGAGCCTGATGCAGAGCTTGAGCTCACAAACTGTG
>NW_027530632.1:1166152-1167402 GCF_008692635.1 Crocuta crocuta
CCCCCCCAAAAGAATCTCATTAAAAAAAAAAAAAAAAAAGCTTTTTAATCAGTCTGAATATACCCTTTGAGACTTTTCTCTATGCATATATTCAAATAGTTTATAAAACTGCATACAAAGATTTGTACTATTTCTTTCATTCAGCATTAACTGCTTGCCATATCGCAACATATAGATATACATCAAAATTAACAACTCCTAACATTTTACTGAACAGCTAAGCCATAATTTGTTTCTACTGAAGAGGAGCTGGTGGTTAATCAAGTTCTTACTATTATTACCCAATGAACATAATTTGGACAATTTCTATTTCTTTAGGATAAATTCCTCACAAACAGAAAGCACAATTTAAGCTCTGATAATCCCAGCAGCAAAACAGGACCAATGTAATCTTCCACCAGCAGTGCTCATTTTCAGTTCTTTGATTACTTTTTTCCAAATATTTACTGAGTTTATTACCTCTTTCATGAACTATCAACCTGTTCATAAATTGGGCACATTTCTCTAATGGATTATGAACAGTTTTTCCTAAATGATTTGTCAGGTGCTATTTATATGTAAAAGACTTATATATAATGTTGTTGGCAGAATTATCTCTTCCCAGTTTGCATTTACCTTTGAATTCTTTACGAAGTTTTGATGTAAAAGGTTCCTATTTTCTCAAAACCAACCACCACTTCCTTTATAGCATGTATGTTAGGCTCAAAATTAGAAAATATGTATGTTAGGCTCAAAATTAGAAAATCCCTGGTCCCTGACCTGATAAACATTCGCCAATATTTTCTTCTACTGTGAAGAAAGAACCTAGCTAATTACATTTTTCTTTCCTGTGTAATTTTGTACTGGCCCAGCATGATTCAGGATCTGTAGTTCCCTTCCTTGCTTATCAACTAAAAAACTTCACTCACACCCATACACACACTCAAACACACACACACACACACACACACACAGCTCTGTTTCTGTGATTCATATTCTACACAGAATGCGGTCTAACNTTAAAGAGCGGTAGCCTCAGCCTCTGGGGCTGCCAGGCAAAGATCCGCCAAGGGGCCAGGGCCGCCTGAACCTCTCAGCCAGAGCCACTGTTTATGTACCATCACCAATCTTAAGCGCCTTCAATAGTTTCTACTGGCCAGGAGTACAAACTATTTTCCAGGCAGAAATGGAAATGAGAAGGGTTGGGGTTTCAGGCAACCTGGACAACCACTGTACTGAAAACTAAAAAAGTCAGACAGCCAGAGGTGGCT
>NW_027530632.1:1167472-1169206 GCF_008692635.1 Crocuta crocuta
AGAGAGGATGCTGAAGCAATTTTTTGCACTAAGGACATTTGAAAGTGTATGTGAACCTGAATGCTAGGTTTAGAAGCCTCATTCAGGGGACAGAACTCAAAGCTGGGGGCTGCTCAGGAAGAGTCAAATAAGACACTCTCCCCATAACACTGAGACCTCAATGGGCTACACCTTCAACCTAAGTGTAAACTAAAATAGAATACAATTTTTAAAATTTTTATTTTAAAACTGGTATTAAAAGAAGAGGAAAACTGTCCNNTAATTCCATAATAGCAATGATTGGAAAGGAAAATCTCTTGAGTATTTGTAACCAAAACCCCAAATTCATTCAACCTGGGTAGAACATAAAAACTTCAGGCAAGAATTTAACTACAGGCAGTCCTCAGCTAACAGCAATCCAAAGTATAGGCCAAAAATCAAACACACTACTATGACATCCCTGGCCTAAAAGAATTTCTACAGCTCTGAAGAAAAGTCTTTATATTCAAAAAGTCACTAAACATGGAAAGGGGGGAAAAAAGTAGAGCAAAGAAAGTGATCAGTATGTGGATATCTTAAATGAATATTGTTTAATGCAATATATCAATCACAACAAAATGTAAGTAGAATAAATACGCTAGGTAAGAATAAAACACTGTCAGAAGGGCGCCTGGGTGACTCAGTTGGTGAAGCATCTGACTTTGGTTCAGGTCATGATCTCTCAGTTTGTGAGTCTGAGCCGCACATCTGGCTCGCTGCTGTCAGCACAGAGCCTGCTTCAGATCCTCGCCCACCCCCTCTCGCCAGGCACACGGGTGTGCTCTCTGTCTCAAAAATAAACAGTTTTTGAAAAAGATTGTCAACAGACTTTTTATTACAGACTTATGAAATTTATTAACACATCTAAAATATAAAAAAGACAGAGAAACACTACATAAATATAACCAAAAGTAAGTTGGCACTGGACCAGATATCATGAATTACAATAAAGATACAGAAATAAAGAGAACTGATGCATAAATACAAGTATTTAGCAACAGAGTAAAGAGCTCAGAAACACACCTTTATATATATGCAAACTTTTAACAAATAGGCAAACAATAACCTAACCAAAAAAATGGTGAGTCAAAATAGTATTTGTAAGGAGGGGGGAAAAAAAGACCAAAAAAAAAAAGACATTAGACTTCTATATNAGTCATGAAAAAAAAAAAAGATTGATAAATTAATTCAACGACATCAACGATTGGGACTTTCGTTTATAAAACATACACACGCATGTGCGCATGCACGCACACACAAGTATAAAGGCAAGTCACAAACTGGGAAAATACCTTTTCAACACATATGGTAAGAAAGCATTCACATTCAGTATAAAACGCTTAAGAATCAGTAACACTCAAAAAATTACTGAGGAAAATTTGGTCTGCCACTGTGATCTACAAACTGTTAGGAATGAGCAACACAGCAAAACACAAATTATTTGTTGATTAATAAAGATCAAAGAACAAACAGTTGCATTACCCGCTCCTTAGATATTTCACACAGGTTCTTGTCTATTAAGCCACTAAAAGGCAACCCTACCCCAACCTATCAACCTAACAACAAATTTTTCCAATACGACTTGAAAAGTTTTTAACTCAGAAATTGAAAGAATAAAAGTAATAAAAGTATCAAGCAAATTCAGTATCTCCTATTATTAGTGGCTTACTTTTAACAATCTGCTCCACTAATGTGAAAAAGTTCAACTGAACAATC
>NW_027530632.1:1169218-1169856 GCF_008692635.1 Crocuta crocuta
GGCTCTGTGCGCAGCTTGGAGCCTGGAGCCTGCTTTGGATTCTGTGTCTCCCTCTCCCTCTGCCCCTCCCCTGGTCTCTCTGTCTCTCAAAAATAAATAAACATTTAAAACTTTAAAATAAATAAATAAATTTTATTTGAAATCAGTGAAATAAAGCATGAACCCATCAGTCTTAGGAGAAACCTTAAATCCAGTTTCTCTATATAAGACATACATCTGAATTACTGGAATGACATATTTATTGACATTTCAATCTTCCACTCTATGAGGAATTTTGATATTTAAAATTCTTAAGTCTCTGGACTTCTGCTTGCAGGCAAGATGCAGTGAAATGGACCAAATTTACTCCTGAATGAAATAAGAGAAAATGTGTGAAACAAATGTTTTCAGACATTGGATACTTGAGAATGCATGATCGTAATCTTTGAGAATGGGAAAACAAAGGATGTCAGCCCTAAAACAAACNCTGAATCAATGCAAGCTAGAATAAAATAGAACATCTTTACAGTTACTGAAACGAAAATAAATTTGCCAACTTACAATTCTATACTCAGCAAAACCATCTTTTAAAAAGAGGTAAAAGTATACTTCTCCAGATATGCAAAAGCAGAAAGAATTCAACTCCAGCAGACCCAGCC
>NW_027530632.1:1170606-1177547 GCF_008692635.1 Crocuta crocuta
CATAAAGTTATATCAGATGAAAATCCTGATGCAGAAGACAGAATAAAGATCGTCAGGAACTGCATGGACAATTACAAAAGACATTTTTCTTATTTTGTTTAATGTCTCTTTAAAACACAACTGACCCAAAAAACAAAACAAAAACAATCAAGGTGGGGGGTGGGGCATCTCACTAATAAGCAAATATAACAAAGTCACAAGACACAAGATACAAAATCAATATACAAAAAAATAAATTGCATTTTTATGTCCTAACAATAACTGGAAACAAAACTTTTAAATGCCATTTATAATAGCTCCAAAAATATGAAATGTGTACGTATAATTCTAACAAAATATGTGTAGCAGAATCCGTATGCCGAAAACTAAAAAACAGTGATGACTTACTCAAAGACCCAAATAAGTGCGAAGATACTATGATCATGAATTAGAAGACTCAATAGCATTAAAATAACTCTCCTCTAAACTAATTTATAGATTTATAGTGATCCCGAACAAAATCCCATCAGGATTTTTCTGTAGATACAGATGAAGTGATCATAAAATTTAAATGCAGAAACAAAGAAACTAGAATAGTCCAAGTAATTTTGGAGAAAAATGAAGCTGAAGGACTCATATGACCCAATTTTAAGACCCATTATAAAAGCTACAGAAATCAATCAAAACCATGAGATGCCACTACATACCTAACAGAATGGCCAAAAAATTTTTCTACCTTACTGAGATATCACTGACATATAAACATCATGTTAAAGTGCATGGTTTACAATGTGATGATTTGATATATGTCTATAATGTGAAATGATTACCACAATAAGGTTAGTTAGCAAATCCATCACCTCAGAGAGTTATGTGTGTAGTGAGAACACTTAAGATCTACTCACTCAGCAGCCAGCTCTCAAGAAGACAATACAGTACTGTTAACTAAAATCACCATGCTATACATTAGATTCCCCGGAACTTACCCATCTTACAACCAAAGTTTTTAACCTTTTGACCAACATCTCCCCTGGCAAACACCAATCTACTCGCTCCTTCTATGAGTTCTACTTTTTTTAGATTCCACACACAGTTATGGTGAGATCATAGAGTACTTGCCTTTCTCTTTTTGACTTGATTCATTAGCATAATGCCCTCAGGGTTCACTAAATTTTTTTAATGTGACAATACCAAGTGTTAATGAAGATGCAGAACTGGAGCTCTCACACACTGCTAGTGAGGATGCAAAATGGTACAGCCACTTTAGGACACAATCTGACAAGTAAGTACAAAGGTAACACACATCTATCACATGACCCAGCAATCTCCCTCCTAAGTATTTGCCCTAAAGGTGTGAAAACTTATGTTCATACCAAAACCTATACGTCCATACCAAAAACTCTATTTAGCAGCTTCATTCATAATCAATTAAAACTGGAAACAATTCAAATATCCTTCAACAGGTAAATGGATAAACTGTGGTATACCTATACAATAGAATTCTACTTATCAATATAAAGGAATAAAACTATTGATATAGCATGAATGAATCTCAAAGGTATTATTCTGAGTAAAAGCCAATCTTCAAAAGACCACAGAGTGTATACATTTGTCAAAATTCACCAAACACCTAAAAACAGGTGGAATAAAATATATGTAAATTTTACCTTGAAGTTTATTTAATTTTTAAATTTTATTTATTCAGTTTGGGAGAGAGAGAGACAGAGAGAGAGAGAGAACATGCACACGCACGAGCAGGGGAGGAGCAGGAAGAGAGGGAGAGGGAGAATCCCAAGCAGGTTCCGTGCTGTGGTGCAGAGCCCTCAGTGGGGCTCAATCCTGGGAACCATGAGATCATGACCTGAGCTGAAACCAAAAGTCAGCCACTTAACCAACTGAGCTGAGCCATCCACGGGCACCCTCAAAGTTTAACTTTTAAGAGAGGCTATATAAAAGTAGAAAACAGTAACAACGTGTTTTAGGGTTTATAACATATGTAGAAGTAAAATGTATGACAATTATTCAAAAGACAAGAATGGGGGAGATGGAAGTACATTCTTGTTAACTTAAGGTCCATACTACGCTTAACATTAAGTAACATATATTTGAATGTAGACTGTAACAAGTTAAAATTAAAGAAATTACTAGAACTGATAAGTGTAATAATCAAAATATGCCAGCTATATTCTTATACAGTAGCAATGAATAATCGGAGATTGAAATTTTAAAAAAAATACCACTTATATTACCCCCCAAAAATGAAGTACTTAGGTATAAACCTAAAAAAAATGTGTATGACTTGTGTGTGGAAAACAACAAAACCCTGATGAAAGAAACCAAAGAAAACTAAAACAATCAGAGAAATATATCATGTTCACAAAATAGGAAATGTTATTAATATCAATTCTCCCTCATTTATATAGATTCAATGCAGGCCCAATCAAAATCCCAGGACACTCCTTTGTATATACCATCAAAGTGATCTAAAGGTTATGTGCAGAGGGGAAAGTGGGTGAGGGGCATGGAGGAGGGCATTTGTTGGGATGAACACTGGGTGTTGTATGTAAACGATGAACCATGGGAGTCTACCCCAAAAACCAAGAGCACACACTTTACATACTGTATGTTAACCAATTTGACAATAAATTATATTTAAAAAATAAATTTTTGATATAGGAAATTAGCTTTAAAAAAATAAAATCAAGGTTATGTGCAGAAAAAAAAAAGAACTAGAATTTCCAAAAGCAATTTTGAAAAATAACAAAGTCAGAGGATTCTTATTATCCGATTTCAAGACAATATATAATAAGCCACACTAATCAAGACAGTGTGGTTTTGAGGAAAAGAGAAACATACAGATGAGTGGAACAAAACAGACAACCAAGAAGCAGAACCGTGCCAATACAGTCAACTGTTTTTGGACAAGGTGCAAAGGCAATTCAACGGAGAAAGGACTGTCTTCAACAAATGGTGGTGGAAAAACTGAAAGCCCAAATGCAGAACAACAACAAAACCTCAATACACACTTCATAAGGCAAAATAAAGACATATTCAGATCTATGAATACAGCCAACCCACATAAAGAAAAGAAAATGATCCTAAAAGGAAGGTAAGGGATGCAGGAAGGAACAAGCAAACACAATCTGAAACATGTGGGTGACAACTTCAACAGTAATATTTTATGTTTAAAACATGTACAGAACATGTACAACAATGATAGAATAAAGGAGGGCTGGAGGGTAGGGCTCTATGAATCTTGCATTGCCCAAGAAAAGGAAAGATATACCACTCAAACTTCAGTAAGTCAAAAATACATGCTATAATCCCCTAAAACAGCTGTTTTCAAAGTGTGGTTCACAGACAAATGGATGTCTCCTAAACTCTTTCCGGAGGTCTGCTGAGTCAAAGTCATTTTCATTGTTAATACTAACATGTTGTTTCTCTTTTTAACTCTCCTGACATTTCTACTGATGATGCAAAACTAATGGTTAGTAAAACTGCTAGCGACATAGCAGGAGTTAAGCCAGAGGCACCAAACTGAACCAGAAATCATCATTTTTTTCACTACCAAGCACAAATAGTTTTTTGTTGTTGTTAAGTTTCACTTAAGAATATCCTTGATGAGAGGCGCCTGGGTGGCTCAGTGGGTTAAGCGTCCAACTTCGGCTCAGATCATGATCTCACAGTTTGTAGGTTCAAGCCCTGCATTGGGCTCTGTGCTGACAGCTGGAGCCTGGAGCCTGCTTCTGATTCTGTGTGTCCCTCTCTGCCCCTCCCTTGCTCATGATCTGTCTCTCTCTCAAGAATAAACATTAAAATTTTTTTTAAAACATATCCTTGATGAAACAGTAAAAATCATTTTATCAAATGTCAACCCTTTAGTACACACTGTTTTAATAATCTGTGTGGCAAAATGGGAACTTCATTTAAAGCATTTCTAATGTAAACTGAACTACCCTCTTTTCATGCAACACTATTTTTGTTCAAAAAAATGACTAATGGGGCGGGGCGCCTAGGTGGCTCAGTTAGTTAAGGGTCAGAGTCTTGATTTGGGCTCAGGTCATGATCTCACAGCTGTTGGGATCAAGCCCCAAGTCAGGTTCTGCACTGACAGTGAAGCCTGCTTGGGATTCTCTCTCTTCTCTCTCTACCCCTCCCAGCTCGCTCACTCGCGCGCACGCGCTCTCTCTCTCTCAAAAACAAATAAATATACATTAAAAGGAGGAGAAGAAAGAAGAGGAGGAGGAGGAGGAAGAGGAAGAGGAGGAAGAAGAAGAATGACTAACAAACTAGGCTTACTCAAACTTTGGTATTTGGAAGAGATTTTCTTGAAAACAAATGAAATGAGCCTGTCATTTCAAGAAAAGCAAGTAACAGTAATTTGTTGCCAATGATCAGACTTGGGATTTTAAGCAGAAATCACAAAGTTAGAAAACTGATATCTACTTCTACTGTGAGCTTGACAGCTTCCCAAAATTTAAAGGTTTTTCTGATGAAAGTGGTGACAGTATTAATGAACGTAATTTTTTTGACACTGTATAATAATACGTCTTGACACTGGAATAGCTGGTATTACTCTCCTGTTCCCTACTTCGTGCTTGCCCAACTGCCCCAAACATCATGTTAGTTAGTACTTAGGTTTCCCCAATCCTTAAAAACATCTTTTGCTACTATTCAAAGGTTACAGTATCTTTTTAGAATCTGTAGAACCTGAAACAAATCCTCAATGACACACCCTCATCTTTAGAAAAAGGAAAAGGAAAAGACCCTGTGTACCATCATCAACTCACTACTATTCACAAAGCCTATAAAAGAATCAATAAATCATGAAAGGTTATAAAACAACAATACATAGTAATCATCTGTGACATATTCTCAATAATATGTCACTATAGTAGGTCCACAAAACCCATTCTCTTTATGGACAAATCAGACCTTGGATTAACTAGTTCTTTTACTTCTAAAACCTGATAAAGGTGAAATGTCAGTTGTGTTAGCAACACCACCAATTATGGTAAAAATCCTATTGATGACATAAATCTAAAGTGAGAAAACTGCAAAATGAACAACAAATATCTGGAAGGAAGCCAGAGCTTTGAGAGTCCCTCAGTATAGGGACTCTTAACCGGGCACGTCCCTACTGAGACTGCAGGGAGAGTATGCTGCCCATAAAAGTTACAGAAGATATTGGTTCCTATTTGGGATAGGTATGTGTGTTCTAACCAGATGCGGTAGGATGAACAAAAGAGGACCTTATATGGCAAAATATGTGATCAGTTAAGGGTCTTGAGAGGTGGCGCTTCTCTTGGATTATCTGGGTGGGCCCTAAACACAATCACACATATCCTTTCATAAGAGAGGCAGGAGTAAAGGTTTTCAGAGACACACAGAGGAGACAGGGATGTGAAGACCAGCCACCAGAAGCTGAAAAGAAGCAAAGAACGGATTCCTCGCTAGAGTTTCCACGGAGAACACTGCCCTGCCGTCCTGTCAACCTTGATTTCGGGCTTCTGGCCTCTAGAACTGTGAGAATAAATTGCTGTTGTTCTAAACCACCCAGTTTGTGGCAATCTGTCACAGCAACCACAGGAAACTAATACAACAGAGTAGCTCTGCACCCACCTATGTGAGTCTCATTCTCTCACACCTGAGCTGTCACTTTGTGAACCAAAAACTAACCCCTACACAAAATTGCAAGGGTTCTCATGGAAGAGAAACAGAAACGGCTGTCACTGCTCTGTTGGCATGCGGTTTCCTGTCCAATATCCTTCTATGTCAATCTGATATCAAGTGTGACTTAATCAGGTCTTACTCGTCTGAATGACTTTTGAGCCTAAGGCTCCCCAGTGGGCACTGCAGCTCCTAATGGTATTTATAACACCAAAATATCCAAACAGTTTACCCTTTTTAATGCCATCAGAGCTAAGTGCAGTGGATAAAAGTATGGGCTCTGGAACCTTGGCTAGGTAGGTTTTGAATTTTAGCTTTGTATTGTATGGCCTTGGGCAAGACAATTCACCTCTCTGTGCTCTGCAAAACAGGGATATTTTATAGCAACTCTCTCATAGGATTACTGCAAGGATTAGATGAGTTAATACCACAGTTTAAGATACCAAGCAAAAACTCGAATTTTGGGAAACTTCTATCTACCACCACTGTGAACTTCATGAATCACAGTTTGTGATTTGCATCTGTCACAAACCACCTGCTTCACTAAGATTTTAAAGTGAATTACTGTTCGGCTGTACCTCATATAGTTTTTAATTATGGTTATATTCCTTTCTCATTCCTGATGTTTTATATGTATGCTCCTCCTGCCGTCTCCCTAAGCTTTACTAAAGGTACATATCCTTTGCTCTTTCCAAAACCAATTGTTGGATTCTTTATGAAGAGGTTTTAAATGCTGTCCCGCAAATCACTTAGAATAGGATGTGTGTGTTCGATATTAATTGCAATACACACCATCACCCTCTTACATGCCATTATATTTTATTAAATGAAAGAGATGGCTTTCCAGGATCGTGCACAGTCCCAGAAAAGGCCGAGTATTACGTATACAAAAACGGAGGGGGGAAAGATGGAGAACTAGTTGCCTAGACAGGAGTAATAGAAAATGCAAGGCTTTGCATGCTGCAGTGCCACCAACCATCCTTACCAAATCCTTGCTTGCTTGCCACAGTTGCTCAGACAGATCACTTTTTCCTAGCTCAGTGCACTGTGACAAAGATTCTCTCCTTGAGCAAACTCAACTCAGGCTCTTCTGAGGGCATTTTCAACCAACCAGGCCTCAACATCAGGACTGCCACGTTTCTCTCTGCACTGTCCAGTAGTAGCAAGAGTCCTGCTAAACTGGTGTGGCCAGAATCCCCCGTCCTGCCCCCCACAGGTGAGGCCGGATCACTCTAGCCGGACTTGGGCCATGGACGCCCTCCCTGCTCCTTGGCATACATTTCCCCATTTTG
>NW_027530632.1:1178119-1180700 GCF_008692635.1 Crocuta crocuta
CTTATCTTCTGTAACAAATATCATAAATACTTTTTCCCTCAATATTTGGTTTATAAGGACTACTATGACAAAATAATTATTTTTTCCTAACTTATGGTATAGGACCTATTCTGTTCCAGAATTCTATCATATACAAAATCAGATGCTCTAAGTCACCACTCCTCCCTCCACCCCTCCCCACACATAGGCCTCTGATCTCTTCTCTCTTGGGCTAGAACTCTCATTCATGTATCTATCCCCAGGTCACATGGCGGGGTTGTCATTCTAAATCATCAGATTTCCCATAACTGGCTCAGGCTATCTACTAGTCATTTCACCCACCAGACATATGTAAGAATGAGAAGAAACTGATTTCCTTCTATGAAGGTAATATCAAATAATGAAAAGTTTGAGCCAACATGCATTTCCCAGGCCCGAGGGATATAATTTTTCAGACCGACTAAGGCCATTACCATGATTTTTCAGAATACTAGGTACAGATACAATCCTGAAAGTTGTGGGAGGAAGAATGGAAAATTTAAAAAAAAAAAAAAAATCAAATTACACAAAAAAATGGGTCACCCCAAACACAGACCGCTAGAAGGCAAAGAAACTGATTTCAAAATTGGTGAAAAATTATTTCCACTATAATATTCTATACCAGACAAACTCTCAATCAAGAATGAGAAGAACTAAGAAAAGCAAGGCATCTAAGAAACACAGCTCAGACACAAAGGTAAAGACCTGCTTCTTCCAAAGATGATAGAAAGCCAAATGATAAGGAGGAGAGAAGAGGGCACCAGGAACGATTTATGAGGAAATTATCCAGACTGGTAATCATACAATGTAGCTGAAAAATAGGAAAAAGTAAGTATTCAAAGGCAACTGATAGTTGCTTGCCAAGAATTAGTGATAGGAAACCCATGGCAAACAATGAAAGTTATTAAAACTTGAAACAGTAAAAAGCAATCCACATTAGGAAAACATTTCTAAGTAAATATATATCATAACATACTTCTTGGCTTAATAAGGTAAAAGTTGCTTATTAATTTAACCCAACGCCGTTATACAGGAAGGACAGAGAAAAGGAAAAAGAGTATAAAAACAACACAACTTTATCCTCCACACTAGAAAGTCAACAGAATGTAAATGGGGGAAAGGGTGAGGGAATGAAAAAAACAGCATTATAAGCATATTATTTAGGAAGATGGAGGTAAATACCAAAAGTAGCAGCCAAGCTTTGAAGGTGGTATCTCACAGGGACAGTAGAGGACTGCTGTTTTCCACTATACTTCTTATAGAATCACTTGTTGTTTTCTGTGTACCTGTATTTACTTAATTAAAAAAGAAAAGAAAAGAAAAACAATACATGGGTAAAGACATGGAAATAAGGGACTTAAAAAATACAATTATGCATTGGGGGGGAGCCTTGGGACTAAATGAAATAAGTAGATTTAAAAAAAAAAGGCCAGTTAAATAAGAGGAAAATCAGGAAACCCTGGTGTGTCAAAGAAATTGAAAGAAGAAACCAGTCTACTGTGATGAATGTTGCTGAAAGGTAAAGTAAGACAGGAGTTAAAAAAAAAAGGAGCCTAGGGGTGCCTGGGTGGCTTAGTCGGCTAAGCGTCCAACTTTCGCTTAGGTCATGATCTCGCGGTTCGTGGGTTTGAGCCCCGTGTCGGGCTCTGTGCTGACTGCCAGCTCAGAGCCTGGAGCCTATTTCAGAGTCTGTATCTCCCTCTCTCTCTGACCCTCCCCAGCTCACGCTGTCTCTCTCTCTCTCCTAGAAATAAAAATATTAAACAAAAAAAAAAAAGGAGCCAGAAATGTAAATGTCATCGGGCTATAAGCAGCAATAGCCAAAGGCTACCTACCTAGAGCAAGAAGGCCCACTAGTCTACCTGAAACAGCAATGATCTAAAAGCTACCATCAGAATACACAGGCAAGCTGCTCAGTTTGAGACAAATCAGCAGACCCAGGCAGGCATCTATTTCTTGGCTCCCAGGTAGTAAAGCAAAACAACAATACTGGATAAGTTCCTGTCTTAACACAAAGGTAGTTTGTTCTCTATTGTGTTGTATACAACCTTCTGGGTTTTGATGGGATTGAAACTCTCATGCCTGGGAAAAGAACAGACCTAACGAGTGAATTCTGATTCAAGAGATGACTAATAATTATCTTCATCTCCTGTGCTTGGAGATTTAAAATTAAAATCAGGCTTATAGAAGAGGTCTTAGGAAAATAAAAACTGACCAAGTTCTTCATGCATCTTGACATCCTGAGAACGTGATTTAGACAACTGATGAAGAATTAGGAGGTGGTGGCAAATCACTGATAAGTACCCAGAAAAACAATCAGAAAGAAAATTACTAAATTCATGAGAAAGTACTGCAGAAAAAAATAATTACATGACTCAGCCATTACTAGAGTTTACAGTCACAAACCAAACATCTAATACTGAGGTTAATAATGCAAGTATAAAGAGTACAGTAGGACACTGAGAAAAAAAGAAAGCCAAATCTTCACCTTCCATAGTGGAAAATCAAAAATACTTAACCCTGGAAAAATCAAGGCAACACAAGCATACCACTTACAGACATG
>NW_027530632.1:1180815-1182273 GCF_008692635.1 Crocuta crocuta
CAGTCTGAGTACAAACTAACACAGTTTCAATGGAGAAAGAAACGTCAGTGGTCTATCAAAAAAACAAATGCGTGCATATGTACGTATGTGCATATTGTTAGTGTATGTGTGTATTATCCACCCTCTTTTAACAGAGCAATTCAAAGAATTATTCCTGCAAATAAATGTATACAATGTATATATATAAATGTATATAACATATATAAATAACATATATAGAAGACTGTACCAGCAAAACACTGAAAACCATCAAAATGAATATATATCAAAAGTAATCAGCAGACCTACTAAAACTATGAATTCTTGAATGCACTTAAATGCCCCATGAAGATTAAATACATCTTATTTAGACATTATTAAAACATCCTTGATCATTTAATGATACATCTCTAGAGATGTTCAGAAGTGGATCACTAAAGGCCTGTCATTAAGTCTACATTGGTTCACTGGTGAGTCAGAGAATTCATTAGTATTGAAAAATTAGTTTTGAAAAATGCTAAAATAGAGACAAACTTTATTTACTCTAGAACATTCTGACTGCATATGGTCCACAGAACCCTTTTGTTGTGAAAGCAATTAAAACCTATTGGGACAACACTGTTCCATGTAATGGAGGTGGAAAGCCCTGGACTAATGCATGCATTAACTATAAATAAGCATATGACCTCAAAACTAGCAATATTTTTATTTGCACTGAGGACACCGATTATATATGGTACCTGATCTAAATTAAACCTCTTCTTTCACCCCTACTTCATTCTTTACTCCCTTTCAGAGTACATTACTTCATATACCTTACATAGCACTCAAATTTAAGCAAAAAGTCTATAGAGCCTTCCTGGGATAAAAGTAAATTAAGAATTATTCTTCATCAAGTATTCCACGTAAGCAGATTTAAAATAAACATAAAATCACAACTACAAATTTATTTAGGATTTCTGCTTCTAGCCAATAAAAGGAATAAAAGACCAGACTTACTCTGCCACATTAA
Source organism: Crocuta crocuta (assembly GCF_008692635.1). NCBI lineage: Eukaryota > Metazoa > Chordata > Mammalia > Carnivora > Hyaenidae > Crocuta > Crocuta crocuta. Next base: position 1,181,807 of record NW_027530632.1, read on the forward strand.
CTAATAAACCATGCAAAAGATGTGAAACAATGTTTTTAGACCCTGGACAACAAGCACTAGGGGCAGGGATCCCTATCCCTGAGAGAGAAGAAACAAAGGAGGTAACCCCTATGACCACCCTAAGCTTCCCGCCTAGAAGGAGCTGTCCTGCAATGTCAAAGGCAGGGGAATGCAGGTAAAATACAGTCCCTCAGACGCAAAAAGCAGCAGGAAATGAGAGAGCACAGAGCTGGAGAGTGAGCACTCCCCGAGACCTGTACAGCCCCTCCTTCAGTCCTCAGGTGAATAACAATGAGTGCACGAAGGGGAAGAAACTACACTAGAACCACCTGAAATAAACAAGCGGAAAAATCCACCTGGCTCAAACAGCACCAAAAATAGTTGTTACTCCCATAAGTCACAGTGGAAGAATTTCATAATACAAGGAACATCCAGAAGAGTCCCCAGAAAATACTAGCTCAGTGCTG
>NW_027530632.1:1182330-1187416 GCF_008692635.1 Crocuta crocuta
GTAGTCCAAGATTCAAGGCTTCTCTCTTTCCTGCCCCCCCAACAAAGGATAAGCCACAAAATGACCGAACTATTTCCATTTAGCTTAATTTCATCCCAAAACAAAGTTCAAAAATATTTTAAAATAGTTATATCCAGAAACCAAGAACATAAAGTTCACTGTCTAGCATCCAATCAAAAGTTACCAGGCATTAACACAATCGAGAAGCTATGACCCATAAAGAGAAAATCAATCAAATGAAAAATTAATCAGCTGTTATACAAGTTACAGCATTATTTAAAACTGTATTTCGTAAGTTCAAGAATGTAAAGAAAAGCATGAGCACCTTGAGAAATAGAAGATATAAAAAAGACTCAAATGAAAATTACAATGTGTAAGGTAAAAAATATACTGGATGGAACTAAGAGCAGATTAAATACTGCAGGAGAAAAAAACCAGTAAACTTCAAACCTGATATACATGAAACTGGAATGCAGTCAGGAGAGGAGACAGAAAGCTGTATGAAGACAGAAGAATAGAAAATTTTCTAAATTTGATGAAAACTATAAACCTACACATGTCCAAGGAGCTCAATAAATCTCAAGCCCAAAAAAGTGTAAACACACACGTAAACACACACACACACTGTTAAGACCTAACCAGGCTGTTTAACACCGGCAAAAAAAAAGAAAATCTTAAAAGCAGCCAAGGGAGGGGGAGCAGGGATGCCTCTGTTCCTACTACAGAAAAAGAGAAGAATGACAGTAAAACTTCATCTCAAAAACAACGGAAGGTAGAGAACAGCAGAGCAACATATTTATAAAACACTGAAAGCAAAAAAGCCAATCTGGAATTCTATACCAAACCAAAATCTCTCTCAAAAATGAGGTTAAATATAAACTTCTGCAGAGAGACAAAGGCTGAAAGAATTAGTTATCAGCAAATATGCACTACAAGAAATGTTAAAAGTCCTTCAGGCAGTAGGAAAATAAAACAAGATAGGAATCTAGATCTACACAAAGGAAGGAAGAATAGAAATCATAAACATGTGAGTAAATATAACTTCTTCATATTTATTTAAATCTCCTAGGGGCACCTGGGTAGCTCAGTAGGTTAAGCATCTTGACTTCAGCTCAGGTCATGATCTCATCAAGGTTTGTGTGTTCAAGCCCAACATCAGGGTCTGTGCTGACAGCTCAGAGCCTGGAGTCTGCTTCAAATTCTGCATCTCCCTGTCTCTTTGCCCCCACCCCCACCCCCTGCCCGGCTCCCTAGCGCCTGCAGGTGCGCGCGCTCTCTCTCTCACTCTCTCTCTCTCACTCAAAAATAAACAAACATTAAATAAATGAATGAATGAATGAATGAACCTCCTTAAATGATAATTGACTGCTTACAGCAAAAATAACAATGTACCTGTGGGACTGGTAACAAATGTACAAGTAAAATCAATCACAACAATTCAAAGTCCAGGAGAAGTAAAACGGAAGTGTACTATATCAAGTTTTCACGGTATCTAAGAAAAGGTATAGTGTTACTTGAAAGCAGACTGTGATAAGGAAACATGTAGACTTTAAATCCTAAAGTAACTACTTAAAAAATACTGAACTGGGGCACCTGGGTAGCTCAGTAGGTTATGGGTCTGACTTTGGCTCAGGTCAAGATCTCGCAGTCTGTGGGTTCGAGCCCTGCATCAGGCTCTGTGCTGACAGCTCAAAGTCTGGAACCTGCTTTGGATTCTGTGTCTCCCTCTCTCTGCCCCTATTCAACTCGCGCGCGCGCACACACGCATGCGTTCTATCTTTCTCTCTCTCTCTCTCAAAAATAAACACTGGGAAAAAAATTTTTTGTTTAAAATTTGAAAAAATATACCTAATAGTTAAAATAAGGTAGGCAAAAAAGTTTAAAAAAAAAAAATCATGAAAACTACTCCATTAATCCTGTAAAAGGTAGAAACACAGGAGGAAAAAAGAGAACAAAAAACATATGGAACAAACAGAAAACACACAGCAAGGTGATAGACCAAACCTAACCATATCAGTAATCACATGGAATGCCAATAGTCGAGACACCCCAATTAAATACAGGGATCAGCTGCCAGTTACAGGAAAAGAGGGCATACACTAACTTTGCCTACTACTCCCCTACAAACACAAATACATGAAAAGACATTCAAGAGTCAGTTATAAAAGCTTCAAAGGCAGGGATCACAGGACTTGAAGAAGGGCATCATAGTGAGTCCTTGGGTTTTTACTTTATATTCCATATACCCTGGAATGGACACTAGAGAAACCTGCAACCCAGAGCCAACAGACATGAAAAGAAAGGAGGGTAAGAAGGAAGGAAAGAAACCACAACCAATGCAAAAGTAAGCAGGCCAATCCACCCTCAGCAGTAGGTAGAAAGCCCCATTCTAGGCCTCTCCTTCCCCACTATAATCATGCAACAGTAGGGGGGCTGATCCATCCCCAGAGACAACAACAGTGAAGCCCAAGGCCAACCCAACTTCTGCTCCTCAACTAGTGTACCAACAGATAATCTGATCCACCTGCATCGGCAGATTTGTATCTAGAATATATAAAGAACTTTCAAAACTCAACATTTAGTAATTACTCCAATTGGGGTGCCTGGGGTGGCTCAGTCGGTAAAGTGTCCAACGCTTGATTTTGGCTCAGGTCATGATCTCATAGTCAGTGAAGATCAAGACCCACATCGGGTTCCACGCTGGACGTGGAGTCTGCTTAAGATTCTCTCTCCCCCTCCCTCTGGCCCTCCCCGCTAAAAAAATTTACTCAAATTAGAAAATGGTCAAAAGCCAGGAAAAGACACTTTAGCAAAGAGAATCTACAGATGTCAAATAAGTACATAAAAAAACAGTCAACTTCATTCACTATGAGAAAAATGCAAACTAAAATCACAATGAGTTATCACCATACACCTATCAGAATGACTAAAACAGTGAGAATACCAAATGCTGGAGAGGATGCAAAGAAACTGGATCACTCATACACAGCTGGTAGGAATGTAAACTGGCAAAGACACTCTGGAAAATAGTTTGGCCATCCCTTTAATACCTAAAAATGGACTCATCATACACCCCAGCAATTACACTCTTGGATATTTATCTCAGAGAAATGAAAATTTATTTTCATGCAGAAATCTGCATGCAGATGTTCAGAGCAGTTTATTGGCTAAAGTCGGACACTAACCAATGTCCTTCTATGAGTAAATGGTTAAACAAATTGTGGCGTATCTAAATCATGGAATACTACTCAGGATAAAAAGGAACAGACTAATAAATAATATGCAAAATTATTTGGATGGACTACAAACAAATTAAACCAATCTCAAAAGGATGCATGCTACATGATTCCATTTATAAAACACTTATGAAATAACAATTACAGAAATGGAAGACAAATAAATGACTCCCAGGAGTTAGGGATGGAAGGAGTTGGTGTAGCTACAGAGGTGGCACAACAGAGTCTATTGTATCTTGGTTGTGGTTACACAAAACACATGATTAAACTGCAGAGCCCCCACCCCCCACACACCTGGTGAAATCTGAACAAACTCTACATATAATACTATCGCCAATTCCCTGTCAATTTTCCTTTCATTGTCAATTTCCTCAAGTTGTACTTACAGTTAAGCAAGATGTTAACATTGGGGGTTCTTGGGTGATGGTTACACACAGGACCACCCTGTAGATTTCTTTGTAATTCCTATAAAGGTAATATTATTTCAAAATTTCAAATCTCAAAAAAAAATTAAAACAAAAAAGGCAGAGATCATCAGCTGGATATAAAAGCAAGACCCCACTATATGCTATCTATAAGAAATTTCCTTTAAATATAAAGACACCAAAAATTAACCAATTAAAAAAACAACAACAGGACACCTGAGAGGCTCAGTCGGTTGAGTGTCCAACTTCAGCTCAGGTCATGATTTCGCAGCTCATGAGTTCGAGCCCTGCGTTGGGGTCTGTGCTGACAGCTCGGAGCCTGGAGGCTGCTTCAGATTCTGTCTCTGTCTCTCTCTGCCCCTCCCTGGCTTGCAAGGGCTCTCTCTCTCAAATATAAATAAACATTTAAAAAATTTAAATATAAAGACACAGGTTAAAACTAAAAACATGGGAAAAGATACACCATGCTAACACTAATCAAAAGCACACTGGANTAACACAAATGAAAAGCACACTAGAGCAACAATATTAAAATTAAAGTGGATTTCAGAGCAAATACTGTGAGACCAGGAATAAAGAGGCCATTTTACAACAATAAAAGGATCAATCCATCAGGAGGCTATAGCAATCCTAAATATTTGTCCACCTAATGAAAGAGCTTCAAAATATATTAACCAAAAATGACAGAACTGAAAAAGAAAAAAGACAAATTATACAATTTATACAATTGTATACAAATTATACAATTATAATCAAAGATTTCAACAACCCTTTTTCAGTGATTGATAGAAGCAGACTTATAATTACTAGAGTAGAAAAGACTTGAGAAATACAATCAACCAAATTGATCTAGTATACATTTTTGCCACAGAATACACATTTTTTTCAAGTGCAGAGAGACCATACAGCAACAAAGACCATCCTCTAGACCATAAAACAATGTTTAAAAAGTGTGAAAGTACTGGGGCACCTGGGTGGCTCAGTCGGTTAAGCGTCTGACTCTGGATTTCAGCTCAGGTCATGATCTCTCAGTTTCGTTGAGTTCAAGCTCCATATGTCAGCGCAGAGCCTACTTGAGATCCTCTCTCTCTGCCCTTCCCCTGCTGGTACTCTCTTTGTCTTTTTCAAAAATAAATAATAAATTTTAAAAGGTTTTCAAAGTATTCAAATCATACATACAAAATACGTTCTCTGACCAAAAAGAATTAAATCAATACAGTACCTGGGAAATCTCCAAATATCTAAATACTAATCCCTAAATATACTTCTTCAGAAATCCACAAGTCAACATAGAAATCAAAAGGCAACTTCGAAAATATTTTTAAGTGAATGTAAATGAAAACACAATATACCAAAATTTGTGGAATGGAATTAAATAAAGCAGCACTTTAATAAATGAAGAAACCAACCTCCCATGCTGGAGAT
>NW_027530632.1:1187475-1187808 GCF_008692635.1 Crocuta crocuta
AAAAACTTTTTATTTATAGTGATGAAAATGGCACTTTACTTCTGTGATCTTCCTCTGAAAAACCCATAACCCTAGTCTAATCATGAAAAGAGTATCAGACATATACCAATAGAAGTGCATCCTATAACATACCTGACCACAGGGTGCCTGGGTAGCTCAGGTGGTTAATCATCTGACTCCTGATTTCAGCTCAGGTCTCATGGTTTGTGTTTGAGCCCCATGCTGGGCTCTGCATAGACATGCGGTGCCTGCACAGGATTCTCTATCTCCCTCTCTGCCTCTCCCCACTTCTCAAAATAAATAAACTTAAAAATGGGGGGGGAGGGGTACTTC
>NW_027530632.1:1187868-1189582 GCF_008692635.1 Crocuta crocuta
CAAAACTAAAGCCATCAAAAATGAGAAAGTCTGAGAAAATGTCACAGCCAAGAGGAGCCTAAAGAACACATGGCAACTAAATATAAGGTAGTATCCTTGATGAGATCCTGCAACCAAAAAAGGACATTAGGTAAAACCTAGGGAAACCAAAATAAACAATGGACTTTAGCTAATAATGACATTATCAATATCAGCCCATTAATATTATACTGTTAGATATCAATAAGGGAAACAGCGCAAGAACTCTCTGTACTATATCTCAGTTTTTCTGTTAAGTGTTTAACTGTTCTAACAAATGAACTCTATTAAGAAAAATTACACTACACCTAGAAATACTTCAATTCTCCCAGCCCAAAGCAATTTCTCCTTTTTATGATCTGTCAGAGCATTTATTTATACTACTCAAGACATACCTCTCTAGCTTCCATGAGAGGATCATGAACCATACGTATTTGCAAAATGCCACCTCCCCTTCCACCTCCACCAAAAATAACTGCCTTTTCTCCTAGTATGTAAAATTTAAATGGCCACCTCAGGATTCTGTGATACCTTTCAACTGATTTCTTTATAATTATTCTAGCTTTTTATTTCAACATAATTAATTCCTCAAATACATTTTTTAAAAAACTGTAGCTATACTAACACAAAATGAAATTTGACTTATAAACTACCATATAAATCAATGTCTTTCAAACTGGTGTCCATATGTATTCTCTCGTATCCTAGAAATCCTAATTAGTACATTTTAACTGCATTTTTTAATTTCTGTAATTTAGAAACATCTGATAAAACATTCTCAATTACACCGATGACCCAAGTCCAAATACTGGCATGCAATGTTAATGCCCACATTTACCTTCATGACTATATTGATGCCAAGCAGTGCTACTTTTAGTAGCAAACTATTCATTTTCCCAAAGTGAAAACCAAATGAGACAGTGTACAAAATCTAAAAGGGTTTCATACACATCCCAACAAGAGAAAAACTGCAGGAGAATGAAGTGCTGCGGCACATGGTAGTAGATGTAAACCGAAAGACCTTGAGAGGTCATAACTCTAACATGAGCCAAGTGATTTATTTTGACAAAACATCACCCACTGCATTAGCCTTAACTTTTGTATTGGCTTTAGTTTGACTATTTATAAATGTAATTTATAACTATAATCTGTTTTTTAGTTGTGGCGAAGATATGCATGCACTAGAAATTTACTCAGAGATGTCTGAACAAACTTAAGTAACACTTGAAATAAAAATAAACCAAGCCAACAGTTTCTGCAAAAATTTTTTTCTGCATTACATTCACCCTAGCACTATAAACCCATAAACGAAAGGCTATTACATTCACTGAAGAATATGCCCAGTTGTACTTTAGGTTACCCAAAGGCACTCTAATATAGATACTACTACTCCACACTTTAATCTCTAATAAACAACTTTAAGAGCAAACGTTAATTTTGAATATTGGACGAACAAAAAACTGTGAATTACCTAGACATGATTAAGTAAACTAAAAAATTATCAAACTCAGGTTTAAACAAAAACTCAAGTACTTAACAAGCCTGGGGTTGGTTAAGTCCTAGCTTCACTATTTGATAACTGTAGGATCTTATTGAAGCCACCTAAAACCCTCTGGACCCCAGTTTCCACCTGTGTAAAATAAGAATACTATCTGTTCTACCTATCTCACATAAATGTAAAGATAAGTAAAGCATT
>NW_027530632.1:1189787-1190071 GCF_008692635.1 Crocuta crocuta
CACATTTCCTTCTCAGATACAATTTATCAGACATTATGACAGGAATAAAAGATCCATGCTCTCAAGGTATGTGTGTGTTGGGGGATAGGGACACAAAAAGAGACAGTTCTAATATGCTGTAATAAATACGATCAAGAAATATCAGGAAAACTCTAAATTTAATCTGGCCAACTGGGGAATCAAGCTGCTTTAAAGATTCATAGTGTTATTCAAATACAAATCCTAAGTAATACAATAATTCCTTACAGGATACGTATTATGTGGCAGACACTGCTACGTAAGTA
>NW_027530632.1:1190115-1198489 GCF_008692635.1 Crocuta crocuta
TGCTACGTAAGTACACCAGATTCAAAGGCAAACAAGACATACACTGTCCTCACAGAAATAGCAATCAAGAAGAGAAGACAAAATTTTAAAATAGAGATATGCCAAGTCCAAGAAAATACAGTACTACTATTAATACAGCAGTCAAGGAGGGGCAATCTAAGGAAACATAGATTAACAAGAAAAACTGCATTTTCCCTTCATCTTTTTCTTTCTTTCTTTTAACATAAAGGTAGCCAAAGGATTGGGGAAATTTTTTTAATTCCAAAAAAAAAAAAAAAAAAAAGTTCAGTGTTGGTAAGTAAATTGATACTAACATTTTATCTCTTATTTTTTCCAAACACTGCTATGGAAACCCACATGCAACTTCCGGCACCTAAGTTAGCATTCATCACAGTATAGTCACAGGGGCGCAAGTGCTGCTCCCCACAGAGGATGGGATATTTACTATTTCTATCCTGCTTGGTCCACAATGAACATGTATGAAAAATTCCCGAGCCTTTTATGGGGGAGAGGGGGCAATAAAAATAATACAAAACAGATCCACTGTGCCTCTTCGCTAGGAAAAACATGTGTTTTCGTGGAAGCAGACACTTCTATCTTTAGCAGCAGTATAGACTACCAGAGGGTGAGAAGCACGAGCAATAAAACTGGGTTGGGTCTCAGAATTAGAGAAAAGTCACTTTTTCTTACACTGGAACAGAGGAAGTATCATTTTTAGCTACAGTGCTGACATCTTCCAAAACTACGTTTTCTGCCCTTTCCTTTGTTGTTTATTTAAAGAAAAGCAGCAACATAAACTCATGGCTAGCATTATAAGAGAGATGGTTAAAGTACATAACCATCTTTCTACACACCCACCGCATCACCACCGTGCACAGAATTTTCATACTGACCAGATGACTCATGGTAAGAGATGAACTCAGAACTAGGGTCAATGCCTAAGAAGCATCCACAAGTGGGAACTGACTAAAGCATTTTCTAGTTTCTGAAAAAGCCTAGGAAGCTGTAGATATTTCCGTCAACAAAGCATATAGTAGGATAAAGACACATCTTAACTAGCTTTACTACCATCGGTCAAAAATTAACCCAAGAAGAGAGTTGTAAACTCTATGGACTGTTCTGACCGCCGTATGCTGTCGCTTCATACTCTCACTGGGAATGTCCCGTATTATGCTGGACTTCAGGCCAGCTTTGCTGATGTTACTTTCTCCAACCACTCAAGACAATATACAAAATGCAGACAAGAAGTGATGTTATTAAAAGAAAACCTTGAATGACGTCTGATTTCTATTTTAAAAGTAAATCCCGAACTTTGATAGTTTTGTTAGTAAAGCAATACATCTGGTTTCTCAAAGCTGGTGAGTAGAAAAATTTGGAGACCAGGGTGGGGGAAGTATGAAAAAGAAACATTTCTAAGTATACCTAGAGCCCACATTCGCTCCTTTGGGACTATTCCTCCAAATAACACCCTTCTCACAGCTCACTCTCCACACAGTGCTCTTCCTGTAATCCTCCTTTAAAACCCATCTGGGACAAGCAGGAACTTCTGCATTAACTTATATCACCACATCATTCTAACATATCCTATTCTTGTTCACCAAACTGATTATTAGGATTGCTAATTATTAATGACAGTTAAAAATGTCTTACTAACAAAAAACCTTACCTCATTCAATTCACACAAAGCTATGAGGGAAGTACTATCAACCCCACTTTACAGATAAAGAAACTAAGGCTTAGTCATCAAAGGTGTTAAAAGGCTTACTTTAAAAGACAATGAGGGCAGATAATGTGGCAAGGTTTGGGTAAAACAAATGGTGTACTGACTGATTCTTAACCATATTCATGTATTAATTCACCTCCAGGAAGTAGAAATGTTATGTAATAATCCACATGCAGGGGTGTGGAGACAAAGACAATGAGAAGTAGATAAAAGCTATTAGGAAAGACAACTGCTCTGGAAATGTTAGTGCCTATTTTAAAAAGGAAATAATAGGCTGCTTCTCTCAGTTCTCAGAAGGCTTTCGGACATAGTATAAATATTCTTCCCAACAGCTCTTCCCACAAATACCCTCCTCAACCCTCTCTGTTCAGTAGCCCATTAATTTAGATTCCACTGATCTGCAATTCTAGATAATTCCAAGATTTGCCTTTGCATTCTGAAGCACTGTTTTTCCCAAAGTATTGTTTCATGGAAAAGAAACTTTCCAGTTATAAAAACTATGTATGTTATACAGTGGGTCACAACGTAAAACACATTTCTTCCCATTGTCTTGATGGGGAAAAAAAACAAAACAAAACTCTGATAAACAATGCTCTGAAGGGTTGCCAAAAAACCAAAGTAACCTTCATTCCTATGTTGCATTAGAGAGAGAAACATTCCACTGGGACAGATGTAAATACAACTGAAACCTTCCACTATAGCTACTTTGTTAAGCCGAGGTGGATATGATCTCTTCGGGACTTCCTCTTTTTAAACAGAATACAGAAAATACAAGTGAACCATTTCTTTAGTTAAATTAAACACAAATTAACCAAACAATCANCACTTTGTGATAATTCACTGCACCGCTAGCTAGCATAATTTTGGTAGGTGAACTCAAATGTGTTCATGTTACACTTCAATGAAACAAAGTTTACTAAAAAGCAAAAATTAAGCAAAAGACTTCTAGTTAAGACAATTTGAACAGCTGAGCTTATCTCTGCTCCCTCCCAGCACCTCTGAAATAAGAGTGAAGGAATTAAAAAACAGCCACCCTTAAAAACAAACGGAAGCAGGGCAACTGGGTGGCTTTAGTCAATTTAGCATGTGACTCTTGATTTCGGCTCAAGTCATGATCTCACGTTTGTGAGGCAGGGCCCCACATTGGGCTCTGTGCTGACAGTGAGGAGGCTGCTGGGAATTCTCATTCTCTCTCTCATTCTCCCTCCCTCCTCACCTCTTCCCCCAAATAAACATTAAAAAAAGAAAAAGCAGAAGCACAGCAGATTGTACTTTCCAACAACACTGACCATTATCCTCCATCTCACCTGCTTTTCAGCAGTGTGACACTGCCACTCCCCCATCAAGAGATGGAGTTTTTGTCCCCTCCCCCTAGATTCTGGTTGGGGCTCATGACTGTTCTGACCAATAGATTATGGAAGAAATAGACTTCTGAGTAAAGGCCATAAAAGGGCATGCCGCTTTCACCTGACCCTCTTCAACACTAACTCTTGGATCTCTGAGCTGCCATGTAAGAAGTCCAACTACCCTAAAGCAATCGTCCCAAGAAGGCCACATGTAGGCCCTTGTGGCAACTGCTACCGGTGAGCCCAGCCTGCTAGCCATCCCTGCCAAGGTGTCACACATTTGATGAAGAAGCCATCTTAGAAGTAGGTCCTGCAGCTCAGGCTGCTGGAGTCCCCCTCTGCCATGGGCCATCACGGCTGAGGCCGCAAACATGTAGAGCAAAGCTCCATGAGCTTACATGTGCACAGGTGCTTTTGCAAATTCCTGACACACACATCTTGTGAATGTAATAAGACAGTAGTTTGGGGGTGGTCTATTACAGAGTAAGATAACCAGGCCAGAAAAAGACAATAGTAGACAACCAGCTCAATAAAATTCTGAAAGACAAAAGGCAAACGAAATGCCAAGGGCCTTAGTGTTTCAGATAACACGTCAGAAAAATCTATTCAAGCGGCAGAATCCTAGAAAGGGCTAAGAAATGGTGGAAAGGATTGAAAAGACCCTAAATCTGTTCCTCTAACCAGGCTGCTAGGGAACTGTCCCTCCCCCATAACAACAAAAGTCCAAACATTTAACTCTAGAGGTGCTGAAGAGAAACAGAACACCAAGCACAGGTCAGGGTGAGGAATGGCCAGAGTCCACGTCCCCATTGGCTAGCAAAAGCACTGGCGACTAGGCTTATATTTCTTGCAGCCCTAGGATGAGGGTGACAAAAGTCCCAGAATGCCAGCTGTCCAACAGGCTTTGTAGCCTACCCAGCCAGTGCAATCTTTGAAGAAGACTAATTTTTAAAAAGGGAGTTGGGGGGGCGCCTGGGTGGCTTAGTCGGTTAAGCGTCCGACTTTCGCTTGGGTCATGATCTCGCGGTTCGTGGGTTCGAGCCCCGCGTCGGGCTCTGTGCTGACTGCCAGCTCAGAGCCTAGAGCCTGTTTCAGTCTGTGACTCTCTCTCTCTCTGACCCTCCCCTGCTCACGCGGTCTCTCTCCCTCCTAGAAATAAATAAAACATTTTAAAAAAATAAAAAATAAGGGGGGTGAGGAAGGGAGCAGGGACTGGTATATTACCTGATGTGACCATATTGGGGCTACATACGGGAGACGCAGAAAACTAAAACAACAAAAAGCGAATTAACTCCTTTTTAAAAGAAGAAAAATTCTGTACATGAAAAGTTATACTGAACAGTGCTTGTTTATAGACTTCATAAGCTAAACATTGACTTAATCCGAAATCGCCATGGAGGAGAAGAGAAACATGGGAACAAATGGAGCAGGTAGGTGAGAGGTTATCTTACACTGTAGGAAAATCTAAAATTGAAACAAATCAAGAAATACCAGAAATGCCAATAAAAATGTGGTGACAAATACTGACAAAAGAGCTAAAGGAATGAAAAGGGGATGCTCTGGGGGAATGGAAGCATTCTTTTATTTAAAGGTATACTAGAACTACACACTTCATGCAAATTCTGTTATCAGTCAAGCTGTCACTAACAAAAAAGGATGGATTACACTTTAAAAAGAAAAACAGTTCTAAGAGCACAAAGAGCAACTGGTTCTACCTCTAGAGGATAAGGGAAAGGAAAGCTATTTGAAGAAAGTCTTGAAATAAAAATGAGATAAAGAAAAGCTGGGGAGGAAGCATGGAGAAGGAGGTTAACAAGTTTTGACAGGAGCCCAAAGGTTGGTTGAGGGGCATCAGATGTCACTCTAATGGTAATGGGAAGAAATCAGAGGTTTCTGAGTAGCAAACTATCACTGCAGAGAATACAGAGAATGATTCTCTGAACAAACCAAAATCTAAAAATGTTAGACTGTTAGAATACTCCAGCAAAGCAAAAGGCAGAAAAAAAGAATTATAGCCACAGGAGAGATACAGATGCGTGCATGCATGTATGGACATCTAATTCTTAAAGCAAAAAGTTACAGGGGTGCTTGGATGGCTCAGTCAATTGAGCCTCCAACTCTTGGTTTTGGCTCAAGTCATGATCCCAGGGTCATGGGACTGAGCCCCATGTCAGGCTCTGCACTGAACGTGGAGCCCGCCTAAGGTTCTCTCTCTTTACCCCTTTTCCCCAGCTAACGCACATATGCACACACACTCGCTCTCTCTAATATTTATATATGTTTATATATATATAAAACAAAAAGTTACTANATTCTAAATGTTACATTATTTTAAAAATTACAAGTTAAAAAAAGCAATTCCTAAAATACTAAAGCAAAATGAAACAAATAAACCTTACTGTGTAGCCAGTTGATAACATAACCAGACAAAGGATAATCATTTCAAGGAATTTTAAAACACAGTAACTTGATCAGACATTCCCAGTGGAAGATATCCTAAGGACAAAAAGAACTACAAAATATTCTCATTCAACAATGAGTAACCATGTACTTCTTTCACGGTAGTGCTGGTATTATTTTAACACCATTAGTATATGTAGTGTGTAATAGAGCAATAGAGTAATTATGCTACTGTCCTTGAAAACCAAAATTTTTAGCATAGAAGACAGATTCAGATGCCAAAGCACTGTAGCTCTGAATATGAACTGAAACATCTGCATGAAATCATCATTTATTTTACTTTTAAAATTTTTTAAAAGAACACACAAGAAAATCAGTGAAAATGGTGGAGGAAGGACCCCAACAATTCTTCTCCAATGAGAAAATTGGCAAATACTGTCGTAATCAACTTTTTAATAACTCTAGAATCTAACCAAGTGCATTCAATAATCTGCAAAAGGTCTGCTAAAGAAAAATGGCTGAATCTTGGTAAAAACAGAAACCTTTGTGGGTTTTTTCTTAATGTTTATTTATTTTGAGAGAGACAGAGAGAAAATAGAGCACAAGCAGGGGAAGGGCAGAGAGGCAGAGCGAGAATCCCAAGCAAGCTCTGCTCTATCAGCACAGAGCTGGACACGCAAGGCTCCATTTCAAGAATCATGTGATCATGACCTGAGCCGAGGACCAAGAGTCGGATGCTTAACCAACCGAGCCACCAGGTGCCCCAAACTTTGTGGCTTTTTAACCTGCTCTAGTCCCAGCATCTCCAAGCAGCTAGCTCCACAGAAGACTTGAAAATTAACAGAATGGATTTATAGTAAAACCAGCAGCCTGCAAAGCCAGCAGAGGAGGTTAAGCTCCTTCACAGCCTCGACCCCAGAAAATTTGCAATATTTTGTTCTGTCTGGTGGTTCCCTGGAAGACCCCCACTTGCAAGACTATTGAGCTGATTTGGATATTAACCAGTACAAACAAAAACAAACAAGAAACAATAACAAAAAAAGCACACACATACACCACAAAAAAAAAAAAAAAAAAAATAAAACCTTTACTCCAGGGGCATCTGTCAGAAACAATTCCAGGAAACTGTTTAACCTTGCAGCTTGCTAAAACAATGGATAACATTTGAGGCATACAATAAATAACCAAAACCTTAATAGAAAAAGTGGGGGAATGAGATGTTCCTAACACCATTGAAAAGATCCAAGGAATATGAAAAACCTGAAAATCAAGACCAAACCCAAACACAGGCTATGCACATACCCAGGAGAGAGCTGAGAAGTCCCTAGGGTCTCTCTAACCATGAGGCTTTGAGCAATCACAAAAGTGAAGGCTGTGGCAGAACCTTCAACTGCCTGCCCACGGAGCACCCTTAACAAAGACTAGGAGAACACTTACTGGTTCCAGGCAGTTAAGGAAATCTTTGTCTACCAGTTAGCTAAACACTTAAGATAAACAAGGAGGGATTTCAGCGGCAACACAGAAGTAGCTCAGAAAAGTCACTTTAAGTGAAGAAAACAATACTACAACAAACAGTAACAAAAACAAATGCTGCAGAGGCAGGATGTTCTGCTTTCTGGAGTTGCTAGATTATATTAAAATGCCCAGTTTTCAACCAAAATTCTGAGACATGGAAAGGAAAAGGTATGGTCCACCCACAGAACAGAAAGTAATCAATGGAAACTATCCCAGAGCAAGCTCAGTTGATAGACTTACTAGACAAGACTTTAAGTTAACTACTATAAATATGTTCAAAACCCTAAGAAAAGTCAAGACTAGAGAACTAAAGCAAAGTATAAGGACAATCTATCAATGAACATAGAAATTACACAGATACAGGAGCAAGCAAATAGAAAGTACAATAACTGAATTCACTAGAGAAAATTCAAAAATCTTCATTGGAAAATTCACTGAAGAGGCTCAACAGCATATTTGGGCAGGCAGAAAGAATCAGTGAACTTAAGGATAGATCAGTAGAGATCATCAAGTCAAAGAACAGGAAAAAAAAAAAAAAAACAAAAAGAAGCAGACCCTCAGAGACCTGTGGGATATCATGAAGGATACCAAAGCATGCACATAGATCAAAGTCACAAAAGGAAAGCTGAGAAAAGGAAAGAACATTTAAAGACATAATGGCTAATAACTTTCCAAATTTAATAATAGTAATAAAAAAATTAATCTCCAATCCAAAAAGTTCAATGAACTCCAACCAAATAAATTGAACTCAAACAGATAGACAATGAGAGGCATTATAGTCAAACCATCAAAAGGAAAAACAAAGAGAATTTTAGAAGCAACAAGAAACAAGTGACTCATCAAGAACACTACAGTGTAATTCTCCATAAGATTAATACTTGATTTCTTCATCAGACACCACGGAGGCCAGAAGGCAATGGAATGCCATGTTAAAAGGGCAGAAAGGAAAAGATGGTAGATCAAGAGGTTTATAACTAGCAAAACTATCCTTAAATATTAAGGCAAAATTAAGATATTACCAGATAAACAAAAAATTTGTTACTAGCAAAAAGTAAATGTGTCACTAGTAGACTTGCACTGCAAGTAATACAAAAGACAGTTCACAATGAAATGAAAGAACACTAGATAATAACTCAAATCCACAAGAAAAAATAAAGAATACCAGTAAAGGTANTAAATATAAAATGAGTGTGTGTGTGTGTGTGTGTGTGTGTGTGTGTGTACACATACATACATACATACAGGGGGTGCCTGGGTGGCTCAGTTAAGTGGCTGACTCTTGATCTCAGCTCAGGTCTTAACCTCAGGGTCGTGAGTTCAAGCTCTATGCTGGGCTCTGACCTGGGCATGAAGTCTACTTAAAAAATTTTTTTTTCATTTTAAAAACCGT
>NW_027530632.1:1198553-1203603 GCF_008692635.1 Crocuta crocuta
CTTCCAGAGCGAATAAAAAATAAATAACACAATTAACAAAAAAGGAATTACAATGGTATCCTGGAAAATATCTAACACATCACCAAAAAAAAAAGATGGAAATGGGGGAATAGAGCATAAAACCAACACAAGACATAAGAAAGACAAATAGGTATAAATCCTACCTTAACAGTAATCACATAAAATATAAACCCAATTAAAAGGCAGAGATTGCAGAATGGGTAAAAAAGCATGATCCAACCATATGCTTCATAAAAACGTACACACTTCAGATTCATCAAAGACAGGATAGATTAATACTAAAAGGATGTAAATATATGTACCATACAAACAGAAACCAAAATAAAGCTAGAGTGGTGATACTAATATCAGACAAAACACATTGAGACAAATATTGTTATTAGAGACAAAGAACAACATGCTATACTGACAAAAGGGCCAATTCATCAACAGACTATAACAATTAAAAACAAATATGCACATAACAGAACTCAAAATACCTGAAGCAAAAGCTGAAGAAAAGTAGACAATTCAACAAGAATAGTTGAAGACTAAAATACTCTACTTTCAACAATCAGCAGATCAACACNAACCCAACGAGACTGAGAAACCATCTACAGAACACTCCTCCCAACGAAAGAATACGCATCCTACTCAAGTGCACATGGAACACTCTCCAAGATAAACCACAAAGCAAGTCTCTATCAGTTTAAAGAATTAAAATCATAACTATGCTCTCTAACCAAAACAGAATGAAATTAGAAATCAGTTCAGGAAAAACTAGGGAAATTCACAAATATATAGAAATTAAACCAGACGATCCAAAATAACTGATGGACCAAAGAATGCTCAATATTTACCATTCCACATTATGATTAGCATATTACACAGAAAGTACCTTCTTAAATCATAGCTAAAATAATAGCTAACATTATTTTAAGAGAAACTCACATTTTTAAGACATCAAGTTTCATTTTCTAACACAAACTGCACTATAAGTTGCTCAACAGAATAACAGAAAGAACAAAAGTATAGAACTCATAGCTAGAAAGAATTATAAAAGTCCCCTCATTTTGAAATTGTAGCATTTTGTAACATGCGCCTTGCTGAAATTGCTGAAATACGTTATCCTCTGCCTAAGGTGGACTGAGGTCACCTACCTACAAAGTTTTCACTTGCTTCTTTTCACTTGACATTCTAGGGAAGCACTCATATGCACCACCTCTCCACATCCTCCTAAAACTTCTGAATCAGTTTTTCTATTTAAAGTGTATTAAGGGGCACCTGGGTGGCTCAGTCAGTGCAGCGTCTGACTTCAGCACAGGTCATGATTTTGTGGCTCATGGGTTTGAGACCCACATGGGGCCTCATGGTGACAGTGCGGAGCCTGCCTGGTATTCTCTCTCCCTCTCTCTCTCTGCCCCTCTCTCGCTCACACTTCTCTCAAAAATACATAAACTTTAAAAATAATTCATTAATTAAAATAATAATTCATTAATTAAAAGTGTATTAAGATTTGGGTAAGGGATTTTGTTGTGTCTTGCTAGTCTTCATACGGCAAAAGGAATACAATGTTTTGTTGTTTTGGTATATTTGGGGTGGGAAACTAAAGAGGAACAAAGTACTGTGTGATGGCATACCAAAACAGTGGGCTTCTGTTATAACCCAGCTTATCTTTTAGTTTTTCTCTGCGTAAACATATATTTTATTTAAAGAATGTAACAGAAAACATTTGATGTTCAAAAGTAAGCACTGCAGTTACTTAAAATCTTGTCCCCAAAACAATACAGTTATATATCAAGCCAGGATATAGGGAAATAGCTTTGTAATTGAGAATCATGTTATGATCACTATAATCACTAAAGTTAAAATTTCCCTACAAACGTGATTTTTAACACTTACTTCATGTGACATAATATCTTTAGGTAAAAAATTTTCAAAATTTAAAGTTACACCTGACCCTTGAACAACACAGGTTTGAACCGCATGGGTTCACTAATACACAGTTTTTTTCAATAAATACATCACAGTACTGTAAATGCACTTTCTCTTCCTTATGATTGTAACATTCTCTTTTCTCTAGCTTACTTTACCGGAAGGATATAGTACCCAATAAATGTAACAAATAAAGTAAGTGCTAACTGTTTATATCACCAGTAAGGCTTCCAGTCAACAACAGCAGGCTATTTGTAGTTACATTTTGGGGGAGTCAAAAGTTACATATGCTGATTTTTGACTGCACAGGGGGCCAGCACCCCTAATCCCCGCCTCTCCATGGTTTGAGGGTCAACTATATTATAAAAGTTAGCGGAAGAGTACAAACTGGTGTTTGCCAGAGAGAAGGGGAGTGGGGAGGTCAGGCAAAATGGATGAAGAGGAGCGGGAGGGACAGGCTTCTAGTTATGGAATGAGATAAATCACGGGGATGAAAGGTACAGTACAGGGATTATAGGCAATGGTATTATAATAGCACTGTACGGTGACAGACTGTAGCTACACTTCCGATTTGAGCATAGAGTTGTCAATCACTACTGTTAAACACCTGAAACTAACGTAACACTGTGCCAACTATACTTCAATTTTTTAAGAATTAAAAAAAGTCAACTCCAGTTGCACCAAAATGGAATAGCTTCATTTCTCCCAAGCTCTCACTCTCAGACCTACAAAATCCTAGACACAACCAAACAAAACAAGCAGGCATACGAAGTGTCTGGTAGGTGGGAAAAAGGCAGCAGACTTCCTAGACACACAAAGACTTCAGGAATGACAAAGCAGTGAGTTCCCTGGTTTTCTTACTGCCTCCCACATGTCCAGGCCAAGGTGCTGCTTCAGAAGCCCCCATCCAATACCACAGTCATAAAGAAAAATGCTCTAAGCCTTTTCCTCCTAGCCCAAAGACTGAGAAAAGGGTAGCTTACCAACCCTTCAGTAAAGCCCACCATATTCCAGCCAAAGACCAAGAGAAGATGCGCACCCAACAGGCAAATACAGGAACCCTGCGGTTTCAGCGGGGTCAAGCGTGCAGCTTATTTTTCCATGCCCCCTTCCTCTCAGCCACAGTGGGGAGGAGGCGGGATCAATCCAAACAGTCCTGGCCGGACAAAACAGGCAGTTAGTTGATCTTCTGTCCCCCACACAAGGGTGCTCAAGTTCACCTGCCAAGACAGTAGTACTAATGAAGCAGAGCAGGAAGCTGATCTTTCAGGCCAAGCGCGCGGGGGAGGGGGGGCGGATGGACTCCAATATCTCAGCTGGGCTAACTAATGGCAAGGCTCAAAGAGGAGCTGATCTTCCACATCCCACACCAAAGGGCAAATTGGGCCACCTCCATCAGCCAGCAGCAAAGAGACTTAACAAAGCTGTTTGAGGCAGGATTAGCCACCACAACGCTTCAACACACAAACACACAAACACACACACACACACACACACACACACACACACACACGCCCAGTGTCAGCAGGAACCAGCGTGGGGGCTGAACATGCAGGCGCAATTAGCATCAACAAGACTGAACCAAGGTGGTGTGAGCTGGAGCCAGTCGGCATTCCACTTTCCCATCCCTGCTGTCAGCAGGGGCGAGTGGAGAGCTGAACCTCCATACCTACCCAGCGGTGAGACTGAATGAAACCGAGCAAGAGAGAGCAGCTGACAATCCACTTCACCCATTCTCTGCAGCCGGTGGTGCCCAGAGGGAGATGGGCGCCCACCACCTCCCACCCGGCATCAATTCAGGGAAGCGGTACAAAGTAGAAAGTTTCTGCTCCACCCTGCAGCATCAAAGTGGTGAGAGTCAGCCCTCCACTTCTCTCTTGTTGGGGAAGCACGTCCCATCAGGAAGCTGATCTTACACCTCCCACTCAGAGGCCACAAAGTGGTGTACACTGGTGCCCACCTTTTGCCAGGAAGATGTCAGCGAGGATTAAGGGGGAAACTGAACTCGGTTTCAGAACTGAACTGAACTCAGAACCCCATCAGTCTGAACGGAGACAGCATGACTCAATGCTCTACCGTTGCCAGAATGGCTGTCTGTAGGGCCCAGTAAGAAGCTGAACGTACACACCCACCCCAGCCCTTGCACTACACCTCCACCAGAACACTGCCTACTATCAAACAGGAACCAGAATTCTTATAATGTGATGTTCCAAATGTCCAGGGTACAATTGAAAGGCACGCACCACCAAAAGCCAGAAAAGGATAATGTGAAGATCACCAGACGCAACACTGAGATGATCCAGGTTCTGAATGAATTACCTCAGATTTCAAGCAGTGTATATTAAATGCTTCAATGAGCAATTAAANAGTGAACAGATCAACAGAATCTAACTAACCTAAACCAGAAAGAAAATAGACTGAAAAAGAACTAAGAGCTTCAGGTACCTGTGGGACAAAAACAAAAGTTAAGAGTCTCCCCAAATAAATTCCCAGAAGGAGAATGGGACTGGGACTGAAAAAGTATTTGAAGATACAATGGCTGAAAATTTCCAAAATTTGGTGAAACACATTAATCGACAGGTAGAAAAGACTGCATGAACCCCAAATAAAATAAACGAAAGATACCCACACCAAAATACATTATGCTTAAACTTCTGTAACCTAAAGACAAAGAAAAATTCTTAAAAGCAGAGAAAAAATGACTTATCACTTACATGGGAACATTCAAATTATAGCAAATTTCTCATCTGAAACCACAGAGAATATAAGGAAATAGCCCAACATTTTTCACATACTGAAAGAAATTAACTATACACTGTGAATTCTGTCTACAGCTAAAAAAATCCTTCAGGGATGAAGGGAAATAAAGACAATCTCAGAAAAACTAAGAGAATTTGATCCTTGCAAACTTATCCTGAAAGAATGGCTTAAAATGTTCTCTAGACTGAAAGGAAATGAAAGCAAAAGAAGGCTGGGACTTCAGAACAAAAAAGAACAGGGGCGCCTGGGTGGCTTAGTCGGTTAAGCGTCCGACTTTCGCTTAGGTCATGATCTCGCGGTTCGTGGGTTCGAGCCCCGCGTCAGGCTCTGTGCTGACTGTCAGCTCAGAGCCTGG
>NW_027530632.1:1203615-1211991 GCF_008692635.1 Crocuta crocuta
TGAGTTTCATAAATCATATTTTTTGGCTGCAGCAAAATTATCACACCATCTGATGTGGTGTTCAATGTTATATAAAGAAAATTTTATTTTAAAGTAGAAAAGGGCAAAAGGTTCTAACAAAAGTAAAGTTTCTGCACTACACTCAAAGCAGTAAAAACGTATGTACCCGTACTGAAGATAGTGGCAATCTGCATATGAATAGTGTAATACCTGGAGCAACCAAGAGACCTATACAAAGAAATATACCTGGGGCGCCTGGGTGGCTCAGTCAGTTGAGTGATCTCATGGTTGGATCTCATGGTTCCTGGGTTCAAGCCCCGCGTCAGGCTCTGTGCTGACAGCCAGCTCAGAACCTGGAGCCTGTTTCAGATTCTGTATCTCCCTCTCTCTGACCGACCCCCCCCTCCCTGCTCATGCTGTCTCTCTCTCTCTCCCTCAGAAATAAATAAAACATTGAAAAAGAAGTTTCAAAGAAATATACCTTAAAACACTACAAATCAATAAGGAACCCAAAAAATATATCCAGATAACCCATAAGAAGGTAAGAAAGAAGAAATGAGAAACGGAGTGAATAAAAAATAAAACAGCAGACTTAAGCCCTAATGTATTAGTAATTACCTTAAGTGTAGTTTGAATNACAGAAATATTATATAATAATAAAGGTATCGACCCACCAGAAGACATGGCAATCTTAAATGTATACACATCAAATGACAGAGCCTCAAAGCACAAAAAGCAAAAACTGATCAAGATAAAAGCCGCAATTACAGGTTAAGATTTGCAAACACCACACTCTACGCAACTGATAGAACTGCTAGATATAAAAATAAGCAACGATATAGAAGCACTGAACAATACAATCAACCCATAGAATCTGTCATCCATACAACATTCCATCCAACAACAGAATATACATTCTTTTCAAGCACCCATGAAACAGACACCAAGATAGACCGTATCATGGGACATAAAACAGCTGTCAACAAGTATAAAACAATGGAAATTACATAGAGTAAATTCCCTGATCATAGTGGAATCAAGCTAAAAAATAACAGAATGAAAACAGGAAAATCTCCAAATACTTAATTAAAAACTGAACAACATGCTAGCAAATATTCCATGGATCAAAGAAGAAAGCTCAGAAAAAACTTAAAATGCACAGAACTGAATAAAAGTGAAAATACAACATAAAGAGGGGTGCCTGGGTGGCTCAGTTGGTTAAATGTCCTTGTCTTGATTTTGGCTCAGGTCATGATCTCCCCCATCAGCCTCTGTGCTGACAGTGTGGAGCCTGCTTCGGATTCTCACTCCCTCTCTCGCGCGCGCGCGCGCGCACTCTCTCTCTCTCTCTCTCCTCCTACCTCATGTGCGCTCTCTCAAAATACACACACAAACTTTAAAAAAAAAAAAGATGAAAATAAACATACAAGAAAGTGAAACACAGCTAAAGTAGTATGGGAAGGTAAATTTATAGCACTAAATTTTTGTATCAGAGAAAAAGTCCCAAATCAATAATCTAAGGAACATGAACAGACATTTCACCAGAGAGACTATACGGATGGAAAATAAGAACATAATGGATGTTAAACATCATTAGCCATGACGGAAATGCAAATTTAAATCACAATAAGCTATTATATTAAAAAATTTTTTACTGTTTATTTTTGAAGGAGAGACAGAGTGTGAGCAGGGAAGGGACAGAGAGAGGGAGACACAGAATCCGAAGCAGGCTCCAGGCTCTGAGTTGTCAGCCCAGAGCCCAATGTGGGGCTCGAACCCACAACACAAGATCATGACCTGAGCAGAAGTTGGACACTTAACCAACCGAGCCACCCAGGAGCCCCTAAACTACAATAAGCTATGACTACACACCTAGCAGAATGACACAAATAAAAAACAGTAATAACACGACATGCTGGCAAGGATGCAATGAAACTGGAACACAGCTGAGAACTGCTATTGGGAATATAAAATGGTAGAGCTGCTCTGGAAAACAGTTTAAACAGTTGGCAGTTTTTTATAAAACTAAACATGCAGCTATCAGCAATTGCACTCTCGGGCATTTATCCCAGAGAAAACATATGTTCACAAAAACACCTGTACACAAATATTCACGGCAGCTTTATTTGCAGTAGCCAAAATCTAGAAATAACTCAGATGCCCTTCACAGGTAAATGGTTAAAGAAAATGTAATAATATTAATACCATGGAATACTACTCAGCAATAAAAAGGAACAAACTATTGATACATACAACTTGGATTAATCTGCAGGGAGTTCTGCAGAGTGAAAAAAGGCAATCCCGAAAGGACACATACTTTAAGATCCCATTGATAGAACATTCTTCAAATGACAAAATGAGAGAAATGGAGAACAGATTACTAGTTGCCAGGAGTTTGGAATGGGGGTGGGGGAAGAGTGTGGCTGTAAAACAGCAACGAGACAGATACTTGCGGTTATGGACCAGTTCTATATCTTGATTATATCAAGGTCAATATTCTGGTTGTGATACTGTACTGTACTTTTGCAAGATGCTACCACTGGGAGAAACTGGGTAAAGGGTATACTAGGTCTAGTATTTCTTACAATTTCATAAGAATCTATAATTATCTAAAAACAAAGTCAAAAATTTTTAAATTTAATAGAAAATAATGTCCGTTNNTACCTCTTTTCATAGAATCATGACTATTTAAGGGTTGGGTAATCTTTACAGAGAACAGTAAAAGTTATCCTTTGATGTCTGAAGGGTGTCTACAACAAGTTGGCTAAGTAGTGTCAATGAGCAAACCTAAGTAACTCCAATGATAGACGACCCACTTTATTTTATCCATTTATCATCTTTGAAAGACTATTAAACAAAAAAAAGAGAAAAGTTTCCTCTTAAGAAACTCCAAATCTAGGGGCGCCTGGGTGGCTCAGTCGTGCATCTGACTCTTGATTTTGGCTCAGGTCATGCTCTCACAACTTGTGAGATCCGGGCTGCCCCGGCCTGGTTGGGATTGTCTCCCTCTCTCTCTGCCCCTCCCCAGCTGACACTCTCTCAAAATGAATAAACTGAAACAAACTCGAAATCTACCTTTTTAATTGATAGGCTAATAAAGAAAATATAGTCACACATACACAGCAAAATCGAACAATAGAGTTTACATTCAATAGATCACAAAATGCCCCGCTAATTCCGCGTTATTCTTACTGCTCAGGAAACTCGAGGGGCCTTATTCATCTAACACCCAAATGTCCTATATCTAACAGTAGTACATATTTACTCAGTGTGATATTTCTTACCAATTCACATGAGAAGTCATTTAGCCCTGTTACATGAATTCCTAGCAAACAGACGCAGTGATTATACCCATCTTCTAGAACTAGAAACCTCAGATCCAACCTAAAAAATTATAGCCCCGACTGTAAGAAAGCAGCAGTTTGGAAAAGTCAAAACACTAACCACCAATAAGTAAGACCAACTTTCAAATCAATCTAAGACTAACTGAACAGTTAATCATACTAGATTAACAAAAACATACAACTCTCAGTACCATTATGTGCCTGCATTCTTTTGGTTTCTGATCTTGAAGGCTTGAGGCTGAAATCAAAGAAAATTACCATCTAGAACAAAGTTCCATTGTGCCCTCCTTCTGGGTCAAAATCTTAAAGAATAGGGTCAAGCCTAAAAAACTCAAATGAATAGTCATCTAGAATTCTGGTGCCAGTCACTGAAAATTTGAAATTCTCAGTCCTTCATCTTAACAGATGGTAAAGCTGGAGACCATAAGAATTAAGCAACTTGACTCAAGTAGGCAGCAGACCCTACAACTCAGGTCTTCAGTTTTCTAATCCATTGTCCTTCCCAGTATATCACCCAGCCTTACCAATCAAACCAGCATTTTGAGCACCCAGGCTGAAGAAACATCGCTGACCCTACTTACTATGTTAACGGGGCATATGCATACAGCCATTTTTCCAGTAAGAGCAGCAAGTTGCCTAGGGACCCGCCCACACTCCCTTCCCCTAGTACCATTCCACGCATCAGTAGGGAAGAATTTGAGAGAATATGTGCTGCAGTCATAGAATACCACAAAACCGTGTGGTAGAATCCATGCCATCTAAGCCTAACTAACCCAAAGGTTTTAAAGCTTTTCTTTCTCTCCAACACGCTCCCATCATTAACACCTCTACCTAAAATAAGTAAACCGAACTAACTGAAACCAATGGAGGCCACAGTTGGGCTTCAAAGGGATCCATACACTCCCTGAAATCATATACAAAATGCATGCAGCTACACTAACCCTAAAAGGGTTAATGACCTCCAAAAAATAAAGTACTACTGTTCTAGCTCTACCACCAGTCATTCTAGAATGAAAATAAAAATATTCTACAGTGAAGTAAGTTAACACACTAAGCCCTGTACTGTTTTCAACTAATCAAGAATGCAAGTTTACCTATCTTTCCTTTTCTATAATAAAAATAAGAATAAACCAAGAAAATGAATAACTCCCACAAATACAAGATTATTAAGTAGTATAAACTATGGCTACTTCCATAAACATTCAGGGAGTGAATTAGAACCTGATAATCAATCACACCAATGAAAACCAAAATACGAAGTCAAAATTTGCCAGTTATTCCAATTGACAGGTCACAGCACATAAAATTAAACAACTGCTACCTTAAGAAAACCCACTTGAGGGGCACCGGGGTGGTTCAGTGGGTTGAGTGTTGGACTCTCGGTTTCAGCTCAAGTCATTATCCCAGGGTTGTGGGATCAAGCCCCATGTTGGGCTCCAAGCTAAACGTGAAGCCTGTTTAAGAGATTCTCTCTCTTCTCTCTCCCTCTGCCCCTCTGCCCAGCTCACTCTCTCTAAAATTAAAAAAAAAAAAAGAAAAAGAAAAAGAAGGAAGGAAGGAAGGAAGGAAGGAAGAAAACAAACACATGTGAACATACTTCCAAATAAGACTTTCACACGCTGGGGGCGCCTGGGTGGCTCAGTCGGTTAAATGCCCGGCTTCGGCTCAGGTCAGGATCTCACAGTTTGTGGGTTCGAGCCCCGTGTTGGGCTCTGTGCCGACAGCTAGCTCAGAGCCTGAAGCCGGTTTCGGATTCTGTGTCTCCCTCTCTCTCTGACCCTCCCCTGTTCATGCTGTCTCTCTCTCTCTTTCTCTCAGAAATAAATAAAACATAAAAAAAAAAAAAAAAGACTTTCACATGCTAAAGAATTTCTGTCCTTGATATCAGGTATACAAGGAGTTAACAGAATCTCAAAATCAAAATAACTTAAAAATAACCCAAATCAATCCCCCCCCAACATCTCCCTATTTGAATGAGAACCCCAAACCCAAGACAACTCAATATAAAAACTATTAACATTTTCACATAGCAAACAGTAAAATTATTTTTTAACAATTTACATACAGTATGATCTCATCTGTGTGGGGGGAAAAACACACAACACAATATGCTTGTATATGTGCTGAAATATGAAGTTACCCAATAAACCTTTTATCAGTGGCTGCCTGATAAAAGAACGAAATAACTGGGAGATGATGTGGCAGGGAGACTTTCTTTTCACTGTTAACACCTTTCATGTAACTTTTCAATTTTGTACTATGCTCGAGTATATGTATCCAAAAACACTATTATGAAGCTATTTCAAAAGTCAAAGATAGGATCACGGCTGCAATTAGAATACTGGCAGTGAGGGGGCGCCTGGGTGGCTCATTCCTTTGAGTGTCCAACTCTTGATTAGGGTCAAGTCAAGATCCCAAGACCACTCATTGAATCTAGCTGCAGGTGGGGCTCACACTGGGCATGGAACCTGCTTGAGATTCTCTCTCTCCCTCTCCCTTTGTCCCTCCCCTGCTGGCCCAGCTGGCACATATTTAAGCTCTCAAAAAAAAAAAAAAAAAAAAAAAAAAAAAAAAAAAAAAAANAAAGAATAATGGCAGGAAATAAGAATGGAGAGAAACAATTTGAAATTGTTCAAATTGTATTTGAAATTTAAGATGTAGAAATGAAAAGACAGGGACGCCTGGGTGGCTCAGTCGGTTAAGCATCCGACTTCGGCTCAGGTCACGATCTCACTGTTTGTGAGTTCGAGCCCCACATCCGGCTCTGTGCTGACAGCTCAGAGCCTGGAGCCTGCTTTGGATTCTGTGTCTCCCTCTCTCTCTGCCCCTCCCCCACTCCTGCTGTCTCTCAAAAATTAATAAACATTAAAAAAAATTAAAAAAAAAAGAAATGAAAAGACAGGAGTACTATTAGGATTTTATTGGCTAAGAAAAAGAAGTCAAAGGCGACTGGGTGGCTCAGTCGGTTAAGTGCCTGACTCTTGATCTTGACTCAGGTCAAGATCTCATGGTTCATGGGATGGAGCCAAGTGTAGGGCTCTTGGCTCTGCACTGACAGTGAGGAGCATGCTTGGGATTCTCTCTCTGCCCCTCCCCTGCGCTATCAAATAAATAAACATTAAAAAAAAAAAAGGAGTCAAGAACCATTCCAAGGTTTCTAACAAGGATGATGGCTAAGTGCCATGTCTTAAGATAAGAAACATCAAAGACAACGATAAATTCAGCTTGTATATCTTCAGTTTAAGGTACCATCAAGATGCCCAAATAATCAAGAGGCAGTCAAGTTTATGCGCAGTTGGAAGCAGAGTGAGTAAAGATGATCTAGTAACAGAGTCTCTTTACAAAGGAGACGGAGATGTGGTCAGACACAGAAAGAAAGCCAAAGTAATGAGATGTTAGCTTTCTCTTCCAGAGATCCCAAATCTGCCTCTATATCCCCCTCACTCCTAAACCACAGCCTTAGTTTAAACATAAATAGTCTTTCCCAAGATGAAAACATATATCTTGTTCTGAGCACCTTCCATGTGGGGCCCAATGCCAGGTACTTTACATACCTTTTTCCCTCCTAACACAAAATGCAACAGCCTGCCAGAAATCTATTACCACTTCCATTTTACAGATGAGAAAGCTGAGCCTCTGAAAGATGAAATAATTTGTCCCAGCAACCCACACCCAGGTAAGTGGCAGAACCAGAATTCTACTGTAAAATCCATGCATTGCTACCTAACCATCAATACTGAACAACTAGGTTCCTTTCCCCTCCACTTTATCCTTCTCACTGTAGCCCGTAATATTCCCATAAAACGTACTTCTAGTCATGTGCATTCCCCCTGATCAGAGAGGTGAATTCAAGCACCTCCCAAAACATCCTATGGCTTATAGTGACATGGGCCTTCACATGTTCAGTTACCTCCTTCTAATCCCACTTAGACACCCTCTGCCCACACTAGACTATTCACAATTCCTCAAACCCTATGTAACTTCATACCTCCAACTCTCTGCCCTTTCCTTCCTCTTGCTAAACTTTTACTCATGTTTGATAACCAAGACCAAATATTCCATCTTCATGCAGTTTCCCTCACCTACTTACTTCTCTAGTCAAAATCAACTGCTCCAAAATGCTGGGAATTGTGTGGATACTTTAAGCTATCCATAATCAAAAAATTGTAATGTTCTATTGGTTCCATTGTTTCAGAGCTCATAGCACTTTGCACACACCTTGATTATTATACTTACTACAAGATATGACCACTCAGTCTGTCCATCTTTCTCCAAAGACTGCAGGGGCAGAGGCCAGGTCTTACTTGTTGCCCAGGACCTGGCACGGTCCCNAGGTCTCAGTCTGATACTTGAAATTCAATAACCTAATTCCACTACTAGAGCTTAAAAACTTACTATCTTAAAAAAAGTTTCCCCTAAATGTATAAATGATCCAGACTCAACTAGGATTCATAAAGTTCTTAGGCAAAATTATCTCTTTTGTATTGTGTAACATTCTATTACAAAATGCCACCACAATATTAAAATACAAAGCCACATATATTCAGCTAAATATCTATTTTCTACCAGCTTCCCAAGGAACTAATTCTTTCATATGCCAAAACATCAAGGCTCTCAAAATATTTGCTATTAAGAAAGTTATTTTTATGTATAATAAATAAAGGCATTGTGGTTATGCTTCAGAGACAAACTGATGTATTTATGGATTAAATCATGTGATTGATGCCTGAGATTTCCTTCAAAATAATGGGAGTGAGGGGCAAGATACAGATGAAACAAGACTGGTCATGAATTGAAAATAACTGAACTGAAGGCACCTGGGTGGCTCAGTCAGTTGAGTGTCCGCCTCTTGATTTTGGCTCAGATCATGATCTCGCAGTTCGTGACTTCAAGCCCCGTGTCGAGCTCTGAGCTAACAGTGCAGAGCCTGCTTGGGATTCTCTCTCTCCCTCTTTCTCTGCCCCTCTTGCTCACACCCTCTCTCAAAATAAATAACCATTAAAATAAAAAAAAAAGAAAACAGCTCAAGTGG
>NW_027530632.1:1212071-1232076 GCF_008692635.1 Crocuta crocuta
TGGAACCTGCTTCGGATTCTCTGTCTCCCTCTCTCTCTGCTCCTCCCCCGCTCACACTCTGTCTCTCTGTCTCAAAAATAAATAAACATTTAAAAAATCTTTTTAAGAAAAAGAAGGAAAATACTGGAAATTTTCCCTAACAAGCTTTTTTTTTTTTAAAAGAGAAGAATATAATGAACATAATGTAATAGATCCATAGTTTGAAAACAACCCTTTATCTAGAAGGGTTTCTTCCACTGTTCTAAATTAAATAAATTAGGTGACCTTAGGGGCGCCTGGGTGGCTTAGTCGGTTAAGCGTCTGACTTTCGCTTAGGTCATGNACAAAGTCCAATCTTCCTGAAAATAAACTTAGCAGCATCTTTTATTTATTCTAACATAGACAAAATACTACTACAGGCGAAACTACAAAAAAAGTACAAGAATGCATGAAAAGAATGACAACAGCAGTTTTAGCAATGTAGGAAAGTAGAGAAAAAGAGAGTAAAAGAAAAAATGGGTGAAAGAGAACAAACAAAAGTTTGTAGGAGAAAGTGGCAAACAGCCCATGAATTGGCTGAGAACCCTAAAACCATCTAAAGGCGGCATTACTCCCACACTTCCAGGTTATAATTCTCTTAATTAGGTCCCAAATGTCAAACTGGGCCAAAGGGGCCCCAAAAGTAAAACATCAAAGCAACAGATGCTAAAGATCAAAATGAAGATTGCATGGTGACTTACCCCAAAGCCACCTAAAAGGCAAAGAAATAGGACCTACTATGGCACATCTCTACTTCATCCAACCCTATCCCCACTTAAGGACCATCAGCTCAGAAGTATCCCAACTTGACAAGGCCTTTACAGGTACCCCTACACACATGGCAGAAAAAAATCCATTTTTAATCAACCAAACTATAACTCTAGTGTACTCACCATCAGGATGCTTACTGTATTATTTGTAAAGTAATACATGTCTAAACAAAAAACAGCAGTACAGAAATCTATAAAGTGTAAAGTTTAAAATCTCCCCTCCTCCTCACCCTAGAGCAGTTTTGTACTCCAAGATGACCTTTCTTTAATTACTTATTACCCTTCCAAAACTTGGTCAGAGAATTTAAATTGAGCCATGAAAACTCATTCAAGGATCCCAAGGACCCATACAAAGGTAAATATTACTATAAAATGAGATCAAAGAGGGAACAGAACACACAGCAGATTATCCTTTCAACATCTGCTAAAAGCCAGAATGTGATTTTTAAATGTTTTCCTAAACAAAATTACAAGATTCCTTGCTAATATCCAAATCAAGAAACACCATCTCCAAAAAACACAATCGAGAAACAATCCTCATCCCACTAATAAGAGTCACTCTACTGAGGCCCGCCCGATCTAGGGCAGAGCTTTGAAACTCAACTTACAACTGCCCCAAGGGCAAACGAAGGGAAACCGGGGGATACCAGAAAGCCCTGTTTGGCGGAAGCCGTCAATGCCTGCCCACCACCAGCACTGCCCATCCAAAGAAAGAAGGTCCAGATCATAAAAGTGCCCAGGCACGAGGAGCTAGCTAGCACATAAGGTCTTTTTTTGCCTTTTTTGGGGGGCCTGGTGTTCAAAGTGTATAATTTGTTGAAACATACCTGAACACCCCGAATAGGCTATCTGTAAATTAAGCTAGCCCAGACACCATTTTGCTGTACCTCACAAAATGTAAACACTTACCTCACAAGTGTAAAAATTTGATAATTTAGTTTTTTTAATTTTTTTAATGTTTATTTACTTTTGAGAAGGAGAGACAGAGATGAGTGGGGGAGAAGCAGAAGAGAGAGGGAGACATAGAATCCAAAGCAGGCTCCAGGCTCCAAGCTGTCAGCACAGAGCCCGATGCGGGGCTCGAACCCACAACCTGTGAGACCATGACCTGAGCCGAGGTCGGATGCTTAACAGATTGAGCCACCCAGGTGCCCCTAAATCATTTTAGTTTTAAATGTCTGACAGAATGTTACATAACAGAAAGTCTCATTAATTTTTTTTAAATAAAATACATCAGGATATAGTGGGTCTCAGATGCTTTAATTTTAACCCAGCAACCACCAGTTAACTCTAATAACCTAAAATCCAGAAGCTGTTAACTTTTTAAATTCCCAAATCAAGAATACACAGTTCAAGAACAATTACATCTAAAAATGGGAGACATCAGGAGGACATGGGCCAGGACAGCACCCCGCCAAGGCAATGTCCCTCCGCCCTTAACTTCAGTTAGCCCTGGAATGGGTTAGGGTGCACCAAGGGTGTTGGACATTTAAGTTTTCAAGTGAAATGAATGATGGTCGAATTAATAGGGCTTGGCTAGAAATACTGTAAAGGTACCTCCACCTTTGCACAAACAGGAGAGTCTAAAAATCCACAAACCCAGGATTCCAATACTCTACACCGTGTACACGTATGTAGTCTACGAGTCCTGTTCAACACTGTGTGCCATCGCTGACCAGGCAATTCCGGAATAGTGCCCGCTGCTGCTAATATACTGCTACATGTGCCTCCGATGCACCTTTCCAGCAAGGTCCTTGTTACACTACCTACAAAGACAAAGGGCTGGGACTTCACGAGCTTCCCCAGCAGGTTCCTGTGACTGCTTCTGTGCCTGCTTGCTAATGGATGTTTCTATGGGTGGCCAAAAAAAAAAAAAAGTCAAAATACATTCTGCCTTGTTAAACTGACCTTCATCGTAAACTTTCAGGGCACTTCACATTACTCTTCCGCCACTGATGTTTCTATGTTAGTCATCCTGATACTTATCTCACTCTTAGAGAGCTTGAAGTTTTCAGTGCAGGCGAGGAATAGCTGTTATCGTCATACTCCCTGCATAGAAGACTTGCACCTAACGTAGAGTCCATGTTCGTTGCTCTAATGTTCTGCTGACCATATGCAAAACTGATACAATTATATGTAAAGCTTCAATACGGGCACATAAAACTATCGATTTTGCATTCATTAAATAAACTCCTTAATTAACTAGTCTACAAATAAATACATGGGAGCCCTAAATAACCTAACCACCATCCCAATTCTTAGACAATCTGGTGGTGTTTCTGTAACGTAAACTAGTTCTCTGGATGCCACATTGCAAGAATATTGTTAATAGCGCACACTGTTATCAGTCATTGACATCAGCTTCCAAGAGCTCAAAGCATCTTGGTGAGTTTCAACATAAAAATAAACTTAACAAATCTGCAAAATAATACTAGTACTGAGTAAATAAAAACTAAAGGTTACGTAATCAAGTCAGAATGAGGTATTTTACTCTGTAGCTAGCCAAGCAGTGAACCTCCACTCTACCACCTAAGTCACAAAAACTCAACTCTAGGCAGTTTTTCTGAACAACCCAAAATACCTAGAGGTGGCAGTCAAATGTTCCCTAGTCATTTCAATTTATAATTGATTCTACGTAAAGAGCTATCCAGTGAAAAAGACCAGAACTTAGAAAGTACCTGTTTATATATTCCTGCAGCTGTAATTTGTGCCCACTTATGCAAACATTTCTGTAATCTCTTACTACAGCTATATTACTAGGGACGTAGCAAAATTTTAGGAAATGTGTGGTAACAGCATGAGACTTTAACCTGGCAAACAATGACTATCTTTACAAGACAACTTTCCAAACTAGAAAATATTTTTTAAAAACACATCAAGTTAAAGACATAATTTTCAAACACAAGGCATGTCGTTATTTTGTGGTTACTTTTGTTACACAAACACCAAACCTTCCTTAGAACTAGAAATGAATATATCCCTTTAAGTGCCAGCAAACAAAACACATAATATAGAATAATTCTGAACATCATCAACCTCTAAATGTTATAGTATAAATAAGCCACCTCTAGAACTGACTTAATAATTTTCCCCTACCATCTACATGCAAACAGACCAAATTTAGGAAAACATACGCTTTAATGGATTTTAAACTACCTTCATTACCCCAAAAATTGAAAATGCTAACTATTTTAATACTAATTATCTCCTTGGAAAGATAGAACATACATTTCTTTTTCAACTTTTTGAATGATTATTTTCGAAAGAGAGTGTGCGCGCGCGCGCAAGCGGGGCGGAGCAGAGAGAGGAGGGGACAGAGGATCTGAAGCAGGCTCTTCGGTGACAGCAGAGAGGCCTATGTGGGGTTCCAACCCACCAACAGGGAGATCATGGCTTGAGCCAAAGTCAGATGCTTAACTGACTGGGCCACTAGGCGCCCTGAGCATATTTTAAAGGGTACACAACAACCCATAACTTCTCAGTATTCCTCGTAATCTTTCTACTGATTAACAGAATGACAGAAAAAGAAGTTTGAATAAAAGTATACTCAGAACAAACTTAAAAATGACGTAAACATACTTCAAAATGAGCAACTGTTACTTAAGCAGTTTTTCCCTGATAAGATTCCCCAGCCCTTCAGCATTATATTACTATAAACATGCCTTACAGTGTATTTCTTCTTTCTATATTTATGCTATATTATTATTACACATGATACTTAAACACACATCCTTATCCAACTGAGAACAAGATTAACCCAAAAGATTTTCAAAAATGCACTAAAAAAAATCACCACAGTTAATTTCTATTAAAATGCTTCATTTCTAATTACCTTTCAGTAACGCCACTGCAATTAAATGTAAGAATCTTGAATTATTATGTTACCAAAAGAGTAAAGGTNAAGTGGTCAAGTTCATGCTGTTTCAAGAACTCTGATGAAGCAACCTCTTGCTATTTTAAAGATATCTTTAAAATGTTACTACAAAAATAAGATCCCATAAATTACTATTTTATGTTTTAATCCCAAGCCCTAAGCACTGTGTATCAGATGGCAATCATACAAACAAAAATTCTTTTAAGGACACTAATATAATGAGTCTTACAAAAACATTCAGAGACTAAGAGAAATCAGCAGTTTGGACACAGTAGCCACACACCCGGAAAAAGAACATACAAGTTTAGTGGCAAGTAAGAGACACTTTAATTAAATGTTTAAAACTTACCAAAGCTTTTAAGTCAAGAGTTATCTTTTTTTAAGCCTACAAATTTGAAGTTAAGAACTTGAAAGAAAATCCAATAATACATATAGCAATAAAAATTTTTGAAAACAGGCAGCGATAGGTACGCTTGTCAGAAAGAAAGAAAAAGGTTATACAAGGTGCAGACTAAATTTGTCTGGGGGTGGGGGCGGCAGGACAAAAATAGCAGCTAAAGAGAGAACCCTGGGAGCTATTCAATTCCATCACCTGCCCTCAGGTGAGTAGCCTGAACCAACCCCAACAAAGAAAAGCCAACTCTTGTTTTTAAGACTTTGAGACAGTATGAATTCTGAAACACAGCTCTCAACATTACACAAACGCACACGCACACACACAAAGGGCTGTTGTTCCCCAGGACTGTTCAAAAGATGGGGGAAACTGAATTAATTCAATACTTCCGATAGCAGGACCCCAGCTCATTCATTCTATTCAGAATTCAATTCAAACACAAGGTGCGAGGTTATATAATGTCAAGCTTTACATTACACATTTCGCTGGTATGTTCAGGCTCAAAGAACTGCATGGGGTTGCAAGCATACACTCTAGAATGTTTTATTTTAACATTAAGACTAACGAGTCTTGCCCTAAATAGGTAGGACCTCACAAGCATGGAGTTACAAAGTAATAAAGAATTTTTTTTCTTCAGCTCAACGAAATACTTAGTAATTCAGCAGACTATCCAGTATCTTATGAAGCCTTAATCCTTCCCCAAAACATAATGAAACTTAACAAGTTTCTCATTTATAGCACGCTACAGTATTCAAACATCAAGAAAGTAATGCAGGCTCTCAGACAAAAAATACTTGAAAACGCTGAGTTCTTTAAAATGTAAACACAATAGTGCATAATTACTGCAGGGTTCAATATTACAATCTGAAATCCAATCCACTGTGAATCTACTAAATACAAGGGTTCTGGGACACGAAATCATCAACTAGCATTTTACACACCATCCACATAAAACATCAGACTCCATTTATTTCATTACCGTAAACCAAAAGCAATCGATTCAGCCCACCTTTTCCAAATGTGTTATCAGTGCAAACAATTTTACCAACCCCCAGTGAGACTGGCAATAATCACTCCACGATAAAATAATGCTCCATACATTGAAATATCTTACTGAATCCTGTGGAAGGACAACTTTGACAGCAGTTATTTTCCACAAAATATTTTAAATACTCAAAAAAATGTTCAAGGCTTTAATAACTGATGCTTAAATCATTCGAGCTAGTCGCTATTCATTTTTCCAGTGATAATCTTAACGAAACCAATTAATACCTACGTAGCCAAAGTTCAAGTTTTCTGTATCAGTCAAAGGCGCCAGGCTTACTGAAAAGGGTTATTTCTGTTTAGCTTCCTGGCCATTATTTGTGGTTGAAACCCCTTCCCCTTAGTTACTTGGAAACAAAACCAGAAGTTAATTTCAGATAAAAAGAAATGAGGGACCCCTAGACCGAACGACAGACAGAAATGGAGGTCAAAGATATAAATGTTTTAAAAAAAAAAAACCAACTTAAGGAGTAAAAATCGCCGGGCTTTTCTCAAACTTCCTTCTCAACTCTAACAATAAGGCTAGGTGTCAAACTGGAAGGTACGGGATTCCAGNACACGCTCCCAAGTTTCACGGTGCCCGTTAAGAGAGCACACACATGTCGTTCCAGTTCTATTTCGGTCAGGAGGGACAAACTGATGCCGACAGATCGAGACGCCACAGCCTTTGTTCAACAGCTTACGGATGGGCAACTAAATGTGCTACAGGTTGATAAGCGTTTACCAGGCAATGGTGCCTCGGAGCTTGAGAAAGGTACCAGAATGCCGTATGCAAATCACCCTGGACAATTTCTATTGAACACCCTCGAGCTGCACACTCCGAAGGAGAGGCCTATTCATCGCTACTATTTNACTTTCTCCTCCCACCCTTCCCCGCCATCTTGGGCCGATAGGAGCAGCCATTACTTAACTAAATGACAGTGCCAACAACTTTGCACTCAAATAAACAGAGGCTGCGCCCCGAATCCCCCCTGGCCTCCCCTCCTCCCGCTCAGGCCCCCCGGGAAACGGGACTCCGCCAAGACACGTTCACCGAGAACTGCGGGGTTTCTAGGGCCGAGAGCCCCCCGAAAGTAAACAAGTCACCTAACTTCAGGTAGAACGCAGACCCATCGAGATGCATGTCAAAAGCCCGATGCAAAAAGTCTTCACCGCCCCCAAACTATAGACAACTTCCCCCTTCTGGGAGCAGGGACCGCAGGNGGGGTCATTCAGGGAAGAGTTGGGGCTGCTTGTGGACAGGCCTAAGAGAAGACATAGTTAAGATCCTCAACCCAGCTTGCAGCCCAGAAAAGCCTTTTCCACCCCACACAGCACGCCTCAGACAACAATAACACTTTCTTGTTCTGACCGTATCTTGGATGCAAATAAAAGTCACTAGTCGGGTTTTCAATCCCAGGTGTAGTTGGGAGAAAAAGAAAACGTGCCTTTGGTCCATCACTCTTTTCAAAAGACACGTCTCGTATCATCGATCCGTTACAGGGTACACCTCCAGTCTTCCGAGATTGGAAAGTATTAATTAACCAACGTACGAAGACCAGGTTTCCTTTGTGAACGTGGATGCTCGCATATTTCTAGTAACATAACCAACAGACAAGATCGGTTTAACTTGGATTTGAAACTGTAAGGAAGACAGTTCAGTGCTGACTCAGTAATCCTGGCAGGATTCAGGGAGAAGCTATGGAAGTCCCAGCTGATTTTGCCCACAGACACGGTTTTAAATTGTTCCCCTGAGACCAGTAACTAGACTAACAAACTGTAGTTTCATATAGATTATATTTCATGTTTAATTACTTTCTCGGAAACACCTCTTCCATTCTTTATGGCGTTCCGTTTTATTTAAACGAGTACAGAGAGCAGAATGTTTTCTACAGCTAAATTAACACATGCATTGTTAACTTTGTCGCAAACACAACCTTCCAATCCTGGGAGATTTTGACACCAAGATCCTCTCCACACACGCACTTAGACTTGCACAAGCAGAGAAGAAATTCAGCCAGCATTTGGCCATATTCCTGGGTTTGTCCGTTCTTGACTCAGACGCATAAGAATTATAAGGCTACCCACCCCAAATTCCTCAAAACGTTCCCACCGCATAATCATTACTAGGTAACAGCGGCAGAATTGCCCTGGGTGGATGCAGTGGGTGGTGTTGGAGTCAGGTGGATCTGGATACGAATCCTTACAGCACAGGCTGTGTGACCTTGGGAAAGTTACTTCTCCAAACTGGAACGATATGTCTAGTCCAACTACATATATCCGTCCTCCCTTATGAAGCAGGAGACCATTTTTATACAATAACATCAATCTTTATATCACTATGTAATTTTTTAAGAACTCGACTGGTTTCTAATGTGTCAAATAAATGTATATACAATAGGTATAAAGTCTCCAAGGTTTCAAGTCCTCAGGGGAGGGAGAAATGGTAAGTGAGATAAATGATTCTGTAATCATTTCTATGCAAAGCGAATCTGAAAAACCCATCTGGAAGGCAGAGCAGTTGAACCAAAGGAGCATGAACTGTGAAATCATACAGATCTAGGTTTGAATCCTAACTCTACCACCCAATAGCTGGGTGACCTTACACAAGGGAGCCTCGTTTGAGTTTCAGCGCTCTCATCTGTGGAGAAAAAAAGAAAATCTACCCCTTTAGAACATTATTTTGAATATGAAATTCCATGAGGTAGGTAAAGTACCAGATACCTAATATACATTCAAAGGGCACACACACACACACACACACACACGAAAGGTTGGAATTTCTAAAATCTTTTGTAACTTTCACATTCTGGGTTCTAAATGTATTGATCACCACTCTTACCAATCACTGCCTCCTTATCAGCCCCCAACCTGCCTATAAACCCAACACATAGTTCTAATCCACTTTTTCCTGAAGGCATATAATCCCAACATTGCTACATCTCTCCTTTATTCTAATAATCAACCTCATATCGCTTACTACTTACTCTTATTTCATAATTGTAACTTAATACACTGGGAGCTGGAGAAAGTAATTTGAGTTTACCCAGTTGATATGACTGATCTATGCATAGGTAAATCAATATTTTAAGATTATGAGGGGCACCTGGGCTGCTCAGTTGATTAAACGTCCGACTTCGGCTCAGCTTGTGATCTCACGGTTTGTGAGTTCAAGCCCCGCATTGGGCTGTGTGCCAACAGCTCGGAGCCTGGAGCCTGGAGCCTGCTTCAGATTCTGTGTCTCCCTCTCTCTCTGCCCCTCCCCCACTCTCTCTCTCTCTCTCTCTCTCTCTCTCTCTCTCTCTCTCAAAGATAAATACACAAATTTTTTTAAAAAATTATGTAAGTTTGTGTCATGCTGAGTCCGATTCTGGACTAATTAGTGCATAATTTGTAGTTAATACTTCT
This sequence comes from Crocuta crocuta, assembly GCF_008692635.1. Classification (NCBI taxonomy): domain Eukaryota; kingdom Metazoa; phylum Chordata; class Mammalia; order Carnivora; family Hyaenidae; genus Crocuta; species Crocuta crocuta. The sequence continues at coordinate 1,221,559 of NW_027530632.1, forward strand.
GTAAATACCATCAATTAATATCAGAGAAGAAGACCTTTTCAATTATAGGAAGATACAGTTAATTCATTTTTGAACAACTAAATACTTAACCTGAAGCATTTAGGAATATGTAGTTTATTTATAATGTTAATGTCACAGAACCCATTCAGATAGAAAGTCACACAACAGACTCATGATTTATCTAGTCTTATAATTAGAACTATACTTGTTTTATATTTAAAAAAAATGTATTTACCAGCTCTTCCCATACTCACTAGTGTCATAAAGATTACCCAACTGATATCCAAACACACTGATGACAAAAGTAGATAAGGGTTGAGGGGAGATAGGAAGCTAAATACAGACAGAGTTTCTGTCATTACCAAAGCTTCAGTTGTCGGGGCACCTGGGTGGCTTGGTTGGTTAAGCGCCTGACTCTTGGTCTCAGATCCAGTCACGATCTCACAGTTCATGAGTTCGAGCCCCGAGTGGGGCTCTATGCTGACAGTGCAGAGCCTTCTTGGAATTTCTCTCTCCTTCTGTCTCTGCCCCTCCCCTGCTTGCACTCTCTCTCTCCCTCAAAATAAATAAACATTTTTTTTTTTTAAAAAACAGTTGTCAAAATAATTTTGGGACTTCTAAATGAAGTCAAGACCCCCGCACCCACCAGGAACCTAGACTTCTACCCTCACCAGGCTGTAATGAGGCACCTCAAATCCCTACCACCACCACCCTGGGGAGGCAGGACTTCCACCCGAATCCAGCAGAAATGAAGAATCACTACCTCTCCCGGCTGGGTTGGTGTGACAGGAAGCCTACTGCCCAGCGGTAACAGCACCCTCATGGTGTCAGTGGAAGCAATGTGGGGAGCATTAATGAGGTACTCCCATACCTCCCAGCCAAAGTGGTATCAGTGGGAGCCTAATGGGGTGTCAGAACTCCAGTCATATCCAGCAGTAACAAGAAGACCCTCCTCCTCCACCAGTCAACCAAGGCTGAGAGCAGAACCCGGACTTCCTCCACCCCTACCTGATAGTAATAAGGCAGTGCCTTCCCTTACCCCAGAAGGCCAGAAGAGGCCGGCTAAAACAGAAGATCTAGATAAGATCCAGAGTCTCCTAATACCCAAAATGTCCAAGTTTCCATCAAAAATCCTTCATGCCGGGGCACCTGGGTGACTCAGTCGATTAAAGCGTCCAACTTCAGCTCAGGTCATGATCTCGCAGTTCGTGGGCTCAAGCCCCGCGTCGGACTCTGTGCTGACAGCTCAGAGCCTGGAGCCTGCTCTGGATTCTATGTCTCCCTCTCTCTCTCTCTCTGCCCCTCCCCGCATGCACTCTGTGTCTCTCTCAAAACTAAATAAAATTTTTTAAAAAATCTTTCATATAGGGGCACCTGAGTGGCTCAGTCGGTTAAGCGTCTGACTTAGGCTCAGGTCATGATCTCACGGTTCGTGGGTTCAAGCCCTGCGTCAGGCTCTGTGCTGACAGCCAGCTCAGAGCCTGGAGGCTGTTTCGAATTCTGTGTCTNTGACACACATGCATGTGAACACAAGTGGGGAGGGGCAGAGAGAGAGGGAGACAGAGAACCCCAAGCAGGCTCCACACTGTCAGAGCAGAACCCAACACGGGGCTCAAACTCATGAACAGTGAGATCATGACCTGAGCTGAAATGAAGAGTCAGATGCTCAACCGACTAAGCCACCCAGGCGCCCCTCTGACAAGGACTTTAAAGCAACCATCATGAAAATGTTTCAGTGAGCGATTACGAACTCTTTTGAGACAAATGAAAAACTGGAAAGTTATAGCAGAGAATAGGGAGTTTCAGCAAAGAAAAAGGAGATACAAAGAAGAGCCAAATGGAAATTTTAGAACTGAAAAATAGTCACCGAAATTAAAACCCCAACATACAGCTCAACATCAGAATGGAAGGAATAAAGAAAAGAATCAGTGAACTTCAAGACAGAACAATAGAAATTACCCAGTCTGAACAACAGAGAGGAAATAGACTGAAAAAAATAAGAAAGCCTCAAGCATCTGTGGGACCATGAACAAAGGTCTAGTGTTTGTGTCATCAGAGCCCCAAAAGGGACAGAGGAAAAGATTAGGGCCCAAAAAGTATACAAAGAAATAATGGCTGAAAACCTCCCAAATTGGCATGGTCCCTGTCCTGAGTTCTGACTTGGAGAGCTGTATAAGTAAATTCTATACTATTAGGCAACATCTGGAGTCTCCTCATACCCAAAATGATGAATGCTATAAGCTTTGCCCAAATTTCTGTGGAGGTTCATAGAAGAGGCATCTTTATCAGCTTAGAAGGGCCAGAGGAAGCTCCTAGAAAATACAAGATGGATGAATAGGAACCAGAGGGTAGTGTAGGGGGGTGTGTGTTCTAGGTAGAGGCAGCAATATATCTGCAAAAGCACATGAGAGTTCAAGAAGTTGAGTATGGCTGTGACCAAAAAGGTAAGGAAAGAGCTGGAGTTGGAAAATTAGAAAGCGCATTCTCAAGAATCACACCAATGGTTATAGTTCTTTTGGGCACAGAAATAGTAACTGTAGAGTTGCTATTGGTGTTAACACTGCGCCTTAAACAGAAGATCTCTGGGGTGCCTGGGTGGCTGAGTCAGTTAAACGGCTGCCTTTGGCTCAGGTCATGATCTCACAGTTCACAGGTTCGAGTCCCACATTGGGCTCTCTGCTGTCAGCGCAGAGCCCCCTTCAGATCCTTTGTCCACCCTCTCTCTCTGCCCTCCCCTGTGATCTCTCTCTCTCTCTGTCAAAAATAAATAAACATTTTAAAAAATAAAAATAAATAAATAAACATAAGATTTCCTTTCACCTGGGCTCAGCAGCAGCCACAAACCTCGGTGAATATTGGCTAGCCAACTGGTCGACCCCTTTTGCTAGACCAGGGGTCAGAAAACTATAACCCGCAGGCCAAAACCAGCTTGTCGCCTGTACAGCCATTTCATCATACATTAAATTATACGAAATCCAAGTTTGGATGTCCATAAATAAAGTTTTATTAGGACACAGCCATGCTCATTCATTTATGTATCATCTATGGCTACTTTCACAAAACACAGAGTCGGATAGTTGCACCAGAGAATGTATGTGGTACTCCCATCACTTCCCACTGCTGCTTAGTGCCCTACAAATCACAGTGATGCTGTTATAGCTTGGCAGTGTCCCAAGTGCCATGCGTATTAACACCATTACTTTTTTTTTTTATGACCAGTACATGTCTATCGTGTCAAAACAAGAGAAACATGGACTTCAAATATCACGCCTTTATGGCACAGTGGAGTGTGGATGGTTTGGTTATAAATTTGACGGCAAAATATTCATTACATGTGTCGACATGATGAGGCTACACTCTTCACACTATTCCCAGTTGATAGGAAAGCAACAGTGCAAACAATTAAGAGTGTTTAAAACAATATTTCATCCCAGCAGAATTCCTTCGCCAAAATAAAACACGAAAATGAGACCACAACCAAAGTAATTTCCTGAGTGGCTCATTTCCTAGCCAAACAAGGAAAGCTATTTAATTGAATTGTGTTTGAAGGCAGCAGCCAAATTAATGTGTCCAGAGGAAATACATTGAAGGCTATTAACCTTTCAGCTAGAACAAGTGTTTGAAGCGTTGAGGACACCAGGAGTGACATCAACAGTCAACTAAGAAACGAGGTAAGTACCGGAGTGGTTTTCCTCACCTCTTCATGAGTGAACACAGAGCCCTGATACTACTCTGTCGTTATTTATTGGAGGAGTCAATGTCTTGATGGAAGTGACTGAAGAAAGAGCCTCAGCTTTCAAAGAAGCTGAGAAAGCACTGATGCAGCACAACATGAAGTGGAATCTGCTAAGATGTGTTACATTCGGCGGTAGTAAAAAGATGTGTGAAGCAGAAAAATGCTTATTGAACAAATTACCAAGTTTGTGAAAATGCAAGGTGTTTAAACCCTATGCTATTCATTGTAGTCTCTTTTTTTAAGTTTATTTACTTATTTTGAGTTGGTGGGGGGCAGAGAGAGAGAGAACGAGAATCCCAAGCAGGCTAACAGCGTGGAGCCCCACATGGGGCTTGAACTCATGAACCATGAGATCATGACCTGAGCCCAAATCAAGAGTCGGGACACTTAACTGGCTGAGCCACCCAGGCGTCCCGCTCATGGTATGCTCATCAGTAATTTGGGATAATATTTGAATTTATCGTGTGTTATTTAACCAGTAGTGTCCATGGTAAGTAACTTCATTCCCACTCATGGACTTAATCATCATCAGTTCCATGAATTTTTATCAGAAGTAAAAACTGAGGGGCACCTCGCTGGCTCAGTCGGTAAAGCATGTGCCTCTCGATCTTGGGATTGTGAGTTCAAGCCCCATGTTGGGCATGGAGCCTGCTTAAAATTTAGAAATTAAAATAGGGGTGCCTGGGTGGCTCAGCTGGTTAAGCAGCCGACTTAGGCTCAGGTCATGATCTCGCGGTTCATAGGTTCGAGCCCCGCATCGGGCTCTGTGCTGACAGCTCAGAGCCTGGAGCCTGCTTCGGATTCTGTGTCTCCCTCTCTCTCTGCCCTCCCCTGCTCACGCTCTGTCTCTCTGTCTCTCAAAAATAAATAAATGTTAAAAAAAATTTTTAAACCCTCTCTTTAAAATAAATTAATTAATGAAAATGAAAAATCTAAAAGAGAAAAAGAAAGAAGTAAAAACTGAATATCCTCACTTGCCCTACCACATAGCAGTGGAATGTCTTAGCAGTGGCAAAGTTCTACTGTGATTCTCTTGAGCTCAAGACTAACATTGAAAGCTTCTCAATGAGAACAACCTCCAAGCACTATTATCAAACTATGAATGGCTTTGGAAGTTAGCTTTTGCTGGAGGCTTCATAGTATGTCTCAGTGAACTTAACCAATTCCAAGGTAAAAGAACACTTATCCATGAAGCTAACACAACAGCGTAGTCACTTTGATGACAACTAACATTGCTTAAGTTACGAGCAATGTCAAGCCACTTGCTATCTTTCCGTGCTATAAAACTTAAAATAAGAAGCAAATTATCTAATCCTATACAAATTTCCAGCATATGTATTTTCCAAGTTCAAATTACAGTTCCAAGTGACATTTCTCGGGCCTCAGTGCAAGTGCAAAGGAAACTTCTGTATTTCAAAATTCATTTAACTGGGCAATGGAGTAGCTTCTACCTAACCATCATTTGGAAGTGATTAATCGGCAATGTGATGACAAACTAAAAGGCAAATATCAGGAGAAAAATCGAATAGGATTACATAAATACCCGTCCATGCAATGAACGTGCTCAGTTAAAATCATACGCGTACCACTCGATGTCAGTGTTTGGCAGTTACTATCTGTAGGGAAACACATTTTCAAAAATGAGATACGTAAGATCCCATTACAGATCAGCATTAACAGATGAATATTTGCAAACTAATTTGACGATAGGAGATATTAATTTTGAATCTTAACTAAGCAAAATGTATTCCAAAAGCAATGAATCCCATTTTTCTCATTAGCAGACCTGCATTGCCAAAGCATATTCAATTGTTACTATCAGATTCTTAATTTCATCAATAAAATATTTGTGGAAATTTATTTTTTTTCCTCTTGTTATAGAAGTACCTACATGATATCTTTGATCTTGCCTCTTGACCTGCAAAATCTAAACTATTTACGGTCTGGGGGGCGCCTGGGTGGCTCAGTCGGTTAAGCGTCTGACTTCAGCTCAGGTCATGATCTCACAGCTGGTGAATTCGAGCCCTGTGTCGGGCTCTGTGCTGACAGCTCGGAGCCTGGGGCCTGCTTCGGAGTCTGTGTCTCCCTCTCTGCCCCTTCCCTGCTCGTGCGCTGTTTCTCTCTCAAAAATAAATAAACATTTACAAAATACATAAGTAAAATAAAATATTTACTATCTGGTCCTCTATAGAAAAAATCTGCCAATTCCTGGCCTAACTAATTGATTTGCATGTGNCTCACAAAAATCTCCTGAATTCACATTTAAAAAGTTTTTTTAAAGACAGGATTTCAGGATATCAAAGACTGACACTGACAGGTAATCTAAGACTTGGATCTGGGTGAAATTGACATTAATTATGAGCCAGATGGTCCTACATGGCTGAATTAAGAAAATTGCAATCATGGTTTAACTTGGTTTCATTTCCTCAAAGACAGTGACTGAAAAAGGTAGGAAGCCACTTGTTTAAGGCCCACGCTCTATCCCCTGATGACCCACCACCATCTGTCTCCCGACTCAGACTTGATGCTTAAACTAACAAGAGATGGCAGTTTCTCTATCCTTGAAGGCTGCTCACCAGAACACCGATCCCTACACCCACCTCCACTTCATATCCTCTAGACTCCTCCACTTCCTATTTATCTAGGCAGAAAGATAAAACCAGTGGCCAGGAAACAGGATAGAGTTTGGGAGGAAAAGGGAGGAGACATACAGTTAAGGAAGTGCGGCCCCCATGACCATGGCCAGCTTCTTGGGACTGCGACCTGAGCAGGTGCACAGGGCCCCAGAAGAAGGGCCTCGCACTTGGTTTAATGCTCCGCTGTTACCATCTTGAAATCCTTTGAAAAAGATGTTTTTTAATGTTTATTTATTTTTTGAGAGACAGAACGTGAGTGGGGAAGGGGCAGAGAGAGTGGGAGACCACAGAATCCAAAGTGGGCTCCAGGCTCCGAACTGTCAGCGCAGAGTCCAATGCAGGGCTCAAACCCATGAACCGTGAGATCATGACCTGAGCCGAAGTCAGGCGCTTAAACGACTGAGCCACCAGGTGCCCCTTGAAATTCTTAATTTTTGAACCAGAGACCCTGCATCCTCATTTTGCATGTAATTTTCCTGCCCAAATCTTTGAGGAAAGGCCAGCTTCTTCAAAATCCCTCAGAGAAGCTGGTGCTGGGAACTATACTGTGACATGTATCACACTAGTAAATCAGAGATACAAAAGGTGAAGTTACACTATGTGGATGTTAGTGTGCCCTCCAGCGAAAGACTGGAGATGGAGATTTCGCCACTACTCCCATAGACAGATGGTGGATCCGAAGATAACCAGCTCAGTTGCCTGTAAACAGACACAGAGCCCCCAGAAAACCTTGTTTTATTTGAGAGTAAGGAGAATAATCAGCGTGGAGCTATGAGAAGAGCACAACATCTAGAAAAATCAGAGAAATCAGAGGAAATGAGGACTCTTCAGCATCATCCAAAAGGAAATTTCAGAAACCTGTTGATATTCTTTTGTTTATATTATGTATTTAGTTTTGAGAGAGAGAGCCCATGGGAGAGAGAGAGAGAGAGAGAGAGAGAGAGAGAGAGAGAGGGAGAGAGAGAATCCCAAGCAAGTTCCAAACTGTCAGCATAGAGCCCAACGTGGGGTTCAACCTCACGAACCATGAGATCATGACCCAAGCTGAGATGGAGTCGGACGCCTAACTGACTGAGCCACCCAGGTGCCCCCAAACCTGCTGATAATTCTTAAAGCTTCTGTAGAAAAAAAGAAATAGAAGGAACAGCGAGGTGAGACTGAGATGAAAATCCCACAGGATGCGATGGAAAGACAGACAGGAGAAGCAAAATGAGCAAGCGGTTGATGAAAAAGCAGAAACAAAATTAAAGCACACACTGGAGACAGTAAAAAGGAAAATTCATCGGGCAGAAAAGTAAATTTGGGGTTAAGAACAAAGCCGATGCGAAGAAATTGAATGGAGTGTCCACAGACAGAGATGGAAACAATGAGAGAGAAGCAAAGAGCTATGGAGAAAGAGTAGTGAAAATGAAGCACCAACATATGGATAATTTGTGCTCCTAAAACAGAAACAAAGACAAATGGAAGAGATGTCATAAAATTAAAATCGAACAGAAACTTTCCTGTGTTGGAGAACAATGTTGGTTGATTGAAAGGGCCCACTATGTTCTGGACAAACTCAGTAAAAGGGGACACGCAGCATAATGGACATATTATGGCAAAATGTGCTAATATAAAAAATAATAAGTAAGCTACCAGATTAAGGGGTCTGTCATTGTTCAGGCCAAAGCAGTGAAATCAGATTGCCCAGATAAAAATAAAATGTCTGTCTGTCTGATTTCTCATATCTGGAGTCTTAGAGAGAAAAATTGGTGATCCCAAAATGTAAGAGAGAGAGAGAGAGAGAGATTGAGAATCCCAAGCAGTCCCCGCACTGTCAGCACGGAGCCCAATGCAGGGCTCTAACTCACGAAACCGTGAGATCATGATCTGAGCGAAACCAAGAGTCAGGCGCTTAACCGACTGAGTCACCCAGGCGTCCCTTAGTCATCTTTCAGTAAAGATCTCAGAAAGGGGCACTTGCGTGGCTCAGTCAGTTAAGCATCCGACTCTTGACCTCAGCTCAGGTCTTGATCTCAAGTCGCTCTCAGGCTCAGCATGGAGCTTACTTAAAAAATAATAACAATAAATGAAAAATAAAAAATAAATTTAAAAAGATTTCAGAAAAACACTCTCTGCTATTTAAGGCCTAACGAAATACATGACATTCTTGAAAGGATTGGCTTGTGGTGTTTTTCAACCAAGAGATGGGAGGAAAAAGACAGCTCAAGAATGGAAAGGTCGTGGAGGGGAGCACTATGCTAAAATGGAAGTGCATCTAAATAATTGCACCATATCTAATTATAAAACTAAATCTGTTCTTTCATCTATTTTGAGGTTATTTTTGTGTATGGTGTAGGAGAGTGGTCCGGTTTCATTCTTCTGCATGTTGCTGTCCTTTCTCCCAGCACCTTTTGCTAAAGAGACTGTCTTTTTTTCCATTGGATACTCTTTCCTGCTTTGTCAAAGATGATTTGGCCATACATTTGTGGGTCCAATTCTGGGTTCTCTATTCTGTTCCATTGGTCTACGTGTCTGTTTTTGTGTCAATACCATCCTGTCTTGATGATGACAGCTTTGTAGTAGAGGCTAAAGTCTGGGATGGTGATGCCTCCTGCTTTGGTTTTATTAACAAAACTAAAAGGCAACCAACAGAATGGGAGAAGATATTTGCAAATGACATATCAGATAAAGGGTGAGTATCCAAAATCTATAAAGAACGTATCAAACTCAACACCCAAAAAACAAATAATCCCGTGAAGAAATGGGCAGAAGACATGAAGAGACACTTTTCCAAAGAAGACAACCAGATGGCCAACAGACGCATGAAAAGATGCTCAACGTCCCTCATCCTCAGGGAAATGCAAATCGAAACCACACTGAGATACCACCTCACGCCGGTCAGAGTGGCTAAAATGAACAAATCAGGAGACTATACAAGCTGGCGAGGATGTGGAGAAACGGGCACCCTCCTACACTGTTGNCTCGCTTTACATGCTGTATGTCAGCTAACTTGCCAATAAATTATACTAAAAAAACAAAAAAACACTAAATCTGAAACTCAATATTTTGTCTCTCAAGTTAGGTACCACATTTAAAAAATAGTAATAAAAGCATATAAAGCTAAAACTCAAGTTACCATTTTCATGATTTAGAATGGGGAACAAGGTAAAAATAAAATGTGCTAAATTTTATATCTCAAAAGAGTTATTCAAGGGAAGCCTGGTTGGCTCAGTTGGAGGATCACGTGACTCTTCATCTCAGGGTTGTGAGTTCGAGCCCCACGTTGGGTATAGAGATTACTAAAAAAACAAAATGAACTTAGGGGCACATGGGTGGCTCAGTGGGTTAAGCGTCTGACTTCAGCTCAGGACATGATCTCACGGTTCGTGGGTTCGAGCCCCGCGTCGGGTTCTGTGCTGACAGCTCAGAGCCTGGAGCCTGCCTCAGATTCCGTGTCTCCCTCTCTCTGCCCCACCCCTGCTCACGCTCTGTCTCTCTCTCAAAATAAATAAACACTAAAAATGAAAAAAAAAAAGAAGAAAGCTTTTGAAAAACCTACAGGTATGTGTCAGGTAATATATGTACTATATCAATTCAGGAAATAGAAAGGTATAATAAGGGGCGCCTGGGTGGCTCAGTCGGTTAGGTGTCCGACTTCGGCTTAGGTCATGATCTCACAGTTTGTGGGTTCGAGCCCCACGTCGGGCTCTGTGCTGACAGCCAGCTCAGAGCCTAGAGCCTGTTTCGGATTCTGTGTCTCCCTCTCTCTCTGACCCTCCCCTGTTCATGCTGTCTCTCTCTCGCTCAGAAATAAATAAAAACATTTTAAAATTTTTTTAAAAAAAGATATAATAAAAAGTACAAGCTTCCCCTTTCTCCAGGTAGCTGCTTTCAACTAATAGAATAAAATACTTCCTGGAACAATGGAGAAGATAAAAATGAAACTGAAAACAAAGAAAATGGTGGAGAAATGTTAATAAATCAATCACAGAACAAAATGGCATAAAACTAAAGATTTCAGAATTTAAAAATGTAAATCCCCTGTTAAAAGACTTGGCTGAGTAAAAGAAATTTTAGTATAATCTAGTTATAGGAGACATATCACTAAAAAATTACATTATAGGTTACAAAATAAAAAATAGACAAAGACATTAGAAAATGCAG
>NW_027530632.1:1232132-1238915 GCF_008692635.1 Crocuta crocuta
TTTATATTAGCTAAAGGGAAAAAATAAAACTCTCATCGTGTTGACATTCAATGCCAGACCATCAAATACCATCCAAATATACAGATGTCAGAATATACAAAATAGACAGACCTTCCTTGGTTGTTGATGGGATTACTTCCCGATCAACCCACTGAAAGTTAAAAATACTGTAAATCGAAAATGCATTTAATACACTTACCCTCTCAAATCTCACAGCTTAGCCTGGCCTCCCTTAAAGGGGCTCAAAACGCTTACATCAGCCTCTAGTTGGGCAAAATTATCTACTCGGAGCCTATTTTGTAACAAAGAGTTGAATAGCTCATGTAATTTAGCAAATACTGTATTGAAAGGGAAAAGCAGAATGGTTGTTAAGTGCATCAGTTGTTCACCCTAGTGACTGAGGCTGACCGAGAGCCGCGGCTCACCGCCACACACCACCACTACCCAGCGTCATGAGAGTTTTGTACCACATATTGCTAGCCCAGGGCAAACCCCAAATTCAAAGGTCAACAGTTTCTGCTGATTGTTTATAGCGTTTGCACCACCATAAAGTCAAAAAGTTATCAAAGTCAAGCCGTTGTAAGTTAGGGACTGTCCGATAAGAATTGTCCGGGGAAACAAAAACAATCGTGTATAATACATATGTCGGTATTTACATTTAGAGAAAGAGAGAGGAAGAGATCTATTTTAAGGGATTGGCTCATCGTGGGGGCCTGCAACTCTGAGATTTGTAGACCTGTAGAGGAGGCCAACAGGCTAGAAACTCAGATCAGGGTTGATGTTGCAGCCTTGATCCAAGACGTACATACAGGGCAGACCAGAAGCCCGAAAACTCCGGCAGAGTTTCCACATTGCAGTCTTGAGGGGAAATTGCTTCTTCTTTGGGAAACATCGGTCTTTGCTCTTCAGGCCTTCAACTGATTGGATGAGGCCCACCCACACAATGGAGAATAATCTGCTTTACGGAGAGTCAACAGACTATAAGTTTTAATCACATCCATGAATACAGCAACATCTAGATTAGTGTTTGACCAAATAAACGTGCACCGTAGCCTAGCCAAGTTAACACATAAAATTAACCATCAATGAAATACAGGGAGAAATTGACATAAAGACAATGGCAATGTACAACTAACATATCTCTTAGTCATTACATATATCAAGCAGACCAAAAAATACATATGAATGTAAGGAAGATGAATACTATTAAGAATACATATAATATATTATGGATTATATATAAACTATATATGGTATTATATATGTTTTATACTATACATTATATGAATACAAGAGAATGATAGTTGGATCCATACCTCACATTTTATGCTAGGATATATTCCAGATGGATCAAATATTTAATTGTTTACACTGAAACTACGGGGCGCCTGGGTGGCTCAGTCGGTTAAGTGCCCAACTCTCGATTTTGGCTCCGGTCATGATCTCATGGTTATCAGAGATCCANAATAGAAATAATCTCTCTGCCTGGCAAATCCCTTCTAAGCAAAGTCAAAAGACAAATGAAAAATCAGAGAAAATATTTGAAATTCTTATCACTCACAAATGCTTCATTTCTGTAATAAAGTTCTTACAAATCCTTAAGAAAACAAGACTAGCAATGTAATAAGATATTGCTATGAGCTGTCATCTCATGGAAAGAAAACTATAATTGGCTTGTAAAAGAATGAAAAGATACTGGAAACATAGAAGAGACAAGCAAATTGTAAGCAATGTGAAATACCACTTTCACGGGTCAGCTTGGCAAAGACAGAAAAGATACACTATGCTGTTGATTCTGTGGGGGCATAGGCACTGTCATGCATTGCTGGTAGGTATTGGTGACATCCAATGGAATTAATCTGGCAATGTTTATCAAAATTTCAAATTGTGGGGGTGCCTGGGTGGCTCAGTCCATTAAGCATCTGACTCCTGATATCAGCTCAGGTCATGATCTCACGGTTTTCTGGGATTGAGACCTGCATTGGGCTCCGTGCCGAGCATGGAGCCTGCTTGGGATTCTCTCTCTCTCTCCCACTGCCCCTCACCCCCGCTCATGTGCTCTCGCTCTCTATCAAAATAAATAAATAAACCTAAAAAAATTCAAATTGTAAAATGAGACGCTGTGAGATAATAGAAAATATATACTGGCCGCTGCCCTTCCTCCTTCCTGGCACAGGACTCCAGAAACCCTTGTAAATTCCTAAGTGATAAGAACTCTAGGACCATCTTTTGTTCTAATGAGGTGACTCTAGGTGAGTCCTGGATGGGGGTTGGTCCCCAGAAATATCAAGCCATGAGTAGAAGCTTGGGATTTTCAGCCCTGACCTCCCCCACCTCTCCAGAGAGGGGAGAGGGCTGGGAACACAGTTAAGGATCATGCCTACATGAGGAAGGCCTCATAAAAATCCCAATAGCACGGGGGTTGGGGAGCTTCCAGGTGGCTGAACACATTCACGTTCTGGGGGGATGATGAACCCCAACTCCACAGGGACAGAGAAGCTTCTGTGCTCGGGATCCTCTCAGACCCGCCCTATGTATCTCTTCGTCTGGTTGTTCATCTGTATCATGTCCTTTAATAAACTGATATTCTTTTTTTTTTTAATGTTTTATTTATTTCTAGGAGAGAGAGAGAGCGTGAGCAGGGGAGGGTCAGAGAGAGAGGGAGACACAGAATCTGAAGCAGGCTCCAGGCTCTGAGCTGGCAGTCAGCACAGAGCCCGACGCAGGGCTCGAACCCACGAACCTCGAGATCATGACCTAAGCGAAAGTTGGACGCTTAACCGACTAAGCCACCCAGGAGCCCCAATAAACTGATATTCTTAAGTAAGGGCTTCCCTTGTGGTAGGGACCCCTCCCTAAGGAGAGAGAAAAAGAGGAGAGAAGACTTCAAGGTCGCCTAGATATGCGCCTAGCTGCCTACATTCCCCATGGCCTTGTAAACTGAGACAACTTAATCAGACTGCATGTTTATGTGCGTTACCATATATGGGAGACAAAGAAATAGAAAATGCATTAAAAAAACCTATGCCATGTGATGCGGGCCGCTCAGTTCTTTGGGTACAAACCCAACTGAGCGGTGCCGGCACGAATGAAGTTGCTTCCTGGAAAGAAAAGCCTCCATGTCACGACTCTGTACGAGAATCCTGCACCACCCTGAGTTCTGTGAGCCGCTCTAGTAAGTTAATTGAACCTATGAAGAGGGTCATGGGAACCTCCAATTTGTAGCCACGACTCCCATGGGTAACCTGGGAACGTACTACTTGTGACTGGCATTTGAGGTTGGCGGTGGGCAGTCTTGTGGCACGGAGCTTTTAACTTGTGGGATCTGACGCCATCTCTAGGTAGATGGCGTTAGGACTGGATTCCATTGTAGGATGTCCATCTGGTGTCACGGAGAATCACTCGGTGTTGGGGAAACTCCACATTTAGCCAAGGAGGCTCACAGGTGGAAAACTAGATTTCTCTGAACACAAACCCCCCACTTCCATTTCTAATAATACCCTATGAATACATTTGCACATTAATGACATGATTTACATCTACAAACGTAACCACAAGTTTATGTATCACAGTATTATTTATAATAACAAAATTTTGGCAGCAATCTAAACGTCTACCAGTAGGGGTCGGGTTCGGCGAATTATGATACTTCCATGTGGTGGGATACTACGCAGTTGCCAATAAGAATGAGGGTGTCCTCTCGTGCTGGCTTTGCATGATCTGTAACTTACATTATTACACAAAAAGAGACAAAGTAGAGAACAGTGAGTAAAGTATGCTCNCCTGGGTGGCTCAGTTGGTTAAGCGTCCGACTTCAGCTCAGGTCATGATCTCACGGTTTGCGGGTTCGAGCCCCATGTCGGGCTCTGTGCTGACGGCTAGCTCAGAGTTTAGAGCCTAGAGCCTGTTTCAGATTCTGTGTCTCCCTCTCTCTGACCCTCCCCTGCTCACGCTGTCTCTCTCTCTCAGGAATTTTTTTTAAAAAATGTTTATTTATTTATTTATTTTTGAGAGAGAGAGAGAGAAGGAGCACACACAAGAGCGCCCAACAGGGGGCTCAGACTCATGAACATCAACATCATGACCAGAGCTGAAACCAAGAGTTGACCGCTTAACCGACTGAGGCACGCAGGCACCCCTCCTCCCCCGCCCTTATGTTACCGTTGGAATGCAGACTCACAAGTATGGTACCTACTCAAACCTCAAAGCATTTTAAGTAAGAAAATACAATAAAACATTTAAGCTTGGAATCCTACCAGTAGATAATGCGTGCTTCAGTCTTCGAGAGACAGCTAAAGAGAGAACATCTCAGTTCTGGAAAGCAAAAATTACACAGGCCACGTTCTTTGACCCCCATGCAATAAAGCTAGAAATGAATGCAAACTCTCCTAGGCCTCAGTCCTGCCTAAACTTGAAGGCTGCAGAGTTCAATGATCACAGAGGCCTTCCAACTTAGTCAAGTCCTCTGCTTGCTTTGATCCCCTCACCACAGAGGTTATTGAAGAAAGAGGGCCATCGTTGAGTCCAGATACATCGCTATTGAGCCCTATTGCAGAATGTCTCGTTAAATATGCTTTCTGAACATAACTATGTGACCGAGACCTTGATCTGTCTCTCTGGCTGGGGAGGATCCATCTGGGAGTCTGGCTCAGGCACCAAAAGATTACCATAAAATTCATGTTTTCACTCCCTCTTCTCCCCTTCTCAGGCCATTCCCAAAAGGTGATTGAGAGGTCACCTCCCGACCTACCTATGTCTCATTAATAGGGGAATAGTGAAAAATGTATGAGAAGGAGACACTGGTATAGCTGGAGATGGAGTCAAATACTCACAGGTAAACAACACCATCTTATTGGATATCTTGATTTCTTTACCTTAACAGTGTAGATCAGAATAGGTAATCATGTGATATCATAGAGGGTTCATTGGTAACATAACAGATATGATTCTAAATGTTTTAGCAGGGGCGCCTGGGTGGGTCAATCAGTTAAGCGTCTGACTTCGGCTCAATCATGATCTCACAGTTTGTGAGTTCAAGCCCTGCATGGGGCTCTGTGATGACAGCTCAGAGCTCAGAGCCTAGAGCCTGCTTTGGATTGTATGTCTCCTTCTCCCTCTGCCTCGCCCCCACTTACACTCTGTCTCTCAAAAATGAATCAATGTTAAAAAAAAAAAAATGTTTTAGCAGGAAAAAAACTGTTTTAAAATATTTTTTAATGTTTATTTATTTTTGAGAGAGAGAGACAGAGATCGAGCAGGGTAGGGGCAGAGAGAGAGACGCAGAATCCAAAGCAGGCTCCGGGCTCCCAGCTGTCAGCACAGAGCCTGATGTGGGGCTCAAACCCACGAACTGTGTGATCGTGACCTGAGCCGAAGTCGGACGCTTAACTGACTGAGCCACCCAGGCGCCCCAGAAAAACTGTTTTAAACAACTGAATTGCAAAGAAATGAATGCATGGGTATGTGAGTGTGCGTGCATGTGTGTGTGTGTGTGTGCGCGCGCGCGTGCACGCGCGTGTACGCACATTACAATTTTCTAACATTATGAGCCTTTGGAATTAAGATATACAAACTCCAAAATATGGTTAGATGATCTTTTATTTAAATGTTTATATATGTAGCAACATACAAGGTGTGTTCTATTTTTGCCTTTTCAATTCTCCCACACCTGGTTAAATAGTTCATTATAGTAGATATTCTCTCCTAAAGTAACTATTGTGGTTTCTGTTTTTCTGATTCAACCATGGCTAAACACACAAGAAAACAGTAATTCCAATCAAAGTCCGAATGGAAAAAATTTAAAAACCTGTCACAACTATTAAAATGGTTCACCCAGAAGAGAAAAAGAAAGAATCTAACCACAACAGAAAAGCCTCGGAGGAAGTATAAAGGCGGGGCTAGGGAGAGGTGTCATGGCCTTAGCAAATGTTCCTGCCTGTTCTGAAGCTGCAGCCATTTTAAGGAATGTGAAACTGGCACAGGAAAAGAGACAATGTAAGAAACCAGAAGGAACAAACGTGGACACAAATATTCATGGCAATTTTGCGATATCTCACAAGTATTCTAAAAAATTAAATAACTCCAACTTATACCAACATCAGTTTGGGACAGATTCAAGAGTTACATGTCCCCAGTGTAACAGTTGGTTGAGGGAGGACTCCTTAATGGATGTTAATATCATTGGGTGAAAGAGACAGGACATTCACATGGTGGGAAGGTTAACACTCCACAGATTACTCACTAGTTTTAAAGGCAGGTATCTGGTGGTCATCACCTTAGCCAAGTGATGATCAAACTTAGCAACACTGTTAATGGGACAAAGAGACATTTGTGCCTCCTGATGTGATGCAACATGACATGACTTCTGAAGTATTGTAGTAAAAAATACTTAACCCAAACCTAATCAAACCCCTAGACCTAACTTCAAGTTTAAAGAAGATGAGGCTATGGGACCCCTGGGTGGCTCAGTCGATTAAGCATCCGATTTCACCTCAGGTCATGATCTCGCAGCACATGGGTTCGTGGGTTCGAGCCCTGCATCAGGCCCTGTGCTGAGAGCTCAGAACCTGGAGCCTGCTTCAGATTCTGTGTGTGTGTCTCTCTCTGTCCCTCACCTGCTAGCACTTTTTCTCTCAAAAATAAAGAAAACAGGGGCGCCTGGGTGGCTTAGTCGGTTAAGCGTCCGACTTTCGCTCAGGTCACGATCTCGCGGTTCGTGGGTTCGAGCCCCGCGTCGGGCTCTGTGCTGACTGCCAGCTCGGAGCCTGGAGCCTGTTTCAGTCT
>NW_027530632.1:1238997-1239988 GCF_008692635.1 Crocuta crocuta
GATTTAACTAGGTACAAATCCATGCACCACATTTGACAAGAAAAGCTGAATATTCTTGTATTCCAGTCCTGAGAACTCAAGAGGAAAATCAGAAATATGGAAAAACAGAGCCCAGTCCGAATATCCCTTCACGCCTGGGCTCTCTTAGGCAAATTCCTAAACCTCCTGGAACCTCTGTTTTCTCATCAGTATGGGTACCGGTGACAACTACCTTAAGGGGCTGGTGTAAAGACTGGAGACCTTGTCATTTACNTTTAGGCACACTTGCCAAAACTGGAAACAACCCTGTTATGAACTGAAGAGTATCTCCCACCTCCAAAAAAAAAATATGTTGAAATCCGGAACCCCAGAACGTGACCTTATTTGGAAGCAGGGTCATTGCAGATATGATTAGTTGAGGGATGCGATCGCACTGGAGGAGAGTGAATCCCCTAACATGACTGGTGTCCTTATAAGAAGAGGGAAATTTAGACAGAGACATACCAGAGGCAAGATGGATGTGGAGACACATTAAAGAAAAACTGCCGTGTGACCGCAGTGATGCATCTACAAGCTGTGGAGCGCCAAAGATTGTCAGCAACTCCCAGAAAGTGGCAAGAGGCAAGGAAGGATTTTCCCTTAAAGGTTTCAGGGAGATCGTGGCCCTGCTGAGACTTTAATTTAGGACTCCCGGCCTCCAGAGCAGCGAGATAATTAATTTCTGTTGTTTTAAGCCACCCAGGTTTTGGCATTTTGTTACTGCAGTCCCTGGAAAACTAATGCAAACCCAAACACCCTCTGATGGGTGAATATAAAACAAACTATGGCACATCTATACAAAACAATACACCAGGAGCGAATCACAAAGGCATGCTGAGTGAAAGAAGCCAGTCGCCAGAAGTTACATCCTGTGTGATTCCATTTATGTAACATTCTGTTAAAGGCAAGCCTAGAGGGACATAGAACAGCTCACCGGCCGAGGGGTGGGGTGGGGCCAGAGTTTGAATCCAAA
>NW_027530632.1:1239994-1249715 GCF_008692635.1 Crocuta crocuta
GTCTGTTACTTTAGATATTAAAAAAAAAAAAAGATACACACACACATATGCTGAAATAAGTATCTTTTTAAAAATGCTTTTAAAAAAATAAAAATGCTTTAAAAGTGGGGCACCTGGGTGGCTCAGTCTGTCAAGCGTCCGACTCTCGATCTCAGCCCATGGGTCGTGAGTTCAAGACCTGCATCGGGGCTCCGCGCTGCTGGTACAGAGCCTGTTTGGGATTCTGTCTCTCCCTCTCTCTGCCCCTCCCCTGTTCGTGCGCTCTCTCTCTTTCTCTCTCTCTCAAAATANGCTCTGCAGCACACCAGCCCTTGTGTTCTGTGAGCCTGATCTTCCATCCGTAAAAGGAAGGAGACCATCTAGAGCAGTGGTTTCCACAGCATCCCCCCTTACTCGCACCCCAAATTGTGTCCTTGGGCAGTCCTTTTATGGAAGTGGGGGTGGGGCTGGAACACTGGCTGTGACGGTCAGCAATTCTGAATGAGGCCTTTGGGAAAGGTGGGGCTGGGCGGGGAGGGGGGGCTGGNCACTGTGGTTAAGGGTGAGGGCAGGGCTGGCTTGAGGTTCCCCCAGGGCTCCCGGGGTGCACCCCAGTAAAGGCCACTTACAAGAAGTTGGCACTTACTGTGAGAAGTAAAGGTNCCCCCACCCCCGCTCCCCGGATACGAAACGCCGTCACCACGTCACATTTAATGAATTTTATTCTTTAAAGATAAAGCGTACTCAGCTAGAAAGTCTAACAACCCTCCCTTTCGGCTTGCCCTTCTAAATGGCGGCATGNAGATGTCAGGGATCACGCCCACCGGGGAGTTGACCATGTGCACGGTGTTCTTGCTGAACAGCTTGAACTCGTAGTGGATGAGCTGCTCCCAGAAGCCGTTGTTGGGCCGGATGATGGGACGGCACGACTTGGTCCACGTGTGGGCGTCCAGCAGCGACATGGCGTGGTACTTCATGAGGTAGGCCAGGCAGAGCGCTGCCGAGCGGCTCACCCCCGCGGCGCAGTGCAGCAGCGTGCGGCCCTGCTTCATCTCCACGCTGTGGATGTGGTCGGCGATCGGGTCGAAGAAGTCGTAGAGGCGCGAGCTCGGGGCGTCGGCCACCGGCACCTGGACATACTGGATGTCTTCGTACAGGGTGTTGACCACCTCCGCCGACACGTTGATGACCGTGGTGATGTTGTTGCTGGCCAGCATGCCCTTGTTGTTGGCAGCCGCACCGTTGCTGATGTACAGGCTGCTGGTTATCTGCGACAGGCCGTGGACCGTGGGCTGCCGGGTGGCCTGAGCCGGGAGGGGAGCCGGAGACGTTGTCATCGCGGCGGCCGGCAGTGATCTCTCTCCTGGAAGGTTCGGGGCACCGAACTCTGACGATCTCACGAAGCGCAGTGGCAGCTGTGAGGTCTCAGGCGAGGGTCGGGGGGTAGAGAAGGCCTGTCCCAGGTCACCACCCCTTCCCCGCCCCCGGGGGCGTCACAATCCTCCCGCCCGGCCCACCAGTTTCCACGGCAATGGCAGCCTGGCCACCCAGCCCTGTCTTCAGAGAAATCCCACAGATCTCTTTTTATCTCTCTTCATAGGCCGTCCCTCCCCGAGCCCCAATTCTTATCTGCTGGGCGTTTTAAAATGTCCTATGACAAGATATCCCGTATATGCTTCAATTGTTGGTTCACACGGAACCCAGGATCCATGAATGCTTCTATTTTATTAGCGATGGAGAACAGGGCTGAGACTCTTTCCACAAAGTAGCAATAGCACAATCTTAAGCTGGGGAACGGCATTTGGCTCATGCGATATGCCAACCTCTGTAAAACTGTAGCGAGATACGGGTCTGATACTTCTTTGTCCACTGTAGCCATAGGATTTTGGCGTTGCTTCGCAAGCACGTCAGAACCGCTCAGAACATTGCTAACTCATCAATAGCCCTTTATCTGTTGTGAAGTTGGCCCACGGTGGACAGTTTGCGCTGACTTAGCAGTGTCCCCGTCCATTGGTGCACGTGGACCAAACGACTTGTCAACCCGATACTGCTTCATCACCTGCCCAAATTGTCTGTGTTCTTCAAAAAGAGTGCCTGGGGGGCGCCTGGGGGGCGCCTGGGGGGCTTAGTCGGTGAAGCGTCCGACTTTCGCTTAGGTCATGATCTCGCGGTTCGTGGGTTCGAGCCCCGCGTCGGGCNAACAGAAAGAGTGCCTGGTAAAAATTCTGAAACAACTCCATGCTGCCTCATCATTGGGCCAAAAATAGATTTTTGAAATGCTACCTGAGATTTGCAGTTCAGCTCAGCTAAGATTTTTGTGCTGTGCTGTGACTAGGGGCCAGGGCTAAATGGATGCCAGCCTGTCCACGAATGGGCAAGGGAATGATAACCTCAAAAGACGACAAGGTTTTCGTTTCCTTGATTGGCATAATCAGATCACTTTGCATTACTTCAATTGGCAGTCTCCACAAATCCATCTGGAGGAAAACAGAACCCAAATATTAAGTAAATATGAAAATTGTCTATTGGAGATAGCTCCATGGGGCTAAAATTATTGGAGACGGTTTTGCCTAACATTTAAGATAATGGGATCACAGGGGCCCCTGGGTGGCTCAGTTGGTTAAGCGTCAGACTCTTGATCTCAGCACCGGGTCATGATCTCACAGTCCATGAGTTCAAGTCCGGCATCAGGCTCTGTGCTGACAGTGTGGAATCTGCTTGGGATTCTGTCTCCCTCTCTCTTTGCTGCTCCCCCGCTTGCTCTCTATCTTTCTCTCAAAAATAAATAAAAATAAANGGGGGGGAGCAGAGAGACATGGAGACAGAATCCGAAGCAGGATCCAGGCTCTGAGCTGTCAGCACAGAGCCCGACGCGGGACTCGAATCCACAAACCATGAGATCATGACCTGAGCCGAAATTGGATGCTCACCCAACTGAGTCACCCAGGTGCCCCAAGCATGACTCTTATTAAATAGATTCATTTATTTATTCTTTCAACCAATATTCTGGGATGCTCTTTTGTCCGAGGGATGTTGAATGCCTTGAAGCTCCACTCGGGGCTTCTCCCAGGTGGGTGAGGAGGTGATGTTTTCTCCCACTGAGTTTGGAAACAGGTCACTTTCAGAAGCCCACTTACCTCTACTTTTCCTTATTATTACTTTTTAAGATTTTATTTTTCAGTAATCTCTATACTCAATATGGGGCTCGAACTCACAACCCCAAGATCAAGAGTTACACACTCCATTGACTGAGCCAGCCAGGGGCCCTCACTTTTCCTTATTATTTAGGAAGAAGATATATAAGGGCCTTCCCAAGGACACATCCACTTCCTACCACTGGGAAAAGACCCTGGACATCAAGAACTAAGTAGCATTCAGATTTCTCAATTCAGTAGTCAAGGCCCATTCCAATCTGATCTTATTCTGCCTTTCAAATCTCATTCATTCACCAAAATATTTTTTAAATTAATTAATTAATGTATAGAGGGCGTGAGTAGGGGAGAGGTGCAGAGGGAGAAAGAGAATGTATTTTTATTTATTTTAAAAAATCTTTTTAAGTTTACTCATTTATTTTGAGAGAGAGAGAGAGAGAAAGAGAATGAACACATGCAAACATGCAAGGGAGGGGCAGACAGAAAGCCAGAAACCCAAATAGGCTCCTTGCCATTGGCGCAGAGCCTGATGTAGCACTTGGAAGTCACAACTGCCAGATGATGACCTGAGCCGAGATCAAGAGTCTGACCCTCAACTGACTGCCATCCAGGTGCCCTGAGAATCTTTTTTTTTTTTTTTAGATGTTTATTTTTGAGAGACAGAGCGAGCACACACACACACACACACACACACGCACACAAGGAGCAGGGGAGAGGCACAGAGAGAGAGGGACAGAGGATCCAACCAAAGCAGGCTCCACCCTGACAGCAAAGATCCAGATTCAGGGCTTGAACTCAGGAACCGTGAGATCATAACCTGAGCCAAGATCAAGAGTCCGATGCTTAACTGACTGAACCATCCCAGTGGCCCAGTTCACCAAATTTCTATTAAGAATGTATCATGTGCCAGACATTTTCACCCATACAATCCTTCAGTTCTGACCAAAGGAATCNCATTCCTCTCTCTTGAGAAACCTTTCTTGCTGTCTGCTTACTGAATGAATCCTATCCAGGACTCAAGATCCAGCTTGATTAACTTAAAGCAACCGCCAAACATCCCATCTGTGTCAGGTACAGTTCTAGATTGAGTAGCTTCAACACCACACACACAGGCCCAGATATCAAAGAGCTTATAGTTTGGTCAGAGAGACAGATAGTCCTAAAACAGTCCAGAAGAGAGGGTGATTCATTGTTTTCTGTGTGTGCATTTGGGGACAGGGGGCTGGGAGGGGGGGGTGGTGATGAAAGGCTTCACAGAAAACACGCTCTGGAACAAAGCGTTTTGTTCGTTTGCTTTTTAAATTATCTATTGCTTATTCTGTCCAAATTTTTGCCTTGAAAAGTTTAAAGCCTATAGAAAAGCTGCAAGAAAAGAACAATGAGGAGCCATTTACCCTTCACCTATAATTGCTCTATTGTTCAGACTTCACCACCACATTCCCTTTTTCTATCTAGATATACAAGCACACATATTTGTTTCCTTGTTTTTTTCCTGCTGGACCCATGGGTTGTTAATTGCAGATATAGCAACACTGTAGCCGTTCAACGTTCAGCACAGCACGTATCTCCTAAAAGCAAGTACATTCTCTACGTAACCAGGATACAAGGGCCATACTCAGCAAAGTTAACATGACCTAACCTTATTATCTCATATATAATCTAGATGCGAAATTCACGAATCCTCCCAATAAGGTGACTTGGAACATTTCACATGTGCACATCAACATTTGTAATGGTTTTTCTCCCCCTTCATCCAGGATGGAATCAAGGATCACCGGTTGGATTCAGTTCTCATGCCTCTTCAGCATCTTTTCATTTGATACAGTTCCCAAGCCTTTGGTTTGGCCTTTCCTGACATCAACACTGTTAGGGAGTCCAGGCCAGTTTTGCAGAACATCTTTCAGTTTGGATGTGTTTGATCGTTGCTTCGAGGTCCGACTCAGGTGAAATGCTTTTGCCAAGAATACTACCGGAATGTGTCATTCTCAGTACATCACAGTGGGCACATAGGATATGTTTGTTTGTCCCATCAAGGATGATGATAATGACCATCGTGCTAAGGTGACATTAGCTGGCTTTCTACGTTGTTTGAAGGTAACTTTTACTCTTTGTAATCAATAAGAAATATGTGTTGCGCAGTGTTGAGGGAAGTCTTCAAGAGGGCATAACTGCTGGTTGACCTTCGAGCTGGGCCTGGGGCCATCTGAGGTTCCTCATCTCCTTCCCTGTCTTTGGAATCCTTGGAATGTGCACTCCACTGGCCTTCCCTGCACTAGAAGCTGCCCCAAAGACATAGCCTTGAAACAGTAGTGCCATGTTGAGACCATCTACGTAGCTTATATGGCTGTACCCAGTTAAGGCCTTTATATACACTTTTAACATTCTGGCAGGTGGGTGGGGAGATCTACTCATCTTGTAGCTGCCCTAGATAAACTTTGTAAGTTTCCTTGTTTATTAAAACTGCCGCCTACCGACCTGGAGCGGTCTGCCTCTTTCTTTGATCTCTCCTTGCCCTGCGTATATGGGGGATCGTTTGTGAACCAACAGGTGGTACTTGGAGTTTGGGAGAATATCTTTGGAATAGACTTGGAAGGATGAATACGGGTTTTCCAGGCAGACAAGAAGGGGGTGGGGAACCCAAGGGCCTTAAGGCGGTGGTGGGAGTTGGCCTCCCTGAGGTCTGAGCTCAGAGAGTAGTTCTGTGTGTGTGTGTGTGTGTGTGTGTGTGTGTGCACTTAATATTTGTTTATTTTTGAGATAGAGCATGAGGGTACACAGGCAGGGGAGAGGGGAGAGGGGCAGAGAGATGGAGACGGAGAATCTCAAGCAGGCTCCATGCAGACAGCAGAGACCCATGGCCGGGCTCGAGCTCACGAAGCATGAGATCATGACCTGAGCTGAAGTTGGACGCTTAATCGACTAAACCACCCAGGCGCCCCCAGAGTTGTTCTATGTTAATTCCATTTCCAAGTGTGGCTGGAGTCTGTCGCACCACTGTCCACAGCCAGCAGCCAGGCCGCTCCTTAGGACTTGTTGCTGGGCTCAGTCTGACCCTTGGTTTCTGGTCAGGAAGGGGATATGATGGGTACGAACATGGAAGTCTTTAACACCCTTCAGTCCAGAAGACAGGGAATATGAGACAATGATTGTGACTTACTTGTTAGGTGAAAAAAAGATCCGGTTTATAGAAAAGTAGGTACTTTTCCCATCAAGGTGTAATATATACATATGTGTATTCATCAAAGATATGTGTCATATGCATATTAAATACCATTTATGAATTCTATTTGTGGAGATATTAGATATCTAAGGCAGCCCTGGGTACAGAGTAAGAATTCAATAAATATCAGATATTCTTTAGTGTTATATTTGAACAGGGGGATTACTGTTCCCTAGCTTGTCTAAATTCTTCAAGTTTTCTAAAATAATTTGTGTTCTTTTTATGATTAGGAAAGAAAAGAATCAAAATGTAGGTAAATGTCATCAGCAGATATCTCTCTTTGTGGCCTATAAAATTCACAGAGGTGAAACAGTGCTAATAGTTGGCAGCAACAAGATTCAGAGAAATGGTTGTTCTCTTATACTGCCGGGGTTGGAGATGAGGAAGAGTGAGGAAGAGTGACACTGGCCAAACCACGTGGTGGTGAAGACGTAGAACAGTGAAAACTCTCACCCCACACTGGCGGCGGGGAAGGTGATATGACCACTTTGGAGACCAATTTGGCAACATCCAGTAGAGCTAAAGATGCACATACCTTACACCCTAGCAATTCCATCCCAGCTAGAAACTCTTGCTCGTGGACACCAGAAGATATTGACATGACTCTTTATTACAGGGCGCCTGGCTGGCTCAGTCGATGGAACATGTGACTCTAGATCTGAGTTCAAGCCCCATGTTGGGCATGGAACCTACTTCAAAAAAAAGAAAAAAGAAGAAGAAGAATATTTATTGCAGTTTGCTTATAATAGCGACAACATAGAGACAATATAAATGTCTACCAAGAAAACAAAAATCTGATCGCATGGCATATAATAAAACCGTACAGCCATTAGAACAATGAATTAGTGAGACATGTTTAAACCTGGATAAGCCTCAAAAGTATAACGCCGTGCCAAAAGAGCAAGTTGAAGGAGAAAATGTGCAACACGGAGTTTAANTATGGAAGTGCAAATATATATAAGTAAAAGTTAAAAACCTACACAGGACTCAGAAACAGCACAATGAGGGTAGTGATTCCTTCAGGGAAAGAAAGGGACCTGGGAACGGCAGATAAGGTATTTCAATATGTCTTAATATTTTATTTTGTTAAGAAAATGGATCTGAAGCAAATATGGCAAAATGTTTAAGTCTGACAAACAGGATCTCGGGTATATAGGTATTTATCATCATATCCAGCAGAGTTTAGAATTGCCTGCAATATTTCATAATAAAAATGAATGGGGGAAAATGCACATGTGCTTTGAACTAGCTATTTCCCTGCTGGTAATTTATTTATTTATTCTAAGGAAATCCTCGCCAATGTGTGAAGAGATTTACCTACCAATATATTATTGTAAGAATTACATACAAAATAAAACCTGGAGCANNNAGACCTAATCTAGCAATAAGGATTTGTTTAACTAGATTAGGAAGCTTCCAGAAGGTAAACTATAATTCGGCTCCTAAAATGACAACCTAGAAGAATATTTATTGACATGGAGAAATTTCATACTATTTCCTTAATAAAAAATACTGTAAAACAGTGTGATCTCAATTTATGAAACAAAGNTTCCTGTTTTTATATTATTTTTGCTCCCCTTCCCTTATGTTCGTCTGTTCTGTATCTTAAAGTCCTCATATGAGTGAAGTCATATGTATTTGTCTTTCTTTTTAAAAAAATTTTTTTTAATGTTTTTATTTCTTTTTGAGAGAGACACAGAGTGAGCAGGGGAGAGGCAGAGAGAGACAGGGAGACACAGAATCCGAAGGAGGCTCCAGGTTCTGAGCTGTCAGCACGGAGCTTGATGCAGGGCTCGAANAGAAGAGGCAAAACGAAGAGAGATTTAGAAGGTATAATTGACAAGATTTTCTAACAGATTAAGAAGGGAAGGGGAGGGGCACGTGGGTGGCTCAGTCGGTTGAGAGTCTGACTCTTAATTTCAGATCAGGTCATGATCCCAGGGCGGTGGGATGGAGGGGAGCCCTGGTTGGGCTCTGCACTGAGCGTGGAGCCTGCTCAAGATTCTCTCTCTCTCCCTCCCCCCCTCCCCTCCTCTCTCTCTCTCTCTCTCAAATAAAAAAAAACTAATTAAAAATTAAAAGAAAGAAGGGAGGGAGAAAGCCGCGGCATGATGACGATTTGCTGCTTTCCAACTTGGGCAACTGGGCAGATAAAGGTACCGTTCCCTGAAACAAGAAATGCACGAGGAAGATCAGAGTTCTGCCCGAACGATGAGTGAAGACAGTTTGGACCAGGGTGAGATTGAGAGGCCCCAGGACTTGGTAGCAGAGAGTGTGGGGCTCCTATCCTGACTCCATTCCCTCCTTTCCGCTTCTCAACAGGAGCCCTGATGTTCAGGGGTCTCCACAGAACCATATGCTTCACA
The DNA here is from genome assembly GCF_008692635.1 of Crocuta crocuta. Taxonomy (NCBI): domain Eukaryota; kingdom Metazoa; phylum Chordata; class Mammalia; order Carnivora; family Hyaenidae; genus Crocuta; species Crocuta crocuta. The sequence continues at coordinate 1,248,712 of NW_027530632.1, forward strand.
TGCTGCCAGTCTCAGTTTCCGGAGGGGCAAGGTGAGTGGGTTCTGAGAATTCTAAACCATTCCTCTTGCCAGCGACAGGTTTAGTCACGGGCAACTTAACTGAACTCTGGCAACTGATGTGTGAGGGGAGTCAACTGAGGATTTCTGGGAAAGGTTTCCTGGCTCCCAAGAAAGCAGCAGTCGTGCTAAACAATCCCCCTTTTCTTCCTCAGAATGGTCATTTCCGGCTGTCATACCCAGATCTTGGTAGCCATCTTGCAGGCATGGGGGGAGACAATCTGAGGGCAAAGCCAACATTCTGGAAGATGGCAGAGTGGTGACGTGGAAAGAACTGGGGTCCTTAATAGTGCTGTCGGGATTTTTTACCAACCGGCCCACCTCTAGACATCTTGTTATGTAGGATAATAAACGTTCTTATTGTGTAAGTATTTTGCGTCAGGATTCTCTGTCACTCCCAGCGTTCATCTGAAGTAACATAGTTACTCCTGTGGAGATTCCCATTGCTAGAACAAAGGCTTTTGAAAAGAAGACTTGCCTGAGGCGAGAAGTAGCAGAGTTTTAGATCCTCCTGAAAACCTCAGGCAAGTTGTTTGGTTGATTTAAATTGTCTTGAAATTGTAAACAGAGTATAAAATACTCTATGTGTTATATTTCATCTATATAAGTGCATGCTTCTTTTATTTGAAATCTAATAATATAGAAGTGTCTAGAGTAAAAAGTGACACTCCCAACTTTCACTCACCCACCATCCTTTTTCCTTCCTTTACTCAGAGGTAACTGCTTAGACAATGGCGAGTTTCCTTTCAGGATTTTTATCAGGCGTTTACACATGTGCACACCTGAAATTGCTCTAGTACCACAAAAAGATAAGGCGGTCATCTTCCAGAAGACATGAAGTAATATGTCAGTGGGCTTGTGGGAATGCTGGACAAGAAAGACAGACACATGGGTTACGATGGTGTGTTCAGAAAAAAACAGAAATACTTCAAGTCGGAAATCTCCTC
>NW_027530632.1:1249734-1251092 GCF_008692635.1 Crocuta crocuta
AGGCAGGGGAGGAAAATTTTTCCTCCTACCCTTCAAGGTTTTCCAGCTGCTTTAAGAGTTAAACTGACATGAGACAGATTAACAAGAGAAAGAACCCCAAGTTTTATCACATGTGCATGGAGGCCCAATGATGCAATTCGGGCCTAAAGACATGACCAAGGCAGGCAGGTTTTATTTCTTTTAGACAAATAGACAATAAATCTGTGAGGGGTTGACAACACGAAAAAGCCCTGAGCTTTGGGAGCTTCAATGGATGAGAAAAACAAGGAATTCTAAAGAGGATTAGGGCTTTGGTAGCAAATTAGTAAAGTAACGAGGGTTGTTTATGCAACCTTCTCCGCTCTAAATTTCCTATCTCCGGTGATAAGGATGTTTCTACCTCCTGGTGCTGGGAGGGTATCTTTCACATGGGACATTTATTTCTCGCTTTCTGGAGACAAGGGCAGGAGGGTGGGAAGGTACAGAGTGTTCTTTTTGCATTGCCTGTTTCTTTTAAAAAATTTTTTTTAATGTTTATTTATTTATTTATTTTTTTTTACAAATAGTTTATTGTCAAGTTGGTTTCCATGTGACACCCAGTGCTCATCCCCACAAGTGCCCTCCTCCACGCCCATCTCCCCCCTCCCCCCAATACGCATCAGTCCTTAGTTTGTTCTCAGCATTCGAGAGTCTCTCACGGTTTGCCTCTATTTTTGAGAGACAGAGAGACAAAGAGCAAGCGGGGGAGGGGCAGAGAGAAAGACACCGAATCCGAAGCAGGCTCCAGGCTCTGAGCTGTCAGCACATGGCCCGACAACACAAGGCTCGAACCCATGAACTGTGAGATCAGGACCTGAGCAAAGCCGGTCACGTAACCGACTGAGCCACCCAGGTGCCCCTGCATTGGGTGTTTCTTACGCACGTTTTGTTTATGATAATCAATATACCAAAGTGGTACATTCTGGGACAGCCTGCCCTTGGCCCCTATAGTTATTTTGAATTAAAGCTACTTAAGAAACAGTTAGTGCAATAGGAATTTACCCAAGGGATACACGAGTGCTGATGCATAGGGGCACNAGGGGTGATGGGTATGGAGGAGGGCACTTGTGGGGATGAGCACTGGGTGTTGTTGGGAACCAATGCTCATCTTTATTTAATGGTTGACAATAAACTATAAAAAAAAGAAAGAAAGAAACAGCTAGTGCAAGAATACTCTAACCTTCCTTTGTTCCCTGAAAGCAGGAGATAAATCTCCGTGTGAAAGGTACCTTTCCTGTACCAAGAAGGCAGAAGATATCCTTATCACTGGAGACAGGAAATTTAGGGCCAGGAAGGCTATACAAACAAACCTTGCTCTCCTTCACTATTTCACTACCGCT
>NW_027530632.1:1251239-1251895 GCF_008692635.1 Crocuta crocuta
TCACTACCGCTAGTCTAAACCCCTTTGTCTTATTAATTCTGCACAAATTCATTGTTTCTTTATGTAAGAGGTAGAAACACTTCCTGCTTTGGTCACTTCTTTGAGTCTTATATCTTTGTAGGGCTTCTGTACATACATAGGTAATTAAATTTGTTTTCTCTTGTTACTCTGCCTTTTTATTATAAAGGGATCTCAGCAAAGAACCTACAAGGGTAAAGGGAAATTTATTTTTCCTCCCTATGAACATTTCTGATTACTTTCTATTATTGACAATGGTGCAGTGCAAATCCTTACACAGGGGCACCTGGGTGGCTCAGCCAGTTAAGCATCTGACTTAAGCTCAGGGCACGATCTCACAGTTCATGGGTTCGAGCCCTACATCGGGCTCTGTGCTGACAGTTCAGAGCCTGGAGCCTGCTTCGGATTCTGTCTCTCTCTCTCTCTCTCTCTCTCTCTGCCCCTCCCTTGTTTGTTCTCTCTCTGTCTCTCTCAAAATAAATAAACAAAAAAGAAAATCCTTGTACATATATTTTTGTTCATTTTTATAATTCAGTATGATAAATTCCTAGATAGAAAATTGCTGGGTGAAGGGCATGTGTGCTTTATATTTTAATTATCACTGCCAAATTGTCCACCAAAAAGAATATATCAATTTG
>NW_027530632.1:1251950-1258487 GCF_008692635.1 Crocuta crocuta
CACTGCCAAATTTTCCACCAAAAATACTATATCAATTTGCACCCTACCATGATGTATACAAGATATATGAGAGCACATATCTCCGTACATTTTTCAATGTTGTATATCGGTCTTTTTCATTTTCACTAATTTAATAGGGAAAAAAATGTCTTTTTTCCTTGTTGTTCTCTTAATTTTTATTCATTGGTTATTACCAAATTAGAGCATCAATTTTATATATGCATTGAACACACATATACCTTTATTTCTGAATTATTTGTTAATATGCTTCATCAATTTTTTCCTACTCTTTCATTAACAATCTACAAGAACTCTTAAAATAGTAAGACTTTTAATCCTTTGTCTATTGTATATGTTAAACATATTTTCTCCTAATCTGTTGTCCTTGTTTTTTTTAAATTTTCTTTGTATCTTTTGCCATATGTAAATTTTAAATTGTTAATGCTGTTGAATCCGTAAAAAAAATTTTTTTTGAAGCTTCTGGATTTTTGTATTCCTTTTTTTTTGTCTTAAATACTTTATTGTCAAGTTGGTTTACATATAACACCCAGTGCTCATCCCAACACGTGCCCTCCTCCATGCCCATCACCTCCCTATCCCTCCCCCCCATCCCCANTATAATCTTTGTAGCAATAGTTTCTCTGATGTCTTCCATGCTTTTTTCAAAACTAGTGATTAATTTTATGACTATTGTTCTAAATTCTTATTCAGTTATATTTCTTATATCTGTTTTGAGCAGTTCTTTAGCTGTCATTTCTTCCTGGAATTTCTTTGGAGGAGAGTTCTTCTGTTTCGTCATTTTGGTTAGCTTTCTATCTCTTGTTAATTTTAAAAGCTTGTTATGCACTCTGCCCCTGCGGGTGCTGCTATATTAGAGAAGGCTCTCTGACTGTCCAGGGACTGTCTGTTCAGGAAGTGTTCTTTGAAAGGTGTCTCTTGGTTTTTCTTGTTGAGCCTTTGGTTATTTTTTTTTTTTCCCTACTTGTAGTGGTATTTGGGACTCTCCACCATGTGTACTTTTGCTTGTTTCTTGNTGGTTCTTTACATTTAGCTTTTTTCCCTTACAAAACTTTTATTAGGAAAACTTCAAACTTCCTATGATGCTGTGATTTCTATTAAGAAAGATGTATTTGATCTTTATCCCTGTTTCTGGCACAGAGCTCTTAAAACCCCTGGAATTCCCTAAATAGTAAGCGTAATAAAGGTGAAATGGGCATCTTCTGTTATTCATATAATAAGCCCCTTTCAAGCACACCTGGATTTATTAATAAGGCGGCTTTTGGAAAACTCCTAGATAAACTAAGGAGGGCTGTTTGCCAGGGGCACAAATCTTGTGAATAGAAGGTTGGAATTTTCGGGGCACCTGGGTGGCTCAGTCGGTTGAGCACCTGACTCTTGATTTCAGCTCAGGTCATGATCTCACGGTTCATGAGATGGAGCTGCCTGTTGGGCTCTGCGCTGACAGTATGGAACCTTTTTGGGATTCTGTCTCACACAGTCTCTCTGCCTTTCTCTCTCTCTCTCACTCAAAATCAATAAGTAAGCATTAAAAAAAAAAGAGGTTGGAATTTTCTGTTTCCCCCCTTCCCGATCCCTGCCACTTCTCGGAGAGCAAAGAGATTGGAGGTTGAAATAACCACCAACGGCCAGTGATTTAATCAGCACTGCCTACATGATGAAGCCTTCATAAAACCCCAAAAGGACAAGGTTGGAAGAGCACAGGGGACAACGTGGACTTGTGATTTTGGAATTCTCCTTTTAGTTTCTCTCACCAGTCCCATTCTCCTCCTTAGAGACAACTAAGTAAGTTATCTTAACTTAGTAAGTTATTGATAGTAAGATGAGTTTCCTTTCAGATTTTTTATTGGCCATTTACAAACACGCAGACTTTTACCAAAATTGGAAGGAATACTTAAGATAGTCTGAGGTAAAACTCATAAACTGCCATCTTGAACTTGGCTTATGCGTGTGCGTGTGTGTATCCATAAGCAATCTGCCCTTTGGTTTTATGTATTTTTATCATTTCTTATTTTTAAATTTTGAACTGTGGTAAAATGTACCTAAGAAATCTCACTTTTCTTTTGTTTGAGAGAGAGAGAGAGAGAAAGAGAGTGTGCCCACAGGCACAGGAGCATGAGCAGGGGAGGGGCAGAGGGAAAGAGAGACAGTGTTAAGCAGGCTCCACACTCAGCACAGAACCTGATGTGGGGCTCCATTCCACACCCATGACATCATGACCCGAGGTGAAATCAAGAGTTGGATGCTTAACCAACTGAGCCACCTAGGCACCCTGAAATCTCACTACTTTAACCATTTTTAAGTACACAATTCAGTAGCATTAAGTACAGTTACGTTATTGGCCAACCATCAGCAGTATCCAACTTCATAACTTTTTTGTCATCCCACACTGAAACTGTGTACCCATTACACAGTAACTCCACATTACCCCTCCCCCAGCCCTATGGCAACCACAATTCTACTTTCTGTCTCTGTGAATTTGCCTATTCTAGGTACTTTATATAAGTGGAATCATATTTGTCTTTTGATGGCTGGCATATTTCACTCAGCATAATGTCCTCAACGTTTATCTGCATCATACCATATATTAGAATTTCATTCATTTTTATTTTATTTTATCAAAAAAAATTTTTCGTATTTATTCATTTTTGAGAGACAGCGTGAGTGGGGGAGGAGCAGAGAGAGAGGAGACACAGAATCTGAACTCACAACCCTCAGATCAAGAATTCCATGCTCTACTGACTGAGCCAGCCAGGAGGCCCAATTTCATTCATTTTTAAAGCTGAGTAATACTCCTTTTATGTATATCATACATTTTATTCATCCACTCATTTCTTGTTAGACCCTTACACTGTTTCCATCTTTTAGTTATTGTGAATAATGTTGCTATGAATGTTGATGTGTAAGTATCCACTAGTGTCCCTGTTTGAGTACATACCCAAAAGTAGAATTGATGGGCTGTATGGCAATCCTATGTTTAAATTTTAAGAAATCACCACACTGGTTATTTTTTTTTAAAGCTTTTTTAATGTTTATTTCTTTTTGAGAGAGAGAGAGTGTGTGAGTCGGGGGCAGGGGCAGAGAGAGAGGGAGACATGGAATCCCAAGCAGGCTCCAGGCTCTGAGCTGTCAGCACAGAACCCGACATGGGGCTCGAATCCACGAACTGTGAGATCGTGACCTGAGCTGAAGTTGGACGCTTCACGGACCGAGACACCCAGGTGCCCTCGCCACACTGGTGTGTGAAAACATTTTTTTAAGTTTTTAAATTTATTTTGAGAGAGAATAGTGGGGGAGGGGCAGAGAGAGAATTCTAAGCAGGCTCCACGCTGTCCGTGCAGAGCTCGACACAGGGATTGATCCCATGAGCTGTGGGATCATGACCTGAGCCGAAATCAAGAGTCAGACGCTTAACCGACTGAGCCACCCAGGTGCCTCGGTTTTGTGTATTTTAAACATTTACATATATTTTCATTGGAATTTTGATTGAGATTATATTAATTTTATACATTAATCTCGTGGGAATTTATGTCTCTATGTAATCTGCTGGGAGGTGCACCGGTCTCACTGGTTGACAGTCACAGCGAGGAAATGGCATCATTTGTACAACTCCTGTCATGGGAAATGAAAACTGGTATCTCCTTCTGCTACTACTGGCTCATGTTGGAAATGAGCCTGCGGGTGTTGACCAGGCCTCACAATATTCCAGATCAGACCGATATTCCCCACACAGATTCCTCATAAGGAAAAGCATATTCCTGCCTTTTCAAAAGAGATTTTAGATGAAAGCACTGTGGATGATTGTCAGAAGGCGCTTCCTATGGGCCTTGTAGATCCAAGACTTACATAATAAAGGGGGCTAAGAACACAAGAGTTATAATTGAGTCTGGCCCTGAGACAAAGAGCCTAATTTAGAGTTAAGGACAGATATCCACCCCCACCCAATTGTTTCTGCTTGGAGCACCGGCCCCCCAAAGCATTTGTGATCACTAGTCGGAGTGACTTATTCTGGCCGTGAATATGCTGATTGCACCCTGTGAAGGAGCCTATTGAGGAACTTTTTCTTTTGTGATTATGGGAGCAAACGTGTTTCCTGAAAGACCTGTTTTTCTTAATACTTCTCCTTGAACAAACAAGCTATTGACCCCTGCCCATAAAGAACTAACTTCACCCTTTTTATGCTAAAAACTTTGTCTAGTATGCTAAAGATGCCTTCCTTCCCCATAGGATAAGCATCTAAATCCGCTACCTCAATCACTATTGATAAAGGTTATGCAGGAGTCTTCTACAAATCTATGTTCTGGGAAATTCTTACATATCAAAGAAGTTTGTCATCAGAAATCATTGTCTAAGGCAAATGCCACTTCTGTGCCATCCCCTAAACACTTAATTATAAAATAAAGTTGAGCCCCAGTCAGAGCAGAAATGTCTGCCTGGTGACCAGAAAGAATCTCAGGGCCTCTCTCATCCCTCCCTCGCCAACACCGTCCATCCTTCAGGGACCCCTGGACCCTGGCCGGAGCCAGCCTCCAACAGTAATCATTCCTTTAGAAAACATAACATGTTTAGGTCCTCTTTTCTGTTTTTCCATAAAGATTATACTCTTTTTTTATCTTAATTTTATTTATGTATATATTTTATATAAATATATATATTTATTTATATATATTTTTAAAATNACTGCCAGCACAGAGCCCAATGTAGGGCTCAAACTCATGAACCGTGAGACCATGCCCTGAGCTGAAACCAAGAGTCAATTGCTCAACTAACTGAGCCACCCACTCAGGCACCCCTATACTTTTAAAACATCTGCATACTTCCTGGTGAGTTCTAAGTATTTTGTGAGTGTTGTGGCTATTGTGAATGGTACCTCTTTTTTATACTTCCTTTCCTCCCTTCCTCCCTCTCTCCCTTCCCCCTTCCTTCTCTCCTCCTTCTTTTGGCTAACACAAGTTGGCCCTTACCTAATACAGATTACTTCTGCATTGCTTACTCTGTTTCGATGACAAAAATGTCTCAACCCCGACAGCCGGAACTTTTGACCAGGGACCTTAGTAGGCAGGGAGCCGAAAAACAAAAGCCTTTTAGCCAGTTGACTCATTGGTGCTAATGCGCCAATTTGTTTGCTGATGCTTATAATGAAATATGGCCCAAACATAAAATCTGAGAAATTCATAAAGGAATTTTCTCTATTAGTTAAAAAAATTAAAATTTTGATGCTGGAAATTGGAATAAAATGTTAAGACGTAGGTTCGTATCTTTTACATCTAAATCTTATAACTTGAAAATGATGTATTGATTCCATTCATCGGGAAGATTTTTATGTGAAGTTATTTATAATGCAATCAGAAACTGCGGCATAGCAAGATACAGCTCTCTTTCCGAGGTGCCTACATTGCAAACTCATTGAGTGAACAGGGCCTGAGGATCCAAATCTTTCTTCAGCTCCCTGTGGCATCTAACACAATGCCTTCCACTTCGTAGGTACTCATAAATCAGTTCTCAGTTTATGAAAGGAATATGATTTTCACGAGGAAAATGACTTTTAAAATAGAGTGCTTTCTGTAGGGTTTTTTGCTCCAAAGTTTGGTAGAGTCATTCTTACTTCCCCAGCTAGTTTTTATAGGAATGTAAGTGAAACAAAACAAACAATGCCATCAATTTCCTCTTTCTTACCACTCAAATGATTTAGATTTAAAAAAAAAAAAAGGAAAGTCTTGTAGGAGATGATTCCCCCTCTTGCTTNAAAATGTGTAATCATTAAGCATATAATGACTTAGAAAAACATAGTGTACAAATTATTTTATCTGTACCGGCATATTCTCCTAGCCCATGTGAACCACGAGAGTGACACAGCTCTGTCACTAGGCAACTGTGTGACCTTCAGCAGATTCTTAAAAGAGCTTAGCCTTGGTTTTCTCATCTGTAACATCGAAGCATCTCTAGGGTTTCATGAAGCTATAATTAAAACCAATGTCATGTTTTATGGTAAAATCAGTTATCAAATCTTGACAAAGAGGCTGGGACCTAGGGCCTGATAGACTTCCCTCCTTCCTTCCATCTCTTTTCTTTTCCTATCAAATATATGCCTGTAGTTTAAATTGTCAACTAGTTCAATAAAGCTTTGTTATGAAAAACCACGTTTACCTTTCACACTGTTATTTTGGTACTTACCCTCATCTCTCTAGATCAGTGCCATCCAATACAGATATAATCCAAGCCACATACATAATTAAAAATTTTCTATCATTGGGGCACCCGGGTGGCTCAGTCAGTTGAGTACCCGACTTCAGCTCAGGTCATGATCTCATGGTTCGTGGGTTCCGGCCCCGTGTCGGGCTCTGTGCTGACAGCTCAGAGCCTGGAGCCTGCTTCAGATTCTGTGTCTCCCTTTCTCTCTGCCCTTTGCTCGCTCACACTCTGTCTCTCTCCCTGTCTCAAAAATAAATAAACATTAAAAAAATTAAGAATTAAAAAAAATTCTATTATTATTTATTTACTTTAGAGAGAGAGCACAAG
>NW_027530632.1:1258517-1263837 GCF_008692635.1 Crocuta crocuta
GAGAGAGAGAGAGAGAGAGAGAGAGAGAGAGAGAGAAAATCTTAAGCAAGTTCCATGCTCAGCACAGAGCCCAACACAGGGCTCCATCTCACTACCCCAGAATCATGACCTGAACCAAAATCAAGAATCAGATGCTCAACCAAATGTACATCGATGGAAGAATGGTTAAAGAAGATGAGGTATATATATACAATGGAGTATTACTCGGCCATCAAAAAGAATGAAATCTTGCCATTTGCAACTACATGGATGGAACTTAGAGGGTGTCATGCTAAGTGAAATTAGTCAGAGAAAGACAGATATCACATGACTTCACTCACATGAGGACTTTAAGATACACATAAGGGAAGGGAAGCAAAAATAATATCAAAACAAGGAGGGGGACAAAACATGAGAGACTCTTAAATATGGAGAACAAACAGAGGGTTGCTGGAGGGGTTGTGGGAGGGGAGATGGGCTCAATGTGTGAGGGCCATTCAAGAATCTACTCCTGAAATCATTGTTGCACCATATGCTAACTTGGATATAAATTAAAAATAAGAAAGAAAGAAAGAAAAGAAAAGAAAAAAAAAAAAGAATCAGACACTCAACCAACTGAGCCACTCAGGCACCCCTAGAATATTCTATCTTGAAACAGATAGCACCCATGTAAGCAGTCCAACCGGCATGAATGTGCCGAAGCGACCCACAGGGAGAGAGTACCGAGATGCGAGACTACCTGAGGAAACGAATCGTGGTCAGCCCAGTTATGCCAGCACCAGCTCCCATCCGACCCTAATCCAGTGGGAGACCTCAAACTAGAACATCCCGGATGAGCCCTCCCCAAGATCCCGATCCACAGAAACCAGGCAAGGTAAAATGAATGGTGTTGTTCTAAGTCGCTAAATCTGTGGCGATGTGTTAAGCAACCATAGTAACCAGAACACAAGGTGTTACTTGTTCCTCTGGGACATTCCGGTAGCCCTTTTCTGGGGATCAGTTTCTTTCTTTCCTTCATGTTTATTTATTTTTGGGGGGAGGGGTGAGAGGCAGAGAGAGGGAGACAGAATCGGAAGCAGGCTCCAGGCCCTGAGCTGTCAGCACAGAGCCCAACACGGGGTTTGAACCCACGAACTGTGAGATCATGACCTGAGCCGAAGTCGGACACTTAACGGACTGAGCCACCTGGGCGCCCCTCCACCTGCAAAGCATTTTTAACATTTCAAAACTTTTTTTAATAGGCATTATTCCATTCAATCCTCCCCAAAGACCTGAGAGGTAAGCAAGGTGGGTAATAATGCATGAGAAATTGAAAAGCAAGAGGGTTGCATAGAAACCAGATACTTGAAAAACAGACCGGCAGAATTGAAAGGACCCGGAGTGACGATTCCTTTTGAAAGATAACGAGACAGCTGTGGACATTTTAAATGATTGGTCCACATTCAAATAGGTAATGGAAAATTGAAATTACAGCTAAAATCTCCTGATCTTGATTTAACTCATTAAAATCACAGTCAATTTTGCTTTAGATTAATGCCGTGATTATGCCCAAACTTATTTTACCCTGAGACTTACTAAGTTGTATGAAGCTTGAGAGGACTCTGCTGTTCTCCTGGTAATCAAAATTTTTCTTTCCTCCTTATTTGCTGCCTTCAAAACTTTGTTAGTGTCTACAACATTTCACCGAAGTGTTTCATTTCAGTGTTAACTCAGACACAAGTGATGATAATTATGTTCCAAAGTTTAGAAAATTATGCACAAATTATCAATTAAGCAAATGCTTCCACAGTTATATGCCTCATCAAGAGAAATTATGCAAACTCTGGGAGAATGACAATTTTACACAAGATGTTTTTATTTATTACATTTCCTAAATTGTTGTGGATAATTTCCGATAACTTTATCAAAATACTGCACCGTTTACATTCCGGATGAAATTCTGTGATCAGAGATTTTTCTCAAGCGTGTGATAAATAGGACACCCTGACGCCAATCTTACATGTGGGGATGAAGTATGAAAAGTTTGTCAAGCTTGGCATGGCTTAGCCTGAACTCCTGTCTCCTGCGCATTGGCTTTCTCAGTGTTTGTTGTGTTGGATAACACTATCGGCAGGTGCCGACTCACCTGGGTCATAAATTTCATAATTAGTTCTAGTGTTTTCTTCTTCCTCTGCCATATCTGATGTCACCAAGTCCCATTGACTCGCTCTCTGAAATGTTTTATGAATCTGTCGTCTCTATTTCCGTTCGAATTTAAGTTCGTATTCGGACAGCACGAGGCAAATGCAAAAGCTTGAAAAGGCTGCATATACGGGCGCACCTCATTTTATTGTGCCTCACGTTATTATGCTCCACAGATACTGCATTTTTTACAAATGGAAGGTGTGGAACAACCCTGCGTCTGGCAAGTCTATGGGTGCCACTTTTCCAACAGCATTTGCTCACTTTGTGTCTCTGTGTTACATTTTGGCAATCCTCACATTTCAAACACTTCCATTACTTTTACACTTGGTACGGTGATCTGCGATTAGTGATCAAAACTTGCTGAAAGCTCAGATGATGGTTAGCATTTTTAGCAACAGTATTTTTTTAATGTTTATTTATTTTGAGAGAGATCGATCATGATCGGGAGAGGGTCGGAGAGAGAGGGAGAGAGAATCCCAAGCAGGGTCTGCACCGTCGGCACAGAGCCCAACGTGGGGCTCAAACCCATGAACCATGAGATCATGACCTGAGCCAAAACCGAGAGTTGGAGGTCCCTCAAAATATGTATGGAAATCAAAGGTCAATAAAAACATACTATAAATCAATTTGGTAACAAGTTCATTGTAGGCAATACTAACTTATGGAACAGTGAAAGATTTAAAAAGAACAATAACATAGGGCGCCTGGGTGGCTCAGTCGGTGAATCCTCTGATTCTCGATTTCGGCTCGGGTCATGATCTCACAGTAGTGAAATGGAGTCCTGAGTCAGGCTCTGTGCTGAGCATGGAGTCTGCTTGAGACTCCCCCTCTCTGTCTCCCTCTGCCCCTCCCCTACTCATTCTCTCTCTCTCTCTCAAAAATAAAAAAATAAAAAATGAAAAGAACTATATTAGGATGTTCAAAGAGAAGAATGAAAGAACAAATTTTAATCACAAGTACACAGGATTATAAATAAAAATAAGCAGACGAGAAATAAGCAGGGGTGGATGTGAAAAAATCAATTGTACATTTTAAAATAAAAATATAATTGAAAACTTAAAAAAACATAACAGATGGGATAGAGTAGATGAAATACAATTAAAGGGACAATTTGGAAGAATTAAAAGGTAGTCCTGATGAGCTCCGCTGAAGCAGAGCACAAAAAGAGAAAAAGATTAAAAACAAATATGAAAGAGTAGTTAAGAACCATGGAGGATAAAAATAGGAATTCTAAACTAAGAGAGTTGGGGAAATGGAGGAGAATCATTATTTCAAGATGTAAATGCTAATAATTTTCCAAAGTTGAAGACACAAGTTTTGGGGTCAAAACTGCTAAAAGCCAAACTGGACAAAAGAATCTACAGCCAATGAAGTGGCTATTTACCACTAAAATAGTATTTTCGGAGGCACCTGGGTGGCTCAGTCGGTTAAGCTGACTCTTGGTTTCAGCTCAGGTCATGATCTCGTGGTTCATGAGTTTGAGCCCCGCATTGGGCTCTGTGTTGCCAGTATGAAGCCTGCTTGGGATTCTCTGTCTCTCGCTCTCTCTGCCCCTTCTCTGCTCATGCTCTTTCTCTCAAAAGTAAATATTTTAAAAAATGTATCAAATTCAAAAAATGGGGATGAAATAAAGAGCTTTTCATACATACGTGCTAGGAGAATTATTAAATGGTATCCTTCAGGGAGAACGAAAGTGAAGCCAGAGGGAAGGTGTGGGGGATAAGTAATAGCAATGCGAACAGAAACAGACAAAATATGTCAGCAAGTTGAATTACCTGTTGACAATTATGTCAAAAAGAAAATAATGTGTTATATTAAAAAAGCAAAAATGAAACTCTGGATAACAATATAAACATCATGGAGCAAGATGTTATTTAATAGAGAGTTAAAGAGTATTAAAACCCATGGTATGTTCAGGAGGGGATAGATACTGAATAACGTTAGACTTTGTTAGAAAAGTTTATAGTTAAGTATTGATGTAAACTCTAAGGATAACTGCTAAAATCATAGAAATGCAGTTCTCAGAAATATTTACGCATAGACTCAATTAATGACAAAGACTGCCTGATTGAGTAAATGGAGCAAAGTCCAGCTACAATCAGCTTATAAAAGCCACAGCTAAACAAAACAACGCAGACAATTTTAAAATAAAGAGATGGAACAATTTCTTCGACTTTTATTTTATGAACAACATCATTTCAAATGGATAGAATTACAAGGAGAAATTGACAATGAAAAAATACATTGTGAGAATTTAACAAAACTCTCTTCTGATTTGTACTGATTGTGCTAACTAAAAAAAAAAATATATACAGAATATAGAGGTTGACTGTAGAACTTAGGAATTTTGTAAAACACAATTAATAAGCTTGATCTAATANAGTCCAAGAATATCAGAAAATGATAATAATAGTTCATGACCAAGTAGGATTTACCATAGGAATACCTGGGTGGTTCAGTCCATTAAGCATTCAACTCTTGGTTTTGGCTCGGGTCATGATCTCACGGTTCATGGGTTTGAGCCTCACGTCGGGCTCTGTGCTGACAGTGCAGAGCCTGCTTCAGATCCTCTCTCTCTGCCCCTGCCCCACCCCCCAAATAAGTAAACATTAAAACAAATTTTTAATACACTTAAGAAAAAGAAGACGACATCTGAAAATCTATTAACGTAATGCACCACAATAATAGATTAAAAAAGAAATAAGGGAGCCTGATTGGCTCAGTGGTGGAGTGTGCAACTCTTAATCTCAGGGTTGTGTGTTTGAGTTCCCTGTTGGGTGGAGAGATTACTTAAAAATAAAATTTAAAAAATTTTCTTGGGGGGGGGCGCCTGGGTGGCTCAGTTGGTTAGGTGTCTTACTTCAGCTCAGGTCATAATCTCACGGTTTNCTGACTTCACCTCAGGTCATAATCTCACGGTTTGTGGGTTGGAGCCACACGTTGGGCTCTGTGCTGACAGCTCAGAGCCTGGAGCCTGCTTCGGATTCTGTGCCTCCCTCTCCCTCTCTGCCCCTCCCCTGCTCACGCTCTCTCCTTCAAAAATAAATAACCATTAAAAAAAATTAAAACAAATGTTTAAAAATATTTTTAAATGGAAGAAATATATGCATGTATGTTTATATATAATATGTATAATAAAATATATATAAACAATTCA
>NW_027530632.1:1263904-1268640 GCF_008692635.1 Crocuta crocuta
CTCTCTCTCTCTCTCTCTCCTAAGAAATAAATAAAACATTTAAAAAAAAAAATAAGTAAACATTTTAAAAAAAGGATTTTATGTACCATGATAAGAAAATTAGACTTTCTCCTGCAGGAAATGGAGAGTGACCAAGGGACAAGGAGAGGGAAGCTTTGCACGGGATATTGTCATAATAATAATAATAACAACCATATTTACCTACCTCATACTTACATAGCACCTGTTATGTGCCAGGCTCCGTTAGAAGCGTTTTACACACATTGACTCGCTTAATATTCACAACAATCCTTGGACGTTGGTTCTACTCTAAGTCCATTTTACAGATGAGAAAATGAAGGCACAGAGAAGTCAAATAAGTTGCCAAGGTCACGCAGCTACTAACTAACTGAGGTCAACGATTCCCACAAGGACTCCGTCTCTGAGACTTAGGCTCTACCCCTGTGCTGCCCAGGATGGTAGCCATTAACCTCATTTCATTTAAATTTGTTAAAATTAAAGAAACTAACCACTCTGTTCCTAAATTGCACTAGCCATATTTCACGTGCTCAAAACCCACATTTAGCTAATGCTATTGAACAGCTTAAGTGGTTTCCACTGTTGCAAAAAGACAATATTTTCTGGACTAATGTTTTACCTCTACTTCAATCCTTATAAGTGTGTCCATGGAAACCTGTCTTAACGAGGTCACAGTGGTGTACACAATAGTAGTGACTAAAACCCAGAAATTCTTATTTGTAGGAGATGTTACATCTCTGGTCTCCGTGCAATTTTCTTTAGTAGTTTTGGGAAAAGGATAAACTCAGGATAATATTTACAGTTTTCCGGTCCTAGATACTACCTTGACTTTTCTTTTTTTTAATGTTTATTGATTTTTGAGAGAGAGCACGCCCACCAGAGTGGCAGAGCAGGGGGAGGGGCAGAGAGCGAGGGAGACCGAGGATCTGAAGCAGGCTCCGAGCTGACAGCGGAGAGCCCGACGCCGGGCTTGCACTCACAAACCGTGAGATCACGACCGGAGCCAAAGTCGGGCCCTTAACCGACGGAGCCACCCGACACCTGGACTTCTAACGCTACAGATTAATTTTGCCTGTTTTTGCACTTTGTATTGAGGGTTGGCCTACTGTTTCTGAAGTAGCCAGGTAATCAATATTTTAGGGTGCAGGCCAGACGGTCCCTGTCACAACTATTCCACTCCGCGGTTGTGGTGCTGAAGCAGTGGCTGCTGATACACAAATGAGAGTGTGACTGTGTTTGTGTTCCAATAAAACTTTAACTACAAAGACAGGTGGCCAGCCCGTGGGCCATAGTTCGAAGACCCCTGGCTTTATATCAATGGAATCGGTAGCACATATCATTATTTGTCGTCAGGCTTTCTTTTTGCTCAACACTATGCTTGTGAAATTCAATCATGCCATGCCGTGTAGTTGTGGTTCAGCATTCTTATTGCTGCCTCGTGTTCTCTGGCATGAATGAATGAAGTGGAGTTGTTTATCCATCCCACCACTGATGGACATTTGGGCTATTTCCAGCAGGAGGTTTTCATTAATAGTGCTGCTGTGGGGGCGCCTGGGTGGCTCAGTCGGTTGAGCCGCCAACTCTCGATTTTGGCTCAGGTCATGATCCCAGGGTCACGGGATCAAGCCGCGCATCGGGCTCCATATTGAGTGTGGAGCTTGCTTAAGATTCTCTCTCACTCCCTTTCCCTCTAGCCCTCTCCCGCTCTGTTGCACACGTGCATAAGCATGTGCAATCTTTCTCTCTCTCTCTAAAAAAACTAATGCTGCTGTGAACATATGTGTGGGTCTTAATACCTAGGAGTAGAGTTGCTGTTACAGGTAGGTTTATTTTTAGTAAATACGGCCAAAGCGTTATCTGAAGCAGTTATACTAATCCAAGCCAGCAGCCTATGGGAGGCCCAGAGGCTTCATATCCTTGCTAACACTTGATATTATCTGTCCTTTTCATTCTTTTCCTTCTAAAGTGTGGGTGGAGTATTGCATTATGGGTAGAAGCGCTGCATTTTTAGTTGCAATGACCTTAAACTATCTGCGATACCCAAATTGGAATGTCATGTGCCAATATCTATGAAAGAACATATTGAAAAAAAAAATGCTTTCGGTATTGCTCCGTAAGGTTGTAATGCTTACTTCTCTCGCCCTAGGATGGACCAAAGCTGCTGCTTCTTCAGAAAGTCTTAATCAGAACACTTAAGAAGAAAAAAGGAAAAGAACAGTTTTTTCTCTTTGAAATGATCACTTGAGTTAATGTAATCCTACAGTAATTATTCTTCATTTCACTGAACTAATTATTATCTCTGTCAAATCTGCTACCGCTACTGAACTTTTTACTTGAGATAATAATATCCCCATGACTTCAGTCACCCAGACCAAGACCCAGAAAGATCAGAGTCATATTTGACTTTTCTCTGTCTTACTGGCTATTGCTGCTTCTAGCATTGCAAGGACTCTGTCATCCAGCCTCTGCCTCAGACCTCATTCAAGTTCTTGTTAGTTGGACCAGAGCAATCCCAAGGGGGAAGGTATAACTCTTTTTCTTTTTTAATTCTTTAAAATTTTATTTTAGAGAGAGAAAGCGCGAGCACAACCTAGGGAGAGGGGCAGAGGGAGAGAGAGAATCCCAAGTGGGATCCATGCCCATCATGGAGCCTGATATGGGGATCGATCCCATGACCCGGGGACCAGGACCTGAGCAGAAATCAATAGTCGGATCCTCAACCCACTGAGCCATCCATGCACACCTGGAAGGTATAACTACTTTTATTTTTTTAAATGTTTATTTTTTGAAGGAGAGAAGGAAAGAGATGGAGCGTGAGCAGGGGAGGGGCAGAGAGAGAGAGGGAGACACAGAATCAGAAGCAGGCTCCAGCTCAAAGCTGTCAGCACAGAGACCAACGCAGGACTCGAACTCGAGGACTGTGAGATCATGACCTGAGCTGAAGTTGGACACTTAACCAACTGAGCCACCCGGGTGCCCCCGGAAGGAATAACTTTTTGACGGCCCCCCTTCTCCTCAGAGATCATCCGCATGGGTCGCATCCCTGTGTACTTCAGTCACCAGCGGAGATTTGTACATACTAATGCCTCCGGATGGCTTAGTGCTACTCAGTGTCCTATTCCACACCTAGCCCGAACATTCCATTATAGTTCATTTTGTCGGTCAACTTGATTGGGCTAAGGGATGCCCAGATAGCCAGCAAAACATTATCTCTGGGTGTGTCCCTGGGAGTGTTTTTGGAAGAGATTAACATTTGAATCAGGAGGCTGATTAAGGAAGATCACCCTCACCAATGTGAGTGGGCATCCTCCGATCAGTTGAGGGCCTGAACAGATCGAAAAGGTGGAGGAGGAGCTAACTTGCTCTCTCTGCTTGAGTTGGAGTGTCCATCTTCTCTTGCCTTTGGACATGAGCCCTCTGGTTCTTGGGCCTTCGTACCGGAACTGGGTCTTACACTACCCACTGCCTTGGTCTCCAGGCCTTCAGGTTTGGACTGGAATTACACCACCAGCTTTCCTGGGCTTCCAGCTTGCAGATGGGAGCTTGGGGAACTTCTCTGCCTCGTCATCGCACACCCCCCTGGCTCATGGTCCTCTGTGCTACCTGGGGGACAAAAACCCAACTCAGCAAATCTAACTCTCTGCCTACTCTATGCCTCCCGTCATAGCTGGGTGTGGCTGGGGGAAAAAATCCACAATTGTGGCAAGTGGTCTCACTTTAAATATATCCTATTTTGTCTTATCTTGTAACTTTTATTTATTTGTTTGATTGTTTATTTGTTTGAGAGAGAGAGAGATGCGGGGCTCGATCCCATGACCCTGGGATCATGACTTGAGCTGAAATCGAGAGTCGCTCAATGGACTGAGCCACCCAGGCGCCCCTGTAATTCTCCTTTAAAACATCTTTTGATGACTAGAAATTCTTAATGTCATTGTAGTTCAATTTGTACATATTTTCCTTTACATTTGATGTTTTGAGTGCCTGGATCAAGAACTACTTCCCTACCCCATGCTTATGAGTGACCCGAGGATTGGAGTCATGAAAAGACTATCCTTGGTCAGGATTGTCTGCCCATCTAATTGAGGGCACATCGGAAAGCAACGNTCTCCCCATCCCACCCCGTTCCTCTCCCACTCGTGCTGTCTCTCTCTCAAAAATAAATAAAACCATAGATAAATAAATAAATAAATAAGCTTTATGTGGGGGCACCTGGGTGGCTCTGTCTGTTAGGGGAGCGACTCTTGATTTCGGCTCAGGTCATGATCTCACGGTTTGTGGGATGGAACCCTGCATCGGGCTCTGTGCTGACAGCTCAGATCCTGGTTGCCTCTCTCTCTCTCTCAAAATAAATAAATAAACGCTGATAAAAAAAAAGCTTTATGTCATGAAACTTTTTGGCCATACACAAAAATACTGTACACTATCCGGTTTCAACAATGACCAATCTCTTACCATTCCTGTTTGCTCTATCCTGCTCTCATTTTTCTCTCATCTCTGGAATATTTTAAGGTGTATTCCAGAGATCAGACACCAACATCATTGTACCCATAAAAGCTTCTGTAAGTGCTCAGAATTAAAAAATATATATAACCACAATACCATTATCAGACCTAATGAAATCAGTTGTAAGTCCTTACTACCTCATCTGTATTCAACTTTCCCTAAATGTTTTAAAGTTTTGTTTTATTTTTTTTATAATTGGGTTGTTTGCCTCAGAC
>NW_027530632.1:1268652-1270325 GCF_008692635.1 Crocuta crocuta
CTCTTTCCGGGTCATTGCTTGAAGATATTTCATATGTTCTCTATTTGGTCAATCTCACCCTTATGGAATCTCATGATTTCACACACTCCTACGGAAGCTTGACTGAATTCATATTTCATTCGTTTGGCAAGAATGTCACAGAGGTGGTTTTTTCCCATTGTATCACATCAGGAGATTTCACCTGGTGTGAATGTTAAGATGGATCAAAGGGTTTAGGTGTTGTCAGTTAGATCTGACCTTTCACCTAATGGCTTTAGAAGTCATTGATGATCTTTGTCTCCTCCCATGATTTCATTTGGGGTTGCAGAATTGCAATCTCTTACTTCTAGCATTCTATTTGCATTTATTGCCTAGAATTAGTTTAGAACAAAGAATGTTCTCCTGGGCGCCTGGGTGGCTCAATCAGTTAAGTGTCCGACTCTTGATTTGGGCTCAGGTCATGATCTCATGATTCATGGGACTGTGCTGACAGTGCAGAGCCTGCTTGGGATTCTCTCTCTCTCTCTCTCTCTCTCTCTCTCTCTCTCTGTCTCAAAAATAAATAAATAACACGGAAAAGAATGTTCTCCTACCTATTATTACCTGGGGTTATGCCCCCCTCCCCCTTTCGAAAGGTGAAATCCGAATTCCCAACATCATGGTTTTTGGAGACGGCATCTTTGGGAGGTCATTAAGCCATGAGTTTGTGAATGTGATTAGTGCCCTTCTAAGAACTGACATGACAGAGCTCGTATCCTATCTCTCTGCTCTCCTCCGTGTATGGACACAGCAAGAAGTTGACAGGGTGTAAACCAGGCAGGAGGCAGGGCCTGGCCATACAAAGGATATCCTGACACCTCGATCTTGGACCTTCCAGCCTCCAGAAGCATGAGGAATACATTTATTATTATTATTATTTGCTATTTAAGCCCCTCAATTTATGGTAACTTGTTTTAGCAGTCCAAACTGGAGAAGATGCTTTGAAATACCATTTTCCCCAGTAAAACAGGATCATTTGTGACATTTCCCTTCTTGGATTCGTTTTCTATTGCTACAAAACAAACCACCACAAATGTAGCAGCTTTCGTAACACTGATTTATTATTTTACAGTTCTGGAGGTCAGGGTCTCACAGGGGCGGAGTCAGGGTGTTGGCTAGGTTACAATCTTATTTGGGAGCTCTGGAGAATCTGCTTCCAAGACCATTTGGATTCTGGAAGGATGCAACTCCTTGCTATTATAGATCTGAGGTCCCTGTTTCTTTGCTGGATGTCGCCAGCAGCCACTCTCTGCTTCTACAGACCACCTGCCTTCCTTCTCAGGTGGCTTCCTCCGTCTTGAAACCAGAAATGGCCATGGAGTCCTTTTCGTTCTTGGAATCTCTCACTTCCTCTTTTGCCACCAGCTGGAGANAGCAGGCTCCAGGCTCTCAGCCATCAGTGCTGAGTCTGATGTGGGGCTCGAACTCACAAACCGCGAGATCATGACTTGAGCCAGAGTCAGACACTTAACTAACTGAGCCACCCAGGCACCCCAAAAACTCTTGGCTTTTAACGGGCTCAGTGGACTGGGGCAGGCCCAGTTAGATACATCTCTGTATTTTAAGGCTGACTTGGGACCTTAATTAGGTCTGCAACCCCCTTTCACAGCAGTACCTACCTTATTGTTTGAATAACCCGGAAATAAGAACGTTAG
>NW_027530632.1:1270435-1271558 GCF_008692635.1 Crocuta crocuta
CTTTGCCTAGCACAGCTCTCTGTATCTCAGTTTTCAAAATAATAAGTTGATACCGTGGCAAAGTGGACTATACAAGTTTGGTTTTTACTAGCATCTTTATGATGTATGGATTTTAATGTATTTGATGTGTTTCAACCCGTTACAGTCACTGTTCTTTTGATGCTCGGATTGACCCGTCTTTGGCCACTGGAAATGCCTTTAGGTTGGTTGCTGTGTCGTTTTGACAAGATCTCAGTAGCCTTTGATAGCTTCCTTTGCTGTGGCACAAGATGGTCCAGGCTAACCTTGTAAATTTCTTCCCCCGGGACTGGAATCCGCTCTTTTTCAAGGAGCCCTGCCTCCTTTAAGTGGAAGGTAGATTTATAGATCACGATCTGCGCACTAGGTTGTCATAATTTCTACTTTTTTTTAGTGGATTGAAGTAGAGAAAGGCGTCCTTTTCTAAAAGAGAAAAAGAAATCACAATTTATACAGATATTTCCAGGTCAAGTTTAAGATTACAGGGTTTCAGGGCGCCTGGGTGGCTCAGTGAGTAAAGCATCTGACTTTGGCTCAGGTCATGATCTCACAGGTCATAGGTTGGAGCCCCGTGTCAGACTCTGTGCTGACAGCTCAGAGCCTGGAGTCTGCTTCAGACTCTGTGTCTCCCTCTCTCTGCCCCTCCCCCCATCTCTGTCACTCTCTCTCAAAAAAAAAAATTATTTTAAAAAAAGATTGCAGTGTTTCCCCTTGATTTTATATTTGTAGCTCTTTTCTCCTATGCTATAAAATCTGATTTCTAATATCCATAACACAATTGCTTATTTGTTTTCTTCCATTTTATGCACACACATACATACAATATTTTCAAAGTAACCATACTGATATTACTATTAACAAGAAGTCTACGGAATTTGGTTTTGTATTTCCTTGCAGTTCCTTTTGTCCTTAATCTATATCCACTAGGGATTGTAGCCAAATTACTGGGGAAAAAATTTTTTTGGCTGTTTTTTAACAGCTTGCTGAGATATAGTTCACATAGTATGTAACTTGTCCATTGAAAAGTGTACAATTCAGATGATTATAGTATCTTCACACGCTCGTGCCGCAGTCAGCACAGCCTAATTTTAGAATAATTTCGTCT
>NW_027530632.1:1271564-1275852 GCF_008692635.1 Crocuta crocuta
ATTTCGTCACCCCCCCCAGAAGAAAACCCACACCTGTTATCGGACTTTCCTCATTCCTGCCAGTGCACGACCAGCCGTAGGCGATTACAATTACATGCCTACTTTCTGTCTCCCTGTATTTTCCCCTTGTGGACATTTCATATAAATGGAATAACAAAATACGTGGTCTTTTGTGACTGGGTTCTCTAAGGTAGCATAACGATTTCAAGGCTCATCCATATTGTAGAATATAAAAGTACTTCATTTCTTTTAATGACTGAATAATATTCTATTCTATGGACATACCAGATTTTGTTTATCCATTCCTCAATTGATGAACATTTGGAGGAGGCTTCCCCCTTTCCTCCCACAATATTATTATGAATAAGGTTGCTATGAGCATTAGTGCACAAGTTTCTGTGCAGACATGTCATTTCTCTTGAGAACGTGATGTACGGAGTACAATTGTTGGGTCCCTCCCCTTTTAGCTTGTGGAAGAGTTGTGACGGATTGATATTGATTCTCCTTTAAAAGTTTGGTAGAATTTGCCAGTGTAGCCATCTGCACCTGGACTTTTCTTTGAAGTATTTTTTTAAATGTTTATTTATTTTTGAGAGAGAGAGAGAGCATGAGCAGGGGATGGGGAGAGAGAGGGAGACACAGGATCCAAAGCAGGCTCCAGGCTCCAAGCTGTCAACACAGAGCCCGGCATGGGGCTCAAACCCGCGAACTGTGAGATCATGACCTGAGCTGAAGTTGGGCACTTAACTGACTGAGCCACCCGGGTGCCCCTCTTTGGACTATTTTTTTTGGTGATCTTTTCAAAGAACCAACATTTGGTTTCACTGTTTTGTTTTTGTTTTTTTTCCCCGTTGTTTTTCTAGTCTCTGTTTCATTATTTTTGCTGGAATCTTTCCTATTTCCAGCCTTCTCCTTGCTTTGGCTTAGTTTGCTCTTCTGTTTTCAGTGCCTTACGGTGGAAGTTTAAGTTACTGCCCTGAAATCTTTCTTCTTTTCTAACTTGGGTAGTGACAGCTGTAAATTCATGTCTAAGCATTGCTTTAGCTGCATTCTGTAACTTTTGGTACATTGTGGTTTTGTTTTCATTTATCTCAGGGTTTTCTAATTTCTTTTTTAATTTCCTCTTTGACTCATCAGTGATTTGGGAGTGTGTTGTTTAATTTCTACATAGTTGTGATTTTTCTAATTTTCTTCTGCTATTGATTTTTATTTTTTTAATTTTTAAAAGATTAAAAAAAATTTTTTTCAGTAATCTCTACACCCAACATGGGGCTCGAACTCACAAACCTGAGATCAAGAGTCATATNGGGGAGGGGCCGGGGAGAGGGGAGACACAGAATCCAAAGCAGGCTCTAGGCTCTGAGTTATCAGCTGATAACTGGCTGAAGCCAGACACTTAACCGACCAAGCCTCTCAGATGGCCCCCTCTCCTTTGAAACCCTAAGCAGGCCAAATAAAACTCACTTTCAGGCTGGATTGAGTCACAGGGCCACCAGCTTGAGATCTTCTATTACACGTTCAAATCTGACATCGTTTTTCAGAGGTCTATATAAACTCTATTTCCCACGGACTGCACTAACATCTTGCGGTTAACTATCTGGGCACTGTAGGGCCACTGTCTGCTTTCTGGTTGTCCCTGAAATTTTGAATTTTATTTTCTTAAGCTCAACAACTAGCAGATGTCCGAGACATAGTAGGCATGTAGGCGAGTGAATGAATGAATGAGTGAGGGACTGCATGTAAGCCACCCCATTTTCCCAGCCAGAACATGGCATTTTCAGAGGCAGAAGAACCCTAATAGTCGTTTCCCTATCCCAGAATAAGGCAAAAACGGTAAAAAAATTACTTTGGACATAAAGTTAGAAGTACTTTGCAGTTTCAGGCTGGCAGACTGCGGACGTTTGACAGTTTGCCTCTTGGAAACCACACGGGAAGCAGCCCGTCAGGCATCTAGAATTCGGCACCATTTTGTAGCTCTCCTTGCAGTGGTTTAAAAAATCATGGGACTTATGTTCAGTTCAAGTGCATTATTGTTAATATTTTATCAGAGAGTTATTGTTTCCCCTTTGAATATGTTTCACTGCAGGCGCTGCTGCATTATTAAGTACAAATGTATTACATCCGAGGACCAATTTTCCCACCCCTGTGATATGGACTTGATAAGTTAATACAGTGGAGCAGCTGCGTGGTGACCATACACGTCCCTGGATATGTCACCTGAGGGTTGTCAGCCATTGGCACAGTCAAGCATAAACCTTCCACATTTCTGCGAGGCTACAGGAACGCATCCCATATACGGGCTCTTTGCGTGCCTCTTTCCGGTAAATGGTTTAGGTCAAATATCATGGCTTGACTCTGTCCAAAAGTAGCTATTTTCAACCTTTCCTGCAGAAACACTGTCCAAAGACTAAAAGGAGTCTTTGTCTGTTTAGTAGCTATTTCATGAATTTATAAGCCATCCTAACCTTTAAAAAAGTTTTTTTTGTTAATTTTTATTTTTCAGAGAGAGACACAGTGCTGGAGCAGGAGAGGGGCAGAGAGAGAGGGAGGCACAGAATCGGAAGCAGGCTCCAGGCTCTGAGCTGTCAGCACAGAGCCCTATGCAGGGCTTGAACTCACTGTGAGATCATGACCTGAGTAGAAGTTGGGCGCTTAACTGACTGAACCACCCAGGCGCCCCTAAACCATCATAATCTTAACACTCTGAAGCATTAAGTTAAACATGCCTTGGGCAGATGAGAATCACACATGCACAGCCATCCTCTGCCATATGGCTTAGCTGAAAGTGAATTGGAAAGGAATGCTTTCAGTGGATAAGACTACGTGCTAGGAAAAATTTACCCTAGATCTGGGATTCACCTTTGCTTCATACTATGTTGGAAATCATATTTCCTAGAGGAGAGATTCTAGAGGGGAATTTAAAATATAATTCATTGCAGGGGTACCTGGGTGGCTCAGGCGACTTGGGCTCAGGTCAGAATCTCTCGGCTCATGAGTTCGAGCCCTGCGTCGAGCTCAGTGCTGACAGCTCAGAGCCCGGAGCCTCCCTCGGATTCTGTGTCTCCTTCTCTCTCTTGCCCCTCCCCTGTGCATGCTTTGTCTGTCTGTCTCTCTCAAAAATAAATAAGCATTAAATTGTTTTTTAAAAAATAAACATTCCTGTGCCCCAACCTACAGAATGAGCCTCTAAGTCCTACAAAACTGCCCACTATACTTGCTTCTCATGTACATCGGAGTTTCAGATCCGCTGGGCTAGGTGCATATCAGGGCCCCTTCCTTCTGCAAAACGCCATGAGACTTGGAGGGTCTTCCCAAAGTTAAGCTTGCTGGTAATGGGAATTTCTACTCCTCCTTGGCACCAGATTTACCAAACCTGAAGCAAGCTTCTCCAAATAAGATTTAGTTAACAGACGAGGTGTAGTAGCCAGAGATCTTAGTCACTCTTGGGTTATGTGAACAAACAGTACTTAAATATTTACACAGGGAATTCAATTTAAAATAGACCAGTCAAGTAGCTTGATACTCAGGGATTTTCATGATGTCTGTTTCCATGCATCTTCTGCTTCATTACAACAAATCCACATTCATTCAGGTTCGTTCCTCTCTGGATAGAGTTTACTTGGCTTCAAAACCTGTAAGAAAGTGGAGAAAAGTTCTCAGAGAGCCAGGTAAGACCTCAAAAAGCCAACGGGGAGGTTGACATCAAGAAGGAAGAGAGGAGTCCTTGCTTCAGCAAATCCTCCCTTCCATATGACTGTCGGATTAGAACGAAACTTGCTTGTAGCTGGTAACATTGCGGAGTAACTGGAGCTCTCTTATTTTGTTCATGGGAGTGGGAAACAGTGCACCCACTTTCAAAAAAGATTTGGCAACTCTTTAAAGTTAAAGATGCAACTTTCTTATGACCTAGCAATTGCCCACTTAGGGGATTTCCCCAAGAAAAATGAAGGCGCATGTTCATACAAAGACCTGTACTGGAATATTCTGAGCACCTGTATTCATAATGGGCAAAAAAACCGGAAAGAGCCTAGAAGGCCATCAGTGGAATGCTAAATGACTTGTATATTCATGCAGTGGAAAACATCCACTACCGAGCCACTTAAGACATAGACGAATTTCAAAACATTATGCCGAATGAAAACAGCCGTACACGAAAGGTTACATACTGCATGATCCCATTTACATGTTCCTGGGTTTGTTGATTTGCTCTTTGTATGGGCATAGTTTCAGGCTGCTCCACAGAAGAGTCTCTAGCAGAGGGCCTGGGCTGGAAACAGAAGCCAATTAT
>NW_027530632.1:1275952-1284370 GCF_008692635.1 Crocuta crocuta
AATCATAATAATAACCAACATTACAGAATGCTTAAGGGCCTGGCACTAATCTGAAATTGGAGTATTACTCCTATTTTATGGATGAGAAAACTGGGTTTCAGTCAGAACATGTGACCGGCCCAAAGCTCTATGGAAAATAGGCACTCTAGCTGGGTCATTTCTATCCCAAGGCTGTCTTTTTTTCCAGAGCTGCACTTAGAGGTGGTTTTGTCAAGAAGAGGGTGTTGGTAATGCAGGAAGAGAAATGAAATCAGCCTCGGTTCTCTCCCTGAGGCTGAGGGGGACATTTGCGGGGTGGATACAAAATGAGATGTGCTACTGTCTGGCAGATCTTTCTTTCAAGGGTAGAGACTATCTTGTCCACCCGATTTCACAATGAATTGAGCAATTGCTAATTTGTTTCCCGCAAAAACCCGGAAGTAGATAAAGAAGTTGCCTGGATAAATAAACGACAGGACTCAAGTCTTTTTGTACTTGGATTTTGAAATNCCTTTGAGAAGCTGATGAGAACCTCGGAGCTTTTCTCCATAGACATGAACCCACATGTAAAATTCTCCACGCAATCTAAAAAAGGTTGACAAGCTTACTAAAACCAACCCAAGGGGTCCTTGTTGTGAACCCTTGCATTAAACAGTAGCCAGGAAATTGGCCCAGAGTGCCTTGGGGGGGGGGTGGAGGTCTAGCTGAATGGTCCTAACATTGTGGCTAGGACAGACCCGCTGCCTTAAAGAGCCCTGGACCGGCAGCAGCAGTCTCAGTGCTGGCATTTTACCAGCTGTGTGGCCTCAGACAAATCCTTTCTGAGCCTTGATCGCCTCATCTAGAAAATGGGGTGATGATATCTGCCCTGATCCACCTTGCCGAGAAGAATATCAGCATGAGAGCATCTCATTCTTTTTTAAAAAATGCTTATTCATTTATTTTGAGAGAGAAAGCACACCAGAGAAAGAGAGAGAGAGAGCCCACTCACACGAGTCGGGGGTGGGCAGAGAGAGAGGGAGAGAGAGAATCCCAGGCAGGCTCCGCACTGTCAGCACAGAGCCCGACGTGGGGCTCAAACTCACGAACGGGGAGATCATGACCCGAGCCGAAATCAAGAATCGGACACTTAACTGACTGAGCCCCCCACGTGCCCTGAGACAGTCCTGTTCTTGGTAAACTTTCAATCGTTTGACAAACATTGATTGTGTCAGATGTGGGCCAGAGTGCTACGTTTACAGAGGTGAACCAAGCATTAAGAATTTCCTGCCATGGGGCGCCTGGGTGGCTCAGTCCGTTAAGTGTCTGACTCTTGGTTTCGGCTCAGGTCATGATCTCACAGTTTGTGGGTTCAAGCCCTGCTTCGGGCTCTGTGCTGACAGGGGGAGCCTGCTTGGGATCTTCTCTCTCTCGCTCTGCTCCCCCTCACTCAGGCTTTCACTCTTTGTCTTTCAAAATAAATAAATAAACAAAAAAGAATTTCCTGCCATGGTGGGGCAGGGAATCAGGTGACCAGTGATAAACGATAAATGAACTGAACAAAATGAAAAGAACAAATAGAACACAGTGTCAGTGTCCGTTACTTTCATACCTCTTATCACTGAGTGTAGCAATGGGAAAGAACGTGGTGGGAAGATAGAAAACTATTTAGAATAGTTACGGGCAGTTCCTTGTAAGAGGAGCCATTTAAGTCACTAAGTTATTAAGAAAAGAGAAGTGGCAGTGGAGATGCGAAGGAATGGGCAGATTGGAGATACACTTTATTTTATTAAAATACGTCTTAAAATTTTTTTTCGGATAGGTAGTACATCGACATGATCTAAAATTCCAAAGGTACAACAAGAAATTGAGTAAAAATTTCCCTTCTACCCAGCCACCTAGGTCCGTTCCCAGAAGCAACACAGCATTATCAGTTTCTTCTATGTTCTAGAGAATTCTTTCCTATGCAAGCAAATGACAGAGCGTTGTACATCATGTTCTCTACTTTGCTTTTCTTCTTTACAGTATATCTTGGAAATCGTTCCCTGTTTGTATTTAAACAGATGCCTCAACCATTTTGATGATATGCATGTCCCATAATTGATTTAACCTCTTCCCTAGGGATGGACATTGAGGTCGTTTCCCAACGTTTGATGTTACAAATAATGCCAACTCTGTGTCAGTGTATCTGTAGAATGAATTCCTGGGAGTGGAATTTCGGGGCGCATTTGTAATTTTGACAGGCACTGTCATTTGCCCCTTGGAGATGTCCTGTCAATTTCTAGCCTCAACTAGCAAAGTTTGAGAGTCTTTGCCCCATATCTTTGCCAATTATCAGGCTTTCACATTTTGGACCCTGTGAATCTGACCAGTGAAGAGTTTCTGGGCGTACTTTAATTGTTTATTATTATTTTTTATTATGAACAAGTTTAAGCATCTTTTCCCAGGTTTAAGAGGCATTTGTGGGGGCGCCGGATGGCTCAGTCGGTTAGGCATCTGACTTCGGCTCAGGTCATGATCTCACGGTTTGGGGGTTTGAGCCCTGCATTGGGCTCTGTGCTGACAACTAGCTTGGAGCCTGGAGCCTGCTTCGGATTCTATGTCTCCCACTCTCTCTGACCCTCCCCTGCTCATTCTGTCTCTCTCTCTCTCTCAGAAATAAATAAAAAAAATTTTTAAAAAAGTAAAAAAAAAAAGAGGCATTTGTGTTTCATTCTCTGTGAACTGCCTACTCATAGCCTCTACCAATTTTTCTTTTAGCTTGTCAGAGCTTTGTAATAAATTTTAATATTTTGTGAATCTAGTTCTTTCTGATCTGTCTTCTTCGGAAAACAGTGATTGTCTTCTCTTGATTATTCTTTTTTGCCCGCACGTACTTTGGAAATAGTTTGTATATTTTCAGGAGAAATTCTGTTGATAATTTTTAATTGGGCCCATATTAAAATTATAGATTCGTTTAGGGAAAATGAACCATTTCTATGATCCTGACTCTTTCTATCCAAAAACATTACATTCTTTTCCACTTTAAAAAGCTTTTTGTCTGTCCCTTGGGAACGTTTAAGTGACTTCATATAAAACATGCAAATATTTTAAGTATATTTTCAGACATTTTGTCTTTTCAATAGCTTTTGTAAATGGGAGTGTTTTCTTTCAATAGCTCTTCTGTGTGTGCATATGNGGAAATATATATTTCTACTTAATTTTCTATCTAAAATTTTTAAAAATTATCTTATTTTTATAGTGATTTCTCAATTGATTCTTTAGATCTTTTAGGTTTACAATTATATCAAATATACATAATGATGGGGTGCCTGGGTGGCTAAGTTAAGCACCTGACTTTGGCTCAGGTCATGATCTCACAGTTCATGGGTTTGAGCCCTGTATCGGGCTCTGTACTGATAGCTCAGAGCCTGGAGCCTGCTTCGAATTCTGTGTCTCCCTCTCTCTCTGCCCCTCCTCTGCTCATGCTCTGTCTCTGTCTCTCAAAAAATGAATAAACATTAAAAAATTAAAAAAAAAAACATATACATAATGATTATTTTATCCTTCTCATTTCCAACTTTATATCTTTAACTTGTTTCGTTGGCCTGGTTACATTAGCTAGTATCTCCAGACTCAAGTTAAATAAAACTAATGATAGTGAACTCTGTTATCCTTTTTTAAAAGTTTTTATTTATTTGTTTCGAAAGAGAGAGTGAGCATGGGAGGGGCAGAGAGAGAAGGAGAGAGAGAGGATCACAAGTAGGCTCTGCATTGCCAGCACAGAGTCTGTCTGATATGGGGCTTGAACTCCCAAACCAGGAGGAGTTTGGGAGCCAAAATCCAGTCAGACACTTAACCAACTGAGCTACCCAGGTGCCCCATGAAATTTGTTATCTTATTCTCATCTCAGATGAGAATGCTTTCACTAAGTTCTCATTAAGCACATGCTGACTTTAAGCCTAAGTGTCCATCCACGGATGAATGGATCAAGAAGATGTGGTTTATCTATACAATGGAATCCTACATGACANTCTGAGCTCACTGCATCCTACCTTTACAACTAGATATCACTCACAGCCTGGGAAATAAACCAGAGTGATCAGAATTCTGGCAGAACAACTGCTGGTGGGAAAGCAGACTGGTGCAGCCACTCTGGAAAACAGTATGGAGGTTCCTCACACAGTTAAACATAGAACAACCCTAGGATCGGGCAATTGTGCTACTAGGTATTTATCCAAAGGATACAAAAATGCACACGCACCCTAATGTTTATAGCAGAGCTATCGACAGTAGCCAATTATGGAAAGAGCCCAAATGTCCATCGACTGATGAATGGATCAAGAAGATGTGGTATACACACACATACACACACACACACACACACAAACACACACACACTGAAATATTACTCAGTGATCAAAGAGAATGAAATCTGGCCATTTGTAACAACGTGGATGGAACTAGAATGTATTATGCTAAGTATAATAAGTCAGCCAGAGAAAGACAGATACCATAGGACTTCACTCATATGTGGAATTTAGGAAACAAAACAGATGAATGTAGGGGAAAGGAAAAATAAAATAAGGTGAAAACAGAGAGGGAGGCAAACCAGAAGAGACTTTAAATACAGAGAACCAACCGAGGGTTGCTGGAGAGGAGGTGGGGGGATGGGCTAAATGGGTGACGGGTGTTAAAGAGGGCACTTGCTGGAAGGAGCACTGGGTGTTACAAGTCAGAGATGAGTCACTGAATTCTACTGAAACCAATTCTACACTGTATGTTAACTAACTTGAATTTAAATAGTAACAACAAATTGGGGCGCCTGGGTGGCTTAGTCGGTTAAGCGTCCGACTTTCGCTTAGGTCACGATCTCGCGGTTTNGCTTTGAAAGCCAGAGGGGCTGAATTCCCTGAGTTTGGACAACCAGCGGGACTTGCAGCCCAGAGATTTAAAAGTCATCTGACTCAGCACTGAGCGAGAGAGGAGGGGGAGAGATGGCCAGGCCCCTGCCCTTAAAGAGACAATAGCCCACAGAGAGGCAGCACAGAGATGACAGTTGGCCCAATGCCGGGGCCAAACGGGAGGAAGATCTGTTTGTGCTGATCTTGGAGCATATTGGGGGAGTTCTTTGGGAACAGAGTAGCTGGAACATGCCGTTTTCCTCCCCCGGCATAAGCACAGAGCCACCTATGGGAGGTGGTGCTGCACAGATACTTGTTACCTAACCTGCCAGCAGCGCACCCTGCCTACGCATTCTGCAAGCCCGCTGGCCTTGGCTGTGGGCTCAGCAAAACTTTTGTTAACGCCCGATGCACGCACTGTACACCAAGAAGCTACACATCCCAGGCTGCCTAGGACTTGTGCCTCAGTGCAAATTTTGCTAACCCCCACCCCCCACCCCTGGGGCCTCCTGCAGTCAGGCCCTTCCAAGCCAGCCTGCCTGCCTGGGGTCTCACTAACACCACACAGAGCAAGCACAGCCCACATCAGGCAAAGTCAGTGCAGAAGTCTGGACTGAAAGAAAAAGGGACTCAGACGTGACAGCAGGATAGAGGAGTCTCCCCCAAAGTGCCAGGTTCTGGTGAACAGGGGACACTGCACTGTAAGGCCACTGTAGGACCTCTTCATCTTAAGTCACTACTTTCAAGAGCAGAGGACGGAGCTGACTTTCCTAACACAGAAACAGAGAGATGTAGACAAAACAAAGAGACAGAGGAATATGTCCCGAATGAAAGAACAGGACAAGGCCATGGCCAGAAATCTAAGCACAACAGAAATAAGTAATATGCCTAATAGAGAATTTAAAGTGACGATCATAAAGATACTAACTGGAATTCAGAAAACAAATGGAGGACATCAGTGAGATCCTCGACAAAGAATAAAAAAAAAAACGTATCAGAGATGAAGGACTCAATAAATGAAATTAGAAACACAATGGATGGAATAAGCAGTAGGCTACAGGAAGCAGAGGAACATATCAGTGACCCAGAGGATAGAGCAATGGAAAGCAATCCAGCTGAACTGGTGAGAGACAAACAAATACTGTATAATGAGAATAGACTTAGAAAACTCAGTGACACCATCACTTTTATACATGTGCATATAGGAATCTCAGAAAGAGAAGAAAGAGAAAGGGGGGGCTGAAAATGTAGGTGAAGAAATAATAGCTGAACACTTCCTGAATCTGGGGAGGGAAGCAGAGATCCAGATTCAGCAGGCACAGAGCCCCCCAACAAAATCAATCCAAGGAGGTCCACACTAAGAAACATTGTAATTAACATGGCCAAAAATGGTGATAAAGAAGGAATTTTAAGGATTTCAAGAGAAAAGAAGACAGTTATGTACCAAGAAAATCCCATAAAGGCTGATAAGCTCATATTTTCGGCAGAAGCATTGCAGGCCAGAAGGGAGTGGCAATATATTCAAAGTGCTGAAAGGGTAAAATCTGCAGACAAGAATACTGTATCCAGGGGCGCCTGGGTGGCTTAGTCGGTTAAGCGTCCGACTTTCGCTTGGGTCATGATCTCGCNTTGGAATAGAAGGAGAGATAAAGTATTCCCCAGACAAAAGTTAAAAGAATTCATGACCACTAAGCCAGCCCTACAAGAAATGTTAAAGGAGGTTCTCTGAGTGGAAAACCAAAGCCATAAGTAAGAGTAAGAAATACAGGAAGCACAAAAGCAAAAAAAAAAAATTAAGTGTATCTGTAAAAATCAATCAAAAAAACCACAAGATAAAAAGATGTAAAATATGACACCAAATGTCTGAAATGTGGAAAGGAGAGGAGTAAAGAAACTGAATGGTAACCACACATCAAAAAACAGTAATAGATATGCAAAAAAAAAAAAAAAAAGAGTAAGGAATCCAAGTATAATACTAAAGAAAGCCAAGTAATCATGAGACAAGAGAAGAAAAGAACAGAGAGGAACTACAAAGACAAACAGAAAGCAAATAACAAAATGGTAAAAAATACGGACATATGAATAATTACTTTGAATGTAAATAGACTAAATGATCCAATCCAAAGACATAGGGTGACAGAATATATTTAAAAAACAAGACCCAGGGTCACCTGGGTGACTCAGTCGGTTCAACATCTGACTTGATGTCAGCTCAGGTCATGATTTCATGGTTCATGAGATTGAGCCCTGCGTGGGGCTCTTTGCTGATGCCATGGAGCCTGCTTGGGATTCTCTCTTTCCCTCTCTCTCTGTCCGTCCCCTGCTTGCCCACATGCTCTCTCTCAAAATAAACAAATAAACATTAAAAAAAGAAAACCAAGACCCATCTATATGCTGCCTACAAGAGACTCATTTCAGACTTAAAGACACATGCAGACTGAAAGTGGGGGATGGAGAAACATTCATCATGCAAATGGAAGTGGAAAGAAAGCCTGAGCAGTAACACTTATATGGAACAAAACAGACTTGAATACAAAGGCTGTAACAAGGGACAAAGGACACCAAATAATCATAAACGGTACAATCCAACAAGAAGATATAACAATTGTAAATATTTATGTACCCAACGTGAAAACACCCAAATACATAAAGCAGTTGATAACAAACATAAAGGCACTAATCGACAGAAACACAATAATAGGAGGGGACTCTAACACCCCACTTACATCAATGGACAGATCATCTAAACAGAAAATCAACAAGGAAACAGTGGCTTTGAATGGCACATTGGACAAGATGGATCCAACAGTTATATTTAGAACATTCCATCCTAAAACAGCAGAAAGCATCCTTTTCAAGTGCACCTCAAACATTCTCCAGAAGGGGCGCCTGGGTGGCTCAGTCGGTTGAGCGTCCGACTTCGGCTCAGGTCATGATCTCACGGTTTGTGGGTTCGAGCTCCACATTGGGCTCTGTGCTGACAGCTGGCTCAGAGCCTGAAGTCTGTTTCAAATTCTGTGCCTCCCTCTCTCTGACCCTCCCCTGCTCATGCTGTCTCTCTCTCTCTCTCTCTCTCATTCTCTCTCTCTCTCTCAGAAGTAAATCAAACAGAAAAAAAGAAAAATTCTCCAGAAGAGATCACATAGGAGGCCACAAAAGAAACCTCAACAAACTCAAAAAGACCAAAGTCATAACATATGTTTTTTTCTGGTTACAGTGCTATGAAACTAGAAATCAACCACAAGAGAAAAATCTGGAAAGCACATAAATATGGAGGTTAAATAACATGCTGATAAACAATGAATGGGCCATTTGAGAAAGCAAAGACAAAATAAAAAAAATACATGGAGACAAATGAAAATGAAAACACAATGGTCCCAAATCTTTGAGATGCAGCAAAAACTGTTCTAAGAGGGAAGTTTACACAATACAGGCCTACATCAAGAAGCACGAGAAATCCCAAATAAACAACCTAACTTTACATCTAAAAGCACTAGAAAATGAACAAACAAAGCCTAAACCCACTAGAAGGAAAGAAATAGGATTAATAATCTTATTAATAATAAGTCTTATTAAT
>NW_027530632.1:1284404-1284697 GCF_008692635.1 Crocuta crocuta
AAGATCAAGAATGAAATTAATAAGATTGACATTATTAATATATTTTATTATCATATTATATATTATATTATGTTTTCAATAATATAATAATATTATTAATGAGATCAGAGAAAAAATAAACAAAATAGAAACTAAAAAAGAGTAGAACAGATCAATGAAACCAGGAGCTGCTTCTGTGAAAAGATCAACAAAATCGATAAACTTTTAGCCAGACTCATCAAAAAAAAAAAAAGAGAGAGAGAGGGCTCAAATAAATAAAATCAGAGATGAAAGGGGAAAATACCAAATGCCAA
>NW_027530632.1:1284957-1285520 GCF_008692635.1 Crocuta crocuta
ACAGAAGAATTCTACCAGACATTGAAAGAAAAGTTAATACCTATTATTCTCAAACTTCTCCAAAAAACAGAAGAGGGAGAAAAACTTCCAAATCCATTCTATGAGGCCAGCATTACCCTGATACTAAAACCAGATGAGGACACTACAAAAAAAAAAAAAAAGAAAAAGAAAGAAAGAAAACAAAACTACAGGCCAATATATCTGATGAACATAGATGCAACAATCCTCACAAAAAAATTAGCAAACAATGCAAGGATCCATTAAAAACCTCATTCGCTGTGATCAAATGGGATTTACCCCTGGGATGCAAGCGTGGTTCAATAGTCACAGGTCATTCAGGTGTTACATCGTATCAATGAAAGAAGGGATAAAAAACAGATGATCATTTCAATAGGGGCAGAAAAAGCTTTTGACAAAGTACAACATCCGTTCATGAGAAAAACTCTCAACAAAGTAGGATTAGAGGGAACATACCTCAACATATTAAAGGCCATAGATGCAAAGCCCACAGCTAACGTCATACTCAATGGTGAGAACCTGAGGCTGCTTCCCTGAAGGTCAGG
>NW_027530632.1:1285580-1292466 GCF_008692635.1 Crocuta crocuta
GATAAGACAGGAATCTCCACTCTCAACCCTACTCTTTTTTTTTTTTTAAAGTTTTTATTTATTTCTAGGAGAGAGAGACAGCGTGAGCAGGGGAGGATCAGAGAGAGGGAGAGTCACAGACTCTGAAACAGGCTCCAGGCTCTGAGCTGGCTGTCAGCACAGAGCTCAATGAGAGGAAGACGTAATACTTTCACTATTTGTAGACCACATGATACTATAAAGAGAGAACCCTAAAAACTCCACCAAAGAAAACTACTCGAATGGATAAATTAAGTCAGTCAGGTTGCCGGTTACAAAACCACTATACAGAAATCCGTGGCACTTTTATATTCTAATAATGAAGCAAGAGAAAAAGAGTCTGGAGCTTGCTTAAGATTCTCTCTCTCGCCCTCTGCCCATTTCCCCTGCTCTCCCTCTCCCTCTCTGAGGGAGTACTACTCTGAGTAAGTCAGGCTGTGATTGGAAAGGTTTTTTTTTAATGTGTATTTATTTTTGAGACAGAGAGAGTGGGGGAGGGGCAGAGAGAGAGAGGGAGGGAGAATCCTAAGCAGCTGCCAGTTCAGAGCCCGACTTGGGGCTTGATCCCACAAACCGTGGATCATGACCTGAGCTGAAATCAAGAGTGAGATGCTCAACTGATGGAGCCACCCAGGGGCCCCTGGAAAATTTTGAGCAAGGAAGTGCCTTGATCTTGCAGGGACATGCTCTTTTACACTTTATAAGGATCACTTTGGCTGCAGCATAGACGATTATTACCTGTAGGAGTACAAGAATAGAAATAGGCTGTTGAAAAACTAGCCCAAAGGATGGGGTGCCTTGGTGGCTCAGTTAGTTAAGCCTCCGGCTCTGTTCTGCATCGGGCTCTGCGCTGACAGTGTGAAGCCTGCTTGGGATTCTTGGAATTGGCCTTTCTCTAGAAACGTATCGAGAATCGCTTCCTCTCCTTATTACCTTCTCTGCTCCCACCCTGGTTTATTCCCATCCTTGTTTCCTCTGGGCTGGTCTTTTTTTTTTTTTTTTAATGTTTATTTATTTATTTTGAGAGAGAGGGAGTATGAGCAAGGGAGGGGCAGAGAGAGGGAGATAGGGAAGAAGGCTCTGTGCTGACAGCAGACAGCCCAACGCGGGGCTCTAACTCACCAATCCCGAGATCATGACCTGAGCAGACCTCTGCTCTACTAATGATTTCCATCTCATGCAAATATTTGGCAAGTGGGAGACCTAGTAAGTTGGCACCTGAATTCTTTTGATGCTTTCCCAGCAGTCTTTGATAGCTTTCTCACTTTCTAATATGACAAGATATTTCAAGCATCTCTTGTCTATTTCCTACCTCAGAAGTGAAACTGACCATTTCTTCAAGAAGTCAGTTCTGTTTTTCACTGTGAAATGGTATTTTGATACTACAATCTGGCCATTCAGCGTACTGCATTGGTCATTGTTTCCAGGCCTTTTCAATGTCAGAGCTTGGAAATAGATTTTTTTTTTTCCTATAAAGATAAAAGACATTATGAGCTCATACATCGTACTTCTAATTTAAATTCAGAAATTCAGGGTTTTACTTAATGTCTTTGATATTCAACCTGTACCTCTATTTATTATCTCATACCCAAAAGTTTGGTCTCCAATTCCACCAACATATTCTATGGAACAGTCTCAGAATACCAACACCAACACTATTATTAACATGATTGCTGAAAGGAATTAAGATGTTTTCGGCTTTCCTTTTGCGCTTAGAGTATAACCCATTAGGAGCATACAAATTACTGTATTTAAAAGTAACTTGAAATTATCATTCTCCGTGTGGTTTTTCTGCCAATTTGACAGACAATTTGGTTCATTCGTTTCATGTAGTTTTGGGTTTTTTGAGATTGCTTTTTGAAAATTTAGTTGTGTTTTCTAATTATGTAAATTAAGTGGCTTCAAAATCAAATACACGGAACGAGATGTATTCACAGATGTCTAACTTCCACCCTTGTCCCTCCCACCGTGTTACCTTTGTTTCTCATTCAGTAATTTTTTAAAAAATGTTTTTGCTGGGGCGCCTGGGTGGCTTAGTCGGTTAAGTGTCCGACTTTCGCTTAGGTCATGATCTCGCGGTTCGTGGGTTCGAGCCCCGCGTCAGGCTCTGTGCTGACTGCCAGCTCAGAGCCTGGAGCCTGTTTCAGAGTCTGTAATTCCCTCTCTCTCTGACCCTCCCCTGCTCACGCTGTCTCTCTCTCTCCTAGAAATAAATAAAAATATAAAAAAAAATGTTTTTGCTTATCCTTCTGTTAAAAAATGTCAGCAAGTACATGTTGGGAGATAATTCTCCATGGTTCTCTCAGGTTCTGCACATCTTGTGAACAGAGTCACTGATTGCTTTCATTCTGGGCTGTCTTCTGAAGGGTGTTTATAGAGCTAACGGCCTTGGAAGATAGAGATAGTATCTTCCTTTGGAACATAGGGTAGGATTACTGCCAGTTATAAAGTTTTCAGCTTCCCTAAATTCAGGGTTCCTTTCCTGTCACGTAAGCCACGGCATGAGAAGGCATTATATCTGATCCATCTTCATATCACCCTTTAGGAATTGGAGCTTGGGGACCTGCATTCTTTTGTCTTTCTTTTGTGATCAGAGTTTTGAGCAACGAAGTGCCTTGATTTTACGGCGACATGGCCCTACCCACTTCAAAAGGATTGCCCTGGTTGCAGTGTGGACAGTCACCCGTGGGGACGAAAGGATGGAAGTAGGAGGCTGTTACAAAACCAGTCCAAAGGAAACAACGATGAGCACTGTCCGTTGTGGGAGGAGAAAAGTAGTGAGGAAAGGATGGAGCCTGGAGACATGTGACCCTCCTGGATTTCAGATATTAGATGTGTCAAATTTAAACCACAAAAATATATTTTAAAAGTTACTTTAATTTTTATCAATTTGTTCAATAGATCTGAAATAGCATCAATAGGGATGCATTCAACGATCTTCTCTCGCACCTTGATCCATAGTCATTCAGTCCCCCATCCAAAGGCCATTAGAGCTACAAGTTCGTTCGACTGTCAAAAGAAATACGAAATGGAATTACCGAGACAAGAGAGTAGTGTATCTTCTACCAGAATCCATGAAATTACGGCAAGCTAACTTGTTAGGCTGCAAGTAGGAGAAAATAAAAATTCTTGACGACACACGTATATTTTTGTATTCTATCCTACCCATTTCTTAGACAAATGTCGTCCTATACATATTTTGCTCATTTAAGGATAAAGTACAGAAAATCTTTAAAATCAAGGAACTGGAGGGGTGCCTGGGTGGCTCAGTCGGTAAAGCACCCGACTTGGGCTCAGGTCAAGATCTCGAAGTTCGTGAGTTCGAGCTCCGCCATTGGGCTCTGTGCTTGCTGACAGCTAGCTCAGAGCCTGGCGCCTGCTTCCAATTCCGTGTCCCTCTCGCACTCTGCCCCTTCCATGCTCATGGTCTCTCTGTGTGTTTGTGTGTGTGTGTGTGTGTGTGTGTGTGTGTGTGTGTGTGTGTGTCAAGAATAAATAAAACTTTGAGGGGCGCCTGGGTGGCTCAGTCCGTTGAGCGTCCGACTTCGGCTCAGGTCATGATCTCACAGGTCGTGGGTTCGAGCCCGGCGTCGGGCTCTGTGCTGACGGCTAGCTCAGAGCCTGGAACCAGCTTCCGATTCTGTGTCTCCCTCTCTCCCTGACCCTCCCGTGCTCACATTGTCTCTCTTTCTCAGAAATAAATAAAATATTTAAAAACTTAAAAAAAAAAGAATAAATAAAACTTTGAAATAAATTAAAATCAAATCAAATCAAGGAACTGGATGGGATCCAGGCAGCAAATGAAGATGAAAAAGAAGTCCAAGGATGAGCTCTGGGGCATTCTAATGTTTGGAGGAAAGATGAAGAAAAACCACTGCACAAGACTGAGAAGCAGCAGCTAGTAAGGTAGAAAGGGAATCAGAAACAGGCATGGCCCAGAGACTGAAGTCTCTTCTGGACAGTGACCCTGAAGAACTCAAAAGTAGCGCTCTGCTTCCAATTCAGTTCCTCTTTATTTATCACCTGTTTTAAATACTTCGTAGCACGTATACCTATCTGAAATCGTTTCTTCGACCTCCACTTTAGATGATTTATTCTACGAGATTACAGACTCGTCTAAAAGGGTTACCATCGCATCCTCAGCAGCTAAACCAGGCCCAAGTGTCCCGAAGGCCTGGGAAAGGACAGATTGTATGTGTGCGTGCGCGCCCGCGCGTGCGTCTGTTTTATAAATGAAACAACAGGGGCGCCTGGGTGGCTTAGTCAGTTAAGCGTCCGACTNATATCAGAACAGATTATGGAACCAATCAATTTTCCAGCACTTAAGAAAGCAAAAACCAGCGTGTGGCTAGCAGTATGATCCCGTGGCGTGTAGGTGTACCAGACCGATTCTATTTTCTGCTCTGTCATGCTGATCCTGGGAAAGGAATAGATGTAATCTACCCAGACTTCATTAAGGCTTACATGCCCTCCGGCATGCTTTTCGAATCACCAACCTAGGCTGATAAGGTCTATATCTGCTGTGTCCAAGAAGACTTTTCTGCTTGCCAAAAGTGTAGCAGGGACCCGATCTTATTTATTACTACTCTTCACAGCTAGTAGCAGCCTGGGGAGAGAGCGATGTGAAAACTGATGGTCTTATAGGGAAAAGGTAAGCACAACAAAGTCAAGGGAAGGAAAGGTATGATAATACCTTGGCTCAGATATTATTTATCATTTATCCACAGGAAAACATTCAGTTGTCCCCATATGGTACTTGACAGATACAATGGATGACCTTGGCCTAGCTACAGGGCTTTGATAGCAGGGCTTATCTGGTTTAATAAATGAATACATATTACGAGCAAGGGATATGTATTTTTTTCAACTTATAGACCCTTTTACAAGTATTTTATTTTTTCTGATGATAGATATAATTAACATCTTCTAAAAGGAAAAAATACACAAAAAGGCAGAGAATAGAAAGAGGCAATATAGCGTAGGTTTCTAAACAACAGTGAACTTTGGTGCTGGACAATATCGGGTTCAAATCCAGGCTCTGCTACTTGATAAGCTATCTGATCCTTATCTTGCTTGAGCCTCAGTTTCCACAGTAATAACATGGGGATAATAATGCTTAATTTGCAGGGTTGTTGTAAAGATCAAGGAATCTTAGGGTTTTTGTTTTTTGTTTTTTTTTTTTTTGCTTCTGATGACATGAAACACTGGATAGTTCCATAAAACGTTCCATAATAAGGCATCTAGAAATAGTGGATAAAATACAGGCTCCCTAGAAGGTAAAGAAAATCCCCCAGAAGTCAAAAAGGAAGAGAAAACAGAAACCAAAGTGATAGGCCAGCCCAAAAGCCACACATAGTTGCCATTATTAGGAACATAGAGTTCTGGTT
This sequence comes from Crocuta crocuta, assembly GCF_008692635.1. Classification (NCBI taxonomy): domain Eukaryota; kingdom Metazoa; phylum Chordata; class Mammalia; order Carnivora; family Hyaenidae; genus Crocuta; species Crocuta crocuta. The sequence continues at coordinate 1,290,986 of NW_027530632.1, forward strand.
TTTAATGCCTGCATAGAGACCCAAGACATTGGCCTTGGGCCCACACAATGAGAGTATTAGAACCGTAAATTCACATGAAGTCAGGACCCTCTAAGAACTATAACGTAGTGAAATGATAGGCCAGAAAAGCAATCCACTTTCAGCAAGGGGAGAAAATGAGTCCAATCTGTCTCAATTTCCCTTCTAGGTAGGGAAAAATATTTCCCCTGAAAATTTATAACGATAAGCCTATCTTCAGACGTGCTTAGAATTCAAGTTTATATCACATAAAAAGTCTAAGGGATTTAATTTAGAACGGTCCTGGGCTCATAACACCCTGTGGTGATGGATAGAAGACTGTGGAAATTGTCTCCGGAGGAATCTAGCCCTCAAACCAGATTCCTCAGGATTTCCACAAAGTCTATCCATGTAGAAGCCAATATACAACTAGAAAACAGTTGAAGAAACAATTCAGTATAGAGTCAGCAGAAACAAAAAACAACAGAATTGAGCCTTCTTCAATTTCAGGTATTAGATGTGTCCAATTCAAACTACACAATTAGTATGTTTAAAAAGTTGTCTTCAGCTTAATTTCATCAATTTATTCAATAGGTCTGAAACGGCATCAAAAGAGATGCATTCAAAAGTCTTCTTTCCAACCTTATTGCGTAGTCCTTTAATCCCCTCTCCAAAGCAATCAGAGTTACTCGTTAAACCTTTGAAAGAAATATGAAATGGGATTATACAGCGGAGCAAGGAAGAAAAGCACATAAAAATCATCAAACAGATTTGAAAAAAAAAGCCTAAATACTTTTAGAAATGAAAAATAGAGAATTCAGTACTCAGAAACATATAGACCGAAAATATGAGACGAACGTGGAGGAATAATGAGATCATTGAATATACACTTAGATGAATATTCTGAAGACGAGAACAGAGAAAATAAGGGCAAAAGAATTTTCAAGTACATAATGGGGGAGAGTTTTCTAGACAAAGAGAAGACATTTTAAAGTAATTAGAAAGAGAAAAAAAGGATTGCCACAAAGTGGAAAGCAATAAGATCGATAACAGAGTTATCAACAGCAAAAATAAAACCAGAAGACAGTGGCTTATACGTTTAAGGTGGGAAAACAAGGGGCGCCTGTGTGGCACAGGGTGTTAAGTGTCCGGCTCTTGATTTCAGCTCAGGTCATGATCTCAGGGTTGTGAGATCGAGCCCCGCATTGGGATCCGTGCTGAGTGTGAAGCCTGCTTAAGAGTCTTTCTCTCCCTCTCCCTCTGGCCCTCCTTCACTTGCTCTTGCACGCGCATGCTCTCTCTCTCTTTAAAAGAATACAATAAAAAGATAAATACATCTAACTCATATTTTTAAATTATAAAAAGCAGGTAGCCCAGCTGTCCATATATTATGATCCCATTGTTGTAAATAAACACATGTATGCATGTAAATTAAAATCATATGGAAGAATACACAGGAATCCTTTAAAGATGCTTCTATATTG
>NW_027530632.1:1292589-1293423 GCF_008692635.1 Crocuta crocuta
TCTATATTGGTCTGGAGTCACATGGTAGAGAGAAGATGGAGGAATCTGACTTTGAAATTTATAGTCTTCAAGTATTCTTCTCCTCATCTTCTCCTTCTTTTTATTTTTTATTATTATTTTTATTTTTTTCCCATTTATTTCTGAGAGACAGAGAGGGACAGAGCACAAGCAGAGAGGGACGGAGAGAGGAGTCACAGTATCCGAAGCAGGCTCCAGGCTCTGAGCTGTCAGCACAGAGCCCGACATGGGGCTCAAACCCACGAACTGTGAGATCATGACCTGGGCCAAAGTTGGAGGCTCAACAGACTGAGCCACCCAGGCACCCCTATTTTTATTTAAAAAATTTTTATTTTAGATATAGAGAGAGCATGAGTGGCTGAGAGGAGCAGAGGGAGAGAGAGAGAGAGTCTTAAGTAGGCTCCATGCCCAGAGCCTGATGCAGGGCTTAATCCCACAACCCTGGGATCATGACTTGAGCTGAAATCAAGAGTCAGATGCTCAACTGACTAAGCCACCCAGGTGCCCTTCTTCTTTTCTTAAGTAAGACAGTGCTTTTAGATAATTACCTCTCAAGAGCAAGGGAAAAGTAAAGCTATTTCCAGATAAAGAAGGACTGAGAGTTTCCTACCATACATTCTTCAGAAAGAAAGATCCCATGATAAANNNAGTCCTAAATAAGGCAGGAAAAGAGAAAAAAATAGAAAGAAAAACAGAAGGCAGGAATAAGATGGCAGAAATTATTGAAGATGCATCAGCAATCACAGTAAATATAAATAGGATACATTTATTAATTGTCAGAGAATGTTAGAATAAAAAAATAAAATCCAGGTTTGT
>NW_027530632.1:1293648-1294736 GCF_008692635.1 Crocuta crocuta
GGTTTGTAAAATGTGCCAACATTACACAACACTTCAGAAAGATTGTAAAGAATAGGTCAGGAAAGATATTTGGGTAGCAAAAACTAACCAAAATAAATGTTTTATGGTTGTATTAAATATCAGACAGAAATAGATTTCGTGATGTGACAGAGATAGCTAGCTATCCACTTAAAATCTCTTCCTTTTGGGGCACCTGCGTGGCTCAGTCAGTTAAGCGTCTGACTTCGGCTCAGGTCATGATGTCATGACTCACGAGTTTGAGCCCCGTGTTGGGCTCTGTGCTAACAGCTCAGAGCCTGGAACCTGCTTCAGATTCTGTGTCTCCCTCTCTCTCTCTTCTACTCCCCTGCTCCTGCTCTGTCTCTCCATCTCTCTCTCTCTCAAATAAATAAACATTAAAAAATTTAAAAATATATCTTTTCCTTTTTATATGGAGTTATAGCTGGGAGTGCCTGATGCATCCGTGGTTAAATTTCCAAGACTTCCTTTCACCTATGCCCGGCCATAGGACCAACTTTTGCCAATCAACCGTGAGTGGTGTTGATGTCCGCTAAGCACAGGGCTCTGCATATACTAGCATAAAATTTACATGCAGATTTCCTTGTTTTCATTATTATGAACAGAATTTAGCCCAAATCTCACCACCCAGTATAAAAGTGTTATTGTACTTCTTATGAGATGCCTCTGGAAACATGGGTGTGGAAACATAAAGTTGGGATGCCATTGTATACACAGACTCATCTAGATCCCTCATTAAACTCTATGTTCTTACTTCTCTTCCATGTTTTCAAGTGCTCCTCCTAAGCTTGACTTCCAACCTTTCCGCAGCAATCTGTAGCTCAGCACAGTGCTGGACACAGGGTCACCTTCTAGAAATGTTGGCAGTAAGTGGGGCGCCTGGGTGGCTCAGTCGGTTAAGCGTCCGACTTCAGCTCATGTCACGATCTCATGGTTTGTGGGTTCAAGCCCTGAGTCAGGCTCTGTGCTGACAGCTAGCTCAGAGCCTGGAGCCTGTTTCAGATTCTGTGACTCCCTCTCTCTCTGACCCTCCCCTGCTCACGCTGTCTCTCTCTCTCTCTCAGAAATTA
>NW_027530632.1:1304302-1304882 GCF_008692635.1 Crocuta crocuta
AAATATATCTTTTCCTTTTTATATGGAGTTATAGCTGGGAGTGCCTGATGCATCCGTGGTTAAATTTCCAAGACTTCCTTTCACCTATGCCCGGCCATAGGACCAACTTTTGCCAATCAACCGTGAGTGGTGTTGATGTCCGCTAAGCACAGGGCTCTGCATATACTAGCATAAAATTTACATGCAGATTTCCTTGTTTTCATTATTATGAACAGAATTTAGCCCAAATCTCACCACCCAGTATAAAAGTGTTATTGTACTTCTTATGAGATGCCTCTGGAAACATGGGTGTGGAAACATAAAGTTGGGATGCCATTGTATACACAGACTCATCTAGATCCCTCATTAAACTCTATGTTCTTACTTCTCTTCCATGTTTTCAAGTGCTCCTCCTAAGCTTGACTTCCAACCTTTCCGCAGCAATCTGTAGCTCAGCACAGTGCTGGACACAGGGTCACCTTCTAGAAATGTTGGCAGTAAGTGGGGCGCCTGGGTGGCTCAGTCGGTTAAGCGTCAGACTTCAGCTCATGTCACGATCTCATGGTTTGTGGGTTCAAGCCCTGAGTCAGGCTCTGTGCTG
>NW_027530632.1:1305006-1305346 GCF_008692635.1 Crocuta crocuta
GTGAGTGAGGGAGAGAAAAAGCGTGAGGATGATAAGAAAAGAGATGGAGTAGGTAGCACAGTTCACCCATTCCTCTTGACACTTGTGGTAATGAATATCACTCCCTAGATCTTTGTCTAATATCTCTGAAAATTTCCTAAGGGTAAATTGCTAGAGGTAGACTTATGGGGTCCAAGAATACAAGTATGTTTAAGATTCTTTTTTTTTTTTAATGTCTTTATTTTATTTTGAGAGACAGAGAGCGAGTGGGGGGAGGGACAGAGAAAGAGGGAGACACAGAATCCAAAGCAGGCTCCAGGCTCTGAGCTGTCAGCACAGAGACTGACACGGGGCTCGAACC
>NW_027530632.1:1305507-1305690 GCF_008692635.1 Crocuta crocuta
GGACCATAAATCTCATTTAAAATGTCAGATAACTGAGGCTCAGGGAAGATTAAGGAACTTGTTTCAAGCCATGACTAAGGCTGGACTTTGACTCCAATTACAAAGTTATTATTCCATTTCATTTTTTAAAAAAGTTTTACTTATTTATTTATTTTTTAATATAGCTTATTGTCAAGTTGGTTT
>NW_027530632.1:1305708-1307875 GCF_008692635.1 Crocuta crocuta
TTGTAGAGAAAAATGTCCTTATTCTATTTATTTATTTATTTATTTTTTAGTTTAGACAGAGAGAGAGAGCACGAGCGGGGTGGGGGTGGGCAGAGAGAGAGGGAGAATCCCAAGCAGGCTCCGCACCGTCAGCGCAGAGCCTTACGTGGGGCTCGGTCCCATGAACCGTGAGATGATGACCTGAGCCGAAATCAAGAGTCAGACGCTTAATNAAGAAAGAAAATGAGAAATGGAGAAAAAAGAAATAAAGGGAAAAATACATAGTGAGAGGAGGGAGATAAAGAAAACAATGTGCTCCATTTGGTGAATCTTGGTGAAGGGTATATGGGAGTTCATTTTACTATTCCCGAAACTTTCCTCAAGTTTTGAAATTTTACAAGATAATATGCTACTGATAAAAAATGAACACCCAAACATGGCATTGGTACTAGATCTTTAAAATGATTTCTGGGGTGCCTGGGTGGCTCACTCAGTTAATGACCAACTTCAGCTCAGGTCGTGATCTCTCAGTCCGTGAGTTTGAGCCCTGTGTCTGCCTCTGTGCTGACGCCTCGGAGCCTGGAGCCTGCTTCAGATTCTGTGTCTTCCTTTCTCTTTCCTCCTCCTCTGCTCGTGCTCTGTCTCTCTTTCTCTCTCTCAAAACTAAATAATTTTTTTAATTAAAAAAATATTTCTAACGCCATAAAGACTTTGCACAGGTTTCCTTTCTTTAAAGTATTTGAAGGAAAAAATGTTTTAAGGAGGGCCCAATACCCTTTAGACTCAAGGGGCCATAAAGAATTTCCCCCACGGAGCTGATTTTTAGGCTGTTCAATAATTGCCGCTGATTCGTTTGCTTGTGGTCCCTAGACTTTGTAGTTTAGTCCTGTGATTATTGTTGCCTGGGTGATTAGCAATCTCTTATGTAATCAGACCTGGATTTTGTGTGTCTCCTGACTCCATCCCAGGAGGCAATTATAACTTGTCTCTCAGAGGATCATGGGTATGCACACAAGGCAGTGAGAAAGGATAGCGGTGTTTTTCCCTACATCTTTACTCTTTTTCTTTGTATTGGTTAGCTGTCTCTGTCATAAATAGGCTGAGGGAAAATTAAAGTCTTAAGGTGTAACGTCNTTGAGAGACAGTTTGGGTATTAGAAAATTCTATTCACAATTGTATAAATGTATACATGGTATTTGCCTTTTTGAGGGAGAAACTCTTTTAAACTATACGATTAAAAGAAGACCTATTTAGGGGCGCCTGGGTGGCTTAGTCGGTTAAGCGTCTGACTTTCGCTTAGGTCATGATCTCACGATTTGTGGGTTCGAGCCCCGCGTCGGGCTCTNGTTGGCAGTTATGTCTCCATGAATGCGTCTTGTTTCTAGGTCAGTTGCACTTAAGAGAAGCACTGAAATTGGGGTGTAGACAGCTTGGCTAATGGGTGCATGTTAATTCCGTTTGTCTGTTTCAGTCCCTCCAGGTTGCTTTGGGGAAGCCCCGATCTCTCGGAAGGTCACTGGTTCAGTTCAATGCAGTGTTTCCTTCTAGCAACATCCCCTTGCATAATATTTGTCGGTGAGAAAACAGGGAGGACATTGATAAGGAATTAACAGTAACTTGGGGTGAGGTATTTATGAACAAACGTAACCAAAAGGCTTATGCAATTTAATTGAGCTGAGTTAACATTTGCCTGCTTCGGGACAGGGTATATAATTGGAGTCTCAGAACTGTCACAGTTGCAATATGTTTTTAATGTTTACTTATTATTATATTTAATTTGAACTTTTTACTTTGAAATAATTTAAACTTACAGGTGAGTTTCATTTAGAAATAGTACGTAGATCTCAGGTTCTACATACTAGGTCCATAGTATATGTAGTATATAAACTATATGTATATATAAATCTCAGGGTTTTAAAACAATTTTTTAATGCTTATTTATTTTTGAGAGACAGAGAAAGAGCGTGAGCAGGGGAGGGATAGAGAGAGGGAGACACAGAATCCGAAGCAGGCTCCAGGTTCCCAGCTGTCAGCACAGAGCCCAGTGCGGGGCTCGAACCTACAAAATGTGAGATCATGACCTGAGCTGAAGCCGGGCGCCTAACCAACTGAGCCACCCAGATGCCCCAAAATCTCAGGGATTTTTATATTTATATTATATATGTTTATATATTTAAATATAATATAA
>NW_027530632.1:1307915-1308708 GCF_008692635.1 Crocuta crocuta
TTCCACGTGCATTTCTTAAGAACAAGGACTTTCTCTTTCACAGCCATAGTAAAATGACCAAATTCAGAAAATATAACATTGGTACAATTTTATAATCCAGTATATAGTCCATATGCAAAATTTGCCAGTTGTCCCAGTGATGTCTTCTATAGCAAATTTCCCCTCCTTTGATCCAGAATCCAATTCAGGACCTTATTATCCACTTAGCAGTCATATGCTCTTTAAGGTTTTAAAATCCTGGGCAATGTCTTTATTTTTCTTTGTCTTTCATGATACTGACATTTAACAAATCGTACAGGCCAGTTATTTAGTAGAATATCCCTCAATTTAGGTTTGTATATTTCTTGATGCTTAGATTTGGGCTGGGCATATTTGCCAGAAATATCAGAGAAGTGGTGATCCATTCTTCTCAGTGCATGAGATCAGGAAGTCGGTTTGTCCCATTATTGATGATGCGAACTTGAATTACTTGGTTAAGAAAGTAGCTTCCCTGTTCTCCACAATAAAAGTACTATTTTTTTCTTTAAAACATGATGTTTTGGGGGCACCTGAGTGGCTCAGTCAGGTGAGTGTCAACTCTTGATTTCGGCTCGGGTCATGATCCCGAGGTCATGGGATCGAGCCCTCCACATCAGGCCTCCTCATTGAGTGTGGAGCCTGCTTAAGATTCTCTCTCTCTCCCTCTGCCCCTCTCCCTTGCTCTCTTGCTCTCTCTCTCTCTCAAATAAATAGATAAATAAATAAGATGTTTTTGAAGCTGCTACTTTCATATTTTACACTGGCTAAAGGTTTT
>NW_027530632.1:1308841-1311561 GCF_008692635.1 Crocuta crocuta
AAGGTAGTAGTAGAGATGGAAAGTAGTACAAAGTGATAAATCTGGTCCAAAAACAATAAAGGTAACTCTGTTATTCCAAATAAAATTTAGAAATCTGATTACAGGTTTGGCTGTTGCACACAATCTTAATAAGACTTTTTGTTCATTCATGCAGAATTGTATTATACGATTGTCTTAACACTTTAAGTAAGCAATCTATTTAATGTGTTCCAACTTTGTGTCCAGACTTGCTCTCCTTGGGTATGCTTTGAGTTGTAGATAATATAAATGTAGCTCTATTTCAGTTGCACCTACATGTTATATGCTTATTCTAATAGGGCCCAAGGGGTACCAGACATTTGCATTTTTCAATAAACATTTAAATAAAGCAACTGAATGCATCTTTCTTCATGTCCACCCGAGAAATCTTCAAAGGCAAAGCAAACATGAGTTTGGCTATAACGCAGACACATGGCACGTCTTAAAAACTAGACAGATCTGAGGAATATGCTTCTATCTAGCCGTGCTGAACAAATTTGTATTCCCCAGATGACCTCACGCACATCAGGCAATCATCCAATGATGATAAGCAATTATTAGTAATAACAACAAACAGCTCTGTGGGCTCAGGGTACTTACAGCCCACGTTGTACATCATTAGGGTGTCCCTGATGTATTTCTTTGTAGTTTTCTTCTCTGACTACATCAAAGCCTGGAGCAGAATATAGTGATTTAAAAAGATAGACACAGTCAATGTATTGACCCCTGAAATTGGCTGCCTGCAGATCTACGGCTGCTGCTCATTTCTGGGAACCCTTCTTAACAACTCTGTCTCTTAATTTCTGCGTGGCTTGCACTGCATTTGAATAGGCTCTCACTTTGCCAGAATGAAGAGTAGGAACTCTGTCCCCTTGGATAATGAGATTGGAATCTTAAGCTTCTCTGTGTTTCAGGACGACCCACCAATATGATTTTAAAAGCGCTTTACAAAGTCTCATCCCTTCCACATACAAGGATGACCACATGTAGAATCCTTGAATTAGAATCTGTATTTACTTTTACAAGATGACCGATCTTTTATTCTTTTTTTAAAGTTTATTTCTTTATTTTGAGAGAGACAGAGAGAGTGTGAGTGGGGGAGGAACAGAGAGAGAAGGAGAGAGAGAGAACCCCAAGCAGGCTCTAGCTGCCAGCGCAGAGCTGGATGCGGGGCTCGAATCCGCGAAGCCGTGAGATCATGACTTGAGCGGAAACCGAGAGTTGGACGCTCGATCGACTGCAAGCAGGGAATTTACACGGCATGGAGCGCCATTTCAGCTGGTCTACAGTAACGCAATAATGATTTTGTCTTGAGGTTTTTCCGAACTAATTAGGATGTTATTGCAATTCATATGTCAATATTCCTGGGTTATAGAAAGTTCTATTTGTAGCCTGATAACTAAGCTTTAAAATGGATCTTACTTCTCACTGATAGATGTTCGTTTTGGGCCACATATTCGTTTCCATTGTCGCCATAACGGATCACCATGATTTCTGCCTTCAAACAAAACCCATTCAGGACACCTGGGTGGGTCAGTTGGGTGAGCCTCCCACTTTGGCTCAGGTCGTGATCTCATGGTTGATGAGTCTGAGCCCCACCTCGGGCTCTGTGCTGACAGCGCAGATCCTGCTTGGGATTCTCTCTCCCCCTCTCTCTCTGCCTCTCCCCTGCTCGTGCTTTCTCTCTCAAAATAAATAAATAAACATAAAAAAAAACCCAGGAACAGCAAATCATCTGTGGATATAAGATCTGAGAAGGAGATTTTATTTTTACTTTATTATTATTATTATTTTAATGTTTTATTTAAATTCTAGTTAATATACAGTGCAAAACTGGTTTTAGGAGTAGAATTCAGTGATTCATCACTTACATACAACACCCAGTGCTCCTCACGACAGGTGCCCTCCTTCTTCCCCGCCCCCCATCTCCCTCCATCAGCTCTGTTCTCTATTCTTAAGAGTCTCTTGTCGTTTGTTTCTCTCTTTCCTCCTTTTCCCCTCTTCTCATATGTTCGCTTGTTCTGTTTCTTAAATTCCACATACGGATGAAATCCCATGGTGTTTGTCTTTCTCTGATTGACTTATTTTGCTTAGCATAATACATTCTAGCTCCATTCACGTCTTGCAAATGGCAAGATTTCATTCTTTTTGATGGCTAAGTAATAGTCCAATATATGTATACATACACCACATCTTCTTTGTCCATTCATCAGTCAGTGGGCATTTGGGTTTTCTCCATACTTTGGCTATTGTCAATAACGCTGCTATAAACATCGGGGCACGTGTAAACCTTCGAATCTGTATTTTTGTATCCTTTGGATCAATACCTAGTAGTGTAACAGCTGGATCGTAGAGGAGCTCTATTTCTGTGTTTTTTTTTTTGTTTGTTTGTTTGTTTTTTGAGGAACCTCCATACTGTTCTCCAGAGTGGTTACAAACCAGTTTGCATACAAAGAGACTCTAAATGAGCTTAGATATCCTCTGGTTAGTACAAACATTACTTTTAGCCATCAGTTATTAGATAAAATGTTAAAAGGTATAATGAGATATTAAAACTACAAATGTTCAGAATCATTTCAATTTGGGAGAATATAATAACAGCCAATAAATAAGGTCACAGGAGGATCTTCACTTGAAGAAAAGAAACATTCAAAATATTCTTTGGCTTTGTTTTTTTTTTTTTTTTACAATTTTTTTTTAGT
>NW_027530632.1:1311622-1311833 GCF_008692635.1 Crocuta crocuta
CATGAGCATGGGAGGGGCAGAGAGAGAGGGAGACACAGAATCCAAAGCAGGTTCCAGGCTCCGAACTGTCAGCACAGAGCACAACGTGGGGCTTAAACCCACAGGTGGCGAGATCATGACCTGAGCTGGAGTCGAATGCTCAACCGACTGAGCCACCCAGGCGCCCCAGGCTTTGTTATTATCATATTTTTCTCAGAAAAGGACAACTAGA
>NW_027530632.1:1311951-1312298 GCF_008692635.1 Crocuta crocuta
AGTAAAAAAATTTCTTCAAAAATTTTTAAAATTTTTTTAAAAATTAAAGAGACAGAAAGAAAGAGACAGAGTGCAATTGGGGGAGAGGCAGAGAGAGAGGGAGACACAGAATCTGAACAGCTTCAGGCTCTGAGCTGTTAACACAGAGTGCGACATGTGGCTCAAACTCACAAACCCCGAGATCATGACCTGAGGTGAAGTGGGACACTTAACTGACTGAGCCACCCAGGAGCCCCCCCAAAATTTCTAATTTTGAGATAGGTTACACTAAAGGCTATTAGTCCCGTTAATAACGTAAACATATTTGGCATGAAAATTGACTCAGAAAACCCAGCATTCATGACAGA
>NW_027530632.1:1312321-1316005 GCF_008692635.1 Crocuta crocuta
ATGTATTGCTTTAATAATTAGAACTGTGTAAAAATATCAGACAAAAAAGAAAATCGAACTCAAGATGCAAAGAGTGAGGGGGAACTGTTAAGAATGTTATTCTTGGGGCGCCTGGGTGGCTCAGTTGGGGAAGCGTCCGACTTCGGCTCAGGTCATGATCTCATGGTTCGTGGGTTNCAGAACTCCATCCCACGAACCGTGAGACCCTGACCTGAGCCTAGATCAATGGTCAGATGCTTAACTGACTGAGCCACACAGGCGCCCCTTAAATAATTTTATCTGCAGTGTAACAGATATTTTTGTTGCTCTTGGCTGCCAAGCCCCTTTTCAAATCCTTCCTGTACTTAGGAATTTCCTCCCTGGTGACTCTTGAATTCTCCCTCTCCCAAGGTAGAAGACGATGACCCATTTTCCCAGCTTGCCTTGCAGCTAAGCACCAACCTTGGATGGAGGCTGTTCATGATCAGACATAGGAGGGAAACTTCCATCCGGAAGCCAGTGACATTAGAAGGCAGGCACATGGGCGCACACAGAATGCATGGCTGAGTGGCACGGGTTCTTCAGAGGCAGAGGTGGCTGAAATCCTAGCGGGAACTTTCTGGGCCTGGTGGTGGTGACTGCACAAGAGCATTCCTGAGATGTCGTGTGGGTCTTGTCTGGGTTGTGGAAGGTCTCTGCCAGATCCTGGAGTCTTCCAGGAGTTTCTATGAGCTCCCTAATATCCTTTTATAAATGCCACTTCTGCTCAAACCACCTAGAATGAGTTCGTTTCACAGCTACAAACCCTGACTAGAGCGGATTGAACTGTGTCTTCTCTAAATCCATACATTGAAATCCTAATTCCCAGTACCTCAGAATGTGACTCTGTTTGGAGATACTTTAAAGAGGTATATAAGTTAATGGGGCACCTGGGTGGCTCAGTCAGTTAAGCGTCCGACTTCGGTTCAGGTCATGATCTCTCCTCTCGTGGGTTCGAGCCCCGCATCGGGCTCTGTGCTGATGGCTCGGAGCCTGGAGCCTGCTTCTGATTCTGTGTCTCCCTCTCTCTGTGCCCCTATCCCACTCATGCTCTTTTTCTCTCTTTCCTCTTTCAAAAATAAATAAAAGTTAAAAAAAAAATAAAAGCATTATATACTTATTGTAGAACATTTAGAAAATACAGGAAAAAATTAGGTTTACACATGCACGTAAATAAACCTCACTGATAAGTCTCAAACCTAGAGATAAGCACTGCTACAATTTTGGTGTGCTTCCTTCTAGTCATTTTCCATGCGTATACAGCACATTAAAAAAAAATCCTTCCTGGGGCGCCTGGGTGGCTTAGTCGGTTAAGCGTCGACTTTCGCTTAGGTCATGATCTCGCGGTTCGTGGGTTCGAGCCCCGCATCGGGCTCTGNCAGTCCATTTCTATTGTTCATCCTCTGAACTGTTAACAGTGTCGCAAGAATGGGTCTCATTACAAGAGCCTCAGGGAGTGGGTCTGCTCCGGGTCCCCCAGGCAGATCAGCAGATTGAAGGGGAATGTGGCTCAACACATTTGGAGGGATGCTTGAACTTGAAAATAAGGGCAGGTTCCTATCACATCATTCAAGGAGGTCTGCCATGATGGTTGCATTTGAAAAACAGAAGTCTCAAGTTTTAGAAATCCATAATTGGGGGGCACCTGGGGCGCTCAGCTGCTAAGCGTCTGACTTCTGCTCAGGTCATGATCTCATGGTTTGTGAGTTCGAGCCCGCTTCTCTCCCTCTCACCCTCTCTCCCTTTCTCTCTCTCTGCCCTTCGCTCACTTGCACCCTTCCCTCCCTCAAAAAAAGAAATCCATAATTCTGATATNTTTGCTGATGCGCAACTGTCACCACCATTCATTTCCAGAACTTTTTCATGTTCCCCAAGTTCCATACCTATTAAACACCAGCTCCCCATTCCCTCTTNGAAATCCATAATTGGGGGGCACCTGGGGCGCTCAGCTGCTAAGCGTCTGACTTCTGCTCAGGTCATGATCTCATGGTTTGTGAGTTCGAGCCCGCTTCTCTCCCTCTCACCCTCTCTCCCTTTCTCTCTCTCTGCCCTTCGCTCACTTGCACCCTTCCCTCCCTCAAAAAAAGAAATCCATAATTCTGATATGTTTAAAAAATCCCATTAGTGAGATTGTATTATGGTTTATTGAGTTTAGAAATTCACCAATGACGGCCTTCAGGCCTTCCAAATCTTTTTGTGAAAGCAGCCTGTACTTGTCAAAAAAATCGCTCTAAATAGCTTGCAAACCACTTGAATCTGCCCCTTTTATGTAGTAAAATTGGTCAGTTTCCCAACAGTAAAGAAGAGGGAAAATATAGATTGGCAGCAACCAACGCTGCCCTGAGAACAACATCGGCTTTCTAAATCCAGGGCTTTTTAGGAGGAGACAGAAGTAATTACAGCCTTACGTAGCCGTTAACTAACGTTTTCAAACCCCGGGAGAAAAAAGAACATTCTCTTGTTGGCTTTTGTTTCTGCTCTGCGCTCAGGGCTGTCACCCTCACCCTGCTGGGCCAATCAGGGACACTGGTGACTTTTCACTAACCAGATCTAGATCTGCAGCCCCCAACGGGCACTTTAAATCAGACCCGGAAGCATATCAGAAGCCCTTGTCTTCTGCTAAGGCTGAATGTTTTGTGCGATGGTTATAACCTTCTGCATTTGGGCTTGAACTTGGCCCACATTTTCGTAGTTGCCCCTGGTGGGAGCCTTTTGGATTTTCACTTCAGACACAGCAAAGGAATCACTGGTCTCAGGTGTGTGTGTGTGTGTGTGTGTGTTTAACTGGAGTAAAATATATATAACACAAAATGTGTCATTTTAACTGTTTTTNGACTGTTCTGTTTGCCCCATTGAGGTGGAATCTTATGGTATTTGTCCTTTTGTGACTGGCTTATTTCACTTCACGTAATATCTTTAAGGTCTGTAACATGTTGTAACATGCCACAATTCCACTACTTTTTAAGGCCGAATAATACTCCATTGTGTGCATACACTACGTGTCGTGTATCCACTCATCTGTTGATAAAACACTTGGGTTGCTTTTCCCGGCTCGCTACTGTGAATAACACTGCTATGAACATGGCTGTAGGACAATCTCTTTGAGTTCTTGCTTTCGATTCTTTTGGGTACATCCCCAGAAGTGGAATTGCCGGACCATATGGTCATTCCATGTTTAAATTTCTGAGGAATCGCATCTTGTTTCCCAGAGTGTTGGACTATTTTACATTTCCGCCAGCAGTACATGAGGGTTCCAATTCCCTCACATGTGTTTTAAAGTTTACTTATTTATTTAAGGGATCTCTATACCCAATGAAGGGCTCGAACTCACAACCCTTAGATCAAGAGCCACATGCACCTGAGCCAGCCAGGTGCGTCCAGAGATGTTTTAAAGTCCCTGTGTTCACATCACCAAGCCACCATTTTTATCATCCCAGGAAAGATTTAAAAAANTATTTATTTCTGAGAGAGAGAGACAGTATGAGCAGGGGAGGGTCAGAGAGAGAGGGAGACACAGAATCTGAAACAGGCTCCAGGCTCTGAGCTGGCAGTCAGCACAGAGCCCGACGCAGGGCTCAAATCCACGAACCGTGAGATCATGACCTGAGCTGAAGTCGGCCGCAAAAGCAAGTGCTTTAAAGAAAACTACAAGTTCAATGAAAGTTT
>NW_027530632.1:1317021-1317240 GCF_008692635.1 Crocuta crocuta
ATTTTCCTCCTTCTTCTCCCCCATGGTCCTCCGTTAACTTCTTCCTAATCCACCTGTATGTCCAAACATATGGTATCTGTTCTTCTCTGCCTGACTTATTTCGCTCAGCGCCATTTATTTTTTTTTAACAGCTTCATTGAGATACAGTTCTCTTACTCTACAGTTCGCCCATTCAAAGCGTACAATTCAGGGGCGCCTGGCTGTCTGAGTGGGTGAGAG
>NW_027530632.1:1317322-1318591 GCF_008692635.1 Crocuta crocuta
CAGGGGAGGGTCAGAGAGAGAGGGAGACACAGACTCTGAAACAGGCTCCAGGCTCTGAGCTGGCAGTCAGCACAGAGCCCGATGCGGGGCTCGAACCCACGAACCGCGAGATCATGACCTAAGCGAAAGTCGGATGCTTAACCGACTAAGCCACCCAGGCGCCCCTCAAGCCCCACTTTGGATGTAGAGCTTACTTAAAAAATAAATTAATAGGGGCACCTGGGTGGCTGACTTGAGCTCAGGTCATGATCTCCCAGCCCATGGGTTTGAGCCCCGCGTTGGGCTCCGTGCTGACAGCTCAGAGCCTGGAGTCTGTTTCGGAGTCTCTGTCTCTCTGTCTCTGACCCTGCCCCACTCAGTGTCTGTCTACCTCTCTCTCTCTCAAAAATAAGTAAACCTTAAAAAAATAAAGAATAAAAAAGTAAAAATAAAGCATACAATTGGATGGTTTTTAGTATATTCACACATAAGTACAACCACCGCTATAACCGATTCTAGAACATTTTCATCATCTTGAAAAGAAATCCTGCATCCTTCGGCTGTCACCCGCTGCCCAGCCCCAAGAAACCACTTACCTACTCTCTGTCTCCACAGCATTACCTATTGTGCCTATTTCATATAAATGAAATCATGTAATATGTGAGTTTTTGTGACCATCTTCTTTCACTTAGCATAAACATTTCAGATTGGTCCATGTTGTAGGAGATGTCAGTACCCCATTCCTTTACATGGCTGAGTAATATTCCATCGTATCGATTTCCCACTTTTGTTTATCCATTCAACAGTCGATGGACATTTGGGTTGTTTTTGGCTATTATGAATAATGCTTCTACGAACATTTGTGTACAAGTTCTTGTGTGGATGTGCATCTTCATTTCACCTAACACATACCTAGGAGTCACATTTTTGGTTCCTATGGAAATCCTATGTCTAACATTTTGAGAACCTGCCAAATTGTTTACAAAGCAGCTAAATCATTTTATAATTCAACCATGAATGTATGAAGGCTCCCATTTCTCCACATCCTTCAACACTTGTTATTAACAGACGTTTTGATTATAACCATCCTAGTGAGGGTGAGATGCTATAACATCTCACTGTGGTTTTGATTTGCATCTCTCTGATGACTAATAATGACTAGCATCTCTCCTTGTGCTTATTGGCCATTTGTATGTCTTCCTTGGAGAAATGTCCGTTCAGATCTTTTGCCCATTTTTTAAAATTGGTTTGCCTTTTTATTATTGAAGTATAAGAGTTCTTTATACATGG
>NW_027530632.1:1319111-1320719 GCF_008692635.1 Crocuta crocuta
TTCTTTATACAGGGGAGCCTGGGAAGCTCAGTCAGTTAAGTGTCCAGCTCTTGATTTTGGCTCAGATCATGATCTAATCGTTCATGAGTTCAAGCCCTGTGTTAGGCTCCGCACTACCAACCTGCTTGGGATTCCTTCTCTTTCCCCCCTCCCCCTCTCAAAAATAAACATTAAAAAAAGAGTTCTTTATATAATCTAGATACAAGTCTCTTATCAGATATACTATTTACAAATATTTTCTCTCATCCTGTGTCTTGTTTCTTCACCTTCTTTTTTTTTTTTTTTAATTTCTTTTAACATTTATTTACTTTTGAGAGACAGGGAGACAGAGCATNGTTCTTTCTTTTTAAATACAACATGCATTAACTTTTAGAGCGTTCGATTGAGTTGGTTTAGTCATTAGCATGCCAGATGCACCCATAGGGGAACAACAGGTTGGCAATTTCTGGTTCAGTCCAAAGGGTACAAAAGAAAAAAGTCCAGTCTCTACTTCCTACATCGCCATCCAGTTTGGCACCCTTTTTGCGCCTTTTCACGTCCCTCCTTTTGGGATAAAACTTTAGTAACCAACTTATTTAATGGCTTCACTGATTCCATGGACTTGTCGAGTGGTCCGCAGGGCAGACACATTTTTCCAGGAAGAATTATTATTTTAATACTATTGATTCTGTCCGACAGTGATAATGGCAGAACATGCTTCCTGGACAATGAGTTTGGAAGAGTTCACAACGGGGGATCAAAATTGAACTGGAACGATTTACCTCGCCTGAAGGTTTAAAAAACTTACTCTGTTTACTCCTTATTGGAGATGGTCAAAATGCTTTAGTTCTCTCTCCTCTTGAAAGCCTATTGCTGAAGTCTGTGGCTCAAACACTGTATTTTTACTTTATTTATTTATTTGAGAGAGAGAGAGAGAGAGAAAGGGAGACACAGGATCTAAAGCAGACTCCAGGCTCTGAGCTAGCTGTCAGCACAGAGCCCGACGCGGGGCTCGAACCCACAAACTGTGAGATCATGACCTGAGTCAAAATCTGACACTTAACCGACTGAGCCACCCAGGTGCCCCTGCATTGTATTTTTAAGTCAGGGACTAGAAAGGAAGGACAGATGACCATTTGTTTAGATCTTTCAGAGCGTTGTCCCATGGCATGAGGTCGTGAATTAATGCATCAGAAATGATTACTTTTCAGTCCACATTGGCCATATGTTTGAAATAGACACCAGCCAAAGCATGTATATGGCTGCCGTCGCTACAGTGGTAAGCACAACGCAATGCAAGCAATTCTCCAAAGACAAAGTAGTCTCTGAGACATATCCTGGCAGAAACTAACGTGATTTTCTAAGGCTGCACACCAGAAACAATACAAACATTAACGTCATGCTTTTTCCTGGGTAATAAGAAGGCATATGCAGATGAGTAGAACAGGTAATAGGCCTTCATGCCAGTTACCTCGTTATTGATTCCGAGATTTCACCTCTGACCTATCGCACTCTCTAGGAAGTTCCCTGCAGACCCCATTGTGGGAAACTATATATGTATAAAATCAGTGCAACGTTTTACTTATTTTTTTAAAATCAGCTCCCTATGGGAGCTAAGTCCCCGGTGAA
>NW_027530632.1:1320742-1324972 GCF_008692635.1 Crocuta crocuta
AACCAACAAAGGTCTTCAGAGAATTGCTGCTTCCCTTACAAAGATTTGTTGTCGCTATTGTGAAGGCTACAAAAATCACCCTCTTGAACGGTGTTTTTGAAAAAATAAAGTAGTAACACATTTCCATGTTTTAAAATTTTATTAAAATGCAGACTGGTTTCTCTCAGGAATGGTTTCGTTTGTTCAGCCTCCAGAGCAGTAGCAATTTTTATCATTTGCGATGCCAGCACTCACGTTTATGGAGAATTACAGGCGCGCAGTTATATTTAAAGTGAATATTATTTAAGTATTGAAGGGTATGGGATTATATTCATTGAAACATAATTAAAGTACAGTGACATATAATAATAAGTGGGTGGAAGTATGTGCGGTAATAGTTCAGGGTAATCACCGTGTTACGATTGGGCTGCCGATTACAGGAGAATATAATGAGGTCTCCATTTAATTAGGGCCCTTTAATTCTGAGCCAGATTAGAGGCAAAGGGCACTTCAGAGAAGTGCCAAGTCCTGTTCTTACTACAGAAGCAGGTGAAAATGGTGTTCTGAAAAGATTCTATTTTGAGGTTAGAAATAGCCGGTGAAACGAGAGGCAGCATTTTAACCTCTTATTCCATGGCTTTCTCGTGTGTACACAGAATAGAATCCCAATGCAAAGGCGGTGTGAATAACTCCTGAATGGCGCCCCCAAACGTCTCCCAATCAGTCCACATCTGTCCCCTCCTACCTTGACTCACAGGATTCCTCCACAGAGATCCTCTACTCTGGCCAAATGTCCTTGGCTTAGCACTGGAGATACCATGAACACTTCTTAAGAACATGTATGTGAAAATATAAGTGCTGTTAAAACTTGGTGAAGGGGGGGCGCTTGGGTGGCTCAGTCGGTTAAGTGGCTGACTTCGGCTCAAGTCATGATCTTGCAGTTCGTGAGTTCGAGCCCCTGTCAGGCTCTGTGCTGACAGCTCAGAGCCTGTAGCCTGCTTCAGATTCTGCGTCTCCCTCTCTTTCTGCCCCTTCTCTGCTCGTGCTGTCTCTCTGTCTCACTCTCTCAAGAATAAGTAAACATTAAAAATAAAAAATAAATAAATAAAAAGACTTGGTGAAGTGGGAGCCGGGAGCAAGGGAGTTATTCAGCCAGATTTTTCGGAGCTGCTCTGCATCTACCACCCTACCCCCCATTCGGACCACCCCGTCTGACTCCCGGGAGGTCTTGAACTCCATCTTTTGTTGGTCCAGCTGATCTGCCCTGCAAGCAGCCCTCCAGACCGGTTGCCGGGATCCTCCTGGGTGAGAAGATGACACCCCTCCCTCCCCCGTTCTGGCCCTCCTAGATCAGTCCCTCGTAAATCTGACCCTTCCCACCTCCTGACCATGGCCAGAACCTTCCTCCCTTCTGATTCCCTTGCTAGAGCAGCTTTCCAACCTCTCCTCCTCAATGAGCCCTTAAACCCTGAGTCATTTCTACTCTAATGGTCGGTGGGGCTCACAGAACAATTTGTGGATGGATGCTGAAGTAATGCATCACACACTTGTCTTCCCAGTAATGTTTTAAGCTCTCTGTGAGGAGAATTCCTCCAAGGCTCTTTGGATCTTCAGTGGCTACCGCGGTGCCAGCTGCCTAACGGTAGTTATATACAGTGTTGAGTGCAGGCTCTGTCGGCATGAGATTCATTAGAACGGGGAATACAGACTGGTGGGCAACACCTTAATCAAATGATCGAAGTTAACATCGCCAGCAATGGAACCACCTGACACCATGTGCCTCCCGATAGGATGCACAGAAGAAGACGCCACGTCATTTGTGCCGAGTTCTTGCTAGGCATAGATAACCTGCAGCTAAACACAAGGAGACATCAGACAAAGCAAACCGAGAGATATTTGCTACAATAACTGGCATGTACCCTTCAAGCATGTCAGGATCAGGAAAGGCAAAGGAAGACTGAAGAATGTTCCAGGTTAAGAGATTAAAGTGATCTGGGGTGCCTGGGTGGCTCAGTCGGTCAAGCCTCTGACTTCGGCTCAGGTCATGATCTCATGGTTCGTGGGTTCGAGCCCTGTGGTGGGCTCTGTGCTGACAGCTCAGAGCCTGGAGCCTGCTTCAGATTCTGTCCCTCCCTGTCTCTCTGACCCTCCCCTACTCACGCTGTCTCTCTCAGAAATAAATAAAACATTTTAAAAAATTAAAAAAAAGAGATTAAAGTGATGTGACAACTGAATGTCATGTGTGATCAAGGACTTGATGTTGAACCCTAAGACTTTTTTTTTTCTAGAACAGACATAATTGAAGGACTGGCAGAATCTAAATAAGATCTGAAGATCTAATCACATCGTTTCAATGTTAATTGATAGTTTAGTGACAATTATGCCATGTTTATATGGGAATATCCTTGTTTTTAAGTTAAGCACACCCAGAAGTATTTAAGGGTAAAGAAGCTTCATTTGTGCCATATACTCAAATGGTTCAAAAAATGATGATTATAGGGGCACGTGGTGGCTCAGTCGGTTGAGGGTCCGACTCCTGATTTCGGCTCAGGTCATGATCCCAGGGTCATGGGATCGAGTTCCACATCAGGCTCCACACTGAGCATGGAGCCTGCTTAACATTCTCTCTCTCTCTTTCTCTATCCCTAAAATTAAAAAAGTGATGATCATAGATATCATATATGTGTATATCATGATACATATCATGATGTATATATCATGTTTATTATACACATATAAACATATGTGTATATATCATGATGTATATATCACGTTTATTATACACACACATAAACATGATGAGGTATATATCATGTTTATTATACACATATAAACATATGTGTATATATCATGATGTATATATCACGTTTATTATACACACATACAAAGAGAAAAATAAAGCAAAACGGGGTAAAATGCTAACAGTTGGAGAATCTGAGTACAGGGTATATGGAATTATCTGCAGTATTCTTGCAACTCGACGTTAGAAATTATGTCAAACTAAAAGTCTTTTGTTTGTTGGCTTTTGTTATTTTTTTGAAGCCCGGACTCTGGAATCAGGCGTCTTAGACTGGGAATCTCAACTTTGCCACTTACCAGTCATATGACCGGAGTTAAGTTACTGGGCCCGTGAGGTACTCAGTTTTCTCATCTGTGTTATGAGGATGATAAAAGTACTGACTGGAGCAGTCTACTCAAGAATTAATAATTAATCTTAATTCTGTGAAAACTGAGCGCTCAAAGTGCTTGGCCCAGAGTCAGCTTTTGGTAAATGATAGCTTCTATTATGAGATGGCCTTAGTCCATGTTTCCAACTACTTATGATAAGGATGATAATAGACAATCATGAATTACTAGGGTCAGGAGGGGGCACCTGAGGCCAAGGGGCCTTGCTAGCTGCTCAGACATCCAAAAGCACTTGGGGGCTCCTGTCCCTAATTTATAAACAAATATTTCTTCATTTTCTAGAAAGTGCAAGTGTGGGAGGGGCAGAGAGAGGGGGCCAGAGGATCCGAGTGTGCGTGATCAGCTCTGAGTCCTAAAGCCAGAAGGATCAAGACCAAGTCCCTGGTTTTGCTGAAGAGGAAACTGAGGCCCAGGAAGCTGATGAGATGTGCTGGAGATTACTCTGTCGGTTCTAGCACGGGGAGGCCTGGAACAATCTCACGTCATTGTCCTTTCCACTAGGGCCACGTTGCTTTGCAGCATTGTGACTGGTAAGAGCCGAGGAACTTGGTGGATCTGAAGGGAACGAGAACCGGGGCAATGGTCCCCACAACAGGCTTGGGTGGAGACATGGTTGCAAGACATTCCACAGCGATGCAGGAAATATAAGACGGCAACATTTGCTGGCATTGGGGCCACAGTTCTCTGTAGGCCAGGTGGCGAATTTAATATTGCCGCTCATTTAGTCGTGTGTCTACTTCCTGGGCCAAAACAAAGTGTTCAGTTTTCATTACACAGTTTGCTTCCCTGACTTTTACATCCTCTTTCTTACTTCTTTTTTTAGATGCTTATTTTTTTGGGAGAGACAGACAGAGCATGAGTGGGGGAGAGGCAGAGAGAGAGACACACAGAATCCGAAACAGGCTCCCGGCTCTGAGCTGTGAGCCTGATGCAGGGCTCAAACTCACAAACCTTGAGATCATGACCTGAGCTGATATCGGACGCTCAACCGACCGAGGCCCCCGGGCACCCCCATCCTCTTTCTTATTTCTTAATCAAAGGGCCTTCCTTCTCTCTCTCGGGTTC
>NW_027530632.1:1325112-1336930 GCF_008692635.1 Crocuta crocuta
GTCTTCTCCCCTCTTTCTGCTTTTCCGTGACCATATTGGACTTGAGACATTAAGTGTGGAGTGAAGTTCACAGCCGATCTTGACCCTGACTGATTCAGGGGGTACTCGACTGTGGCAGAAGGAAAACTCAAAGTTTCCTTTTGTTGTTCGTTAAGAAATCTGTTTAATCACCTGAAGGCAATTTGAGAAACCGTAGACTTGGAGGTGGGGATTTCTTTAGATCCCATCCAACCCATGGGGAGAACTTTATGTTGCCTCTGATACCCGAAAGTAGGGACAATCCACTTTTTTTTTTTTTTCAAATTCTCCTGGAAGGAAGGCAATGCAATGAACGTAGAAAAATATGCATCTGGGCATCTGGAAGGATTGTTTTGCCTTTTTAGCAAATGGCTGCTACTTTGAGGAAGGGTCTCAAGGCTGAAGTGAGAGTCTGACGGCAACCAAACTAGAATGCTCGAAAAAAGCAATCTGTGTTGACTGAAGCACGCACCCGAAAGAGAGAAAAGCAGATTTCTAAATTCACCATGAGGCTTGTGTTATTTGGTCGGCAAGGTGTTAGGACATTTTAAAATCTTGCAACTTAGGGGTATGGTGACTACCACGTGTGGGGCTCTTGCAAAGTCTCTTTACTTTGATTATATCTCCCTCCCTCCAAAGTATCAGGAATGGGCATTTCTGAATTTGAACCAACCAATGCTGGTATTATTAAAAAAACACACACACAAAAACTGGGGCACCTGGGTGGCTCAGTCGGTTAAGCATCAGAAGTCAGTTCATGTCATGATCTCACGGTTTGTGGGTTCAAGCCTGCGTTGGGCTTTCTGCTCTCGGCACAGTCTGATTCAGAGCCTCCGTCTCCCTTTCTCCCTGCCCTTCCCCCGCTCATGCTCTGTCTCTCTCTGTTCCAAAAATAAATTAAAAAAATATAAAAAAAAATTTTTTTAAATAAAACCTTTGNTCTTAGATCTGAAGGTATTCTCGTCAGGAAAATATAGACACCTAAACTCAGATTCTCTGTTGGTAAGGATGCTGGCTTTCTGTAGAGAAAAATCATAAAATTGTAAGATAATTATTTTCTTTTCTTTAACTGGTGATGTGAACAATTCTGCTGAAAAGTGGGAGCTCTTGCTTCTAGCAGCTTTTAGCTTCCAGCAGAGGTATTCAACCGGCTACTTGTTCCTTAGGGCAGGGGACCCCTGAGGAGTCAACTGGCTTCAGCTCTCTCTTCACTAGGGGTGGTGCAATGGGCAAACCACTGACAGCAAAGGTCCAGAATTTTGGAGAGTCCACATTTGCTCAACAGGACAACGGAGAAGCAACAACCATCCAGAAACCACTGTGCTCTGCGAAGTTTCAAGAAAGCACGTTCTAAAGATTTAGAACTTGTTTAAGCGACTGGGTCAGAAAACTAAATTTTGGAAACTATGGGTGGAGCCTAAAACAGACATCTGTCTATCTCAAAGGGCCCAAATGTCTTTTTTCTTGCAAATCTGGTTTGGCCTATTCCATTCTATTCTTTTGGCCTCTATCTGGATGCGGGATCTCATTCTGAGCCATTACGATAGCTGGCTAAGTGGTCCAGATTCCATACTGCTGCTCGGGTTGCTTTAATTTAAAAAAGAAAAAGCTTTGTGGAAAGTTGGAGGCAGCCAGGAGGTCCAACGGCAAGAAGATAGGTGGAGGTATTTTGGTTCATTCGCGAAACGAAGTATTTATTGTGTAGCCATTGAGGGCTGGGCGTTGGGGGGACCTCTTCATGACCTGGGGAATGGTCAGGCAGGGCACTAGGTGACAAGAGTCGTGGAGCCTATGTGACTTCGATTAGGTGACCTGGATTTATGTATAAACTTAGCTGTGCCTGTTGGGGGTGCCTGGTTGGCTTGGTTGGTGGAGCGTGTGACTTGATCATGGGGTGGTGGATTCAAGCCCCATGTGGGTGTAGAGATGACTTAAAAATAAAATCTTTTCATTTTTATTTTCTATTTTTGAGAGAGAAGGAGTGAGAGCACAAGTGGGGGAGAGGGGCAGAGGGAGAAAGAGAGAGAATGTTTTCTCTTTTTTTAAAAATTCTTTTTATGGTTATTTATTATTGAGACAGAGAGAAATAGAGCATGAGTGGGGGAGGGGCAGAGAGAGAGGAAGACACAGAATCCGAAGCAGGCTCCAGGCTCTGAGCTGTCAGCACAGAGCCCAACGCGGGGCTCGAATCCACAAACTGTGAAATCATGACCAGGGCTGAAGTCAGATGCTCAACCGACTGAGCCACCCAGGCGCCCTGAATCATTTCTTTTTCTTTTTCTTTTTTTTTTTTAACATTTATTGATTTTTGAGAGACAGAGAGAGACAGAGCACCAACATATAGATAAAGCCCCCACATATCTTTATTTTTAATGTTAGTTATTTATTTTGAGAGCGACTGAACGAGAGAGAGAGAAAGAGAGAGAGAGGGAGAGAGCGAGCGAGCAGGGTTGGGGCAGAGAGAGAGGGAGAGAGAGAATCCCAAGCAGGCCCGGCGATGCCAGCACAGAGCCTAACTTTGGGCTCCATCCCACGAACCTGTGAGATCATGACCTGAGCTGCAATCAAGAGCCAGACGCTTAACTGACTGAACCACTCAGGTGCCCCACCCCCAACATATCTTAATAAGAATTTGCTAAATGGTGGGCAGGCACGGTGCTGGGCACTGAGGATACCGTGATGGGTAAGATAGATGTCCGTCTAGGGCTGATGGTAAGGAGTTTATAGTTTAGACAGGCTAAACAATGGAAGGAATAACAAGGTTTTACACATTTCCAAGGAAAACCACATTCATCCCAAACTTTGCAGATGAGCAAGAGAAAAGCAGTAAGTCGGGGACCAGGTTGCCCAACTGACACCTCCTGACCCAGGCAGCTCTCACTGACACAGTGGCCAAGAAGAATACATGTATCACAATCTCCTCGGGGAAGAGGTAGGAAACCCCCTCCGTTAGCAAACCTTGACCTCTGTAAGGAACCGCAGAGCCAGTGTGAGCTTGTTAATCTTGTGCCATTGTGGTGAGCTCAGGGGATCAAACCATCCCTGGGCTGGGTGTGCTTTGCTTGCCAAGACTGTGATAGGGAGCTATGGGAGATGCTTTTCTATTTTGTCTCACACCCTCTGGGTCCCATCGGACGTCAGCTGCGACCGGCATGGATGCACCTCGGGTTCTAGGGCCTCCTAAAGGCTTTACCCCAAAGCTTTAGTGAACTTGTCTCAGCCCGTAAAGCATCCAGAAACTTGGAGGCAGTAAAGCCCCAGGTACACCCGCCAACCAATGGGAGACCGGAGTCCATGGATAAATGATCTCACATCGGGGCGCCTTCGGGGCTCACTGGGTTGAGTCCGATTCTTGATTTTGGCTCAGGTCATGATCTCGCGGTTCATGAGTTCGAGCCCTATGTTGGGCTCTGCGCTGACAGTGCGGAGCCTGCTTGGGACTCTCTCTTTTTCTCTCTGCCCCTCCCCTGCTCACTCTCTTTATCTCTCTCAAAATAAATAAATAAACTTAAAACGCGTTTTTTTTTTTTAAAAAAAAGCTCTCCCCTCTTGTCGCCTGGAAGGACAGTCCTGAGGCTCCGCCTATAGGATCCATCAACAGTTCCCAGTGACGATGGCTCCACATTGGTCACCAGCTCAACAAAGCACTGTGTCTTTAGCTTTTTCTCCTTCTCTGTCTCATGCCCCTCGTTGTCTCACTCTTATTCCTGNGCAACGTGAACAAAGACATGCTCCTTCAACAACAACACTACCTGAGCCCCTAGGCTCCCGTCCTTCTTCTCCACGTGTTTGATGATCTTCCCAAGCATACTCGTGACTCTCTCATCTCTGCTTTTTTAAAAAAAATTTTTTAATGTTTATTTTATTTTTGAGAGAGAGAGAGCAAGAGACAGAAGGGGGACAGAGGATCTGAAGCAGGATCTGTGCTGACAGCATCAAGCCCGACACGGGGCTCGAAGTCACAAGCCGTGAGATCATGACCTGAGTTGAAGTCGGACACTCAACGGACTGAGCTACCGAGGTGGCCCTCCCCTTTCTTTTTTTTTTTTTTTAAGCTTAAAATCAATCTGATTTTCAAATCAACTCATCAGATCTTCCCAGTTTCCACTTTCTGCTTATTCAGGGCCCATCGCACAGGGATGAAGAGGAATGACATTGGCTTTGCCCTCTCCCTTTCTCCTGGTGGTGCGTACCTTTTATTTAAAAACAAAATTTTAATGTTTATTTATTTTTGAGAGAGACAAAGACAGAGAATGAGCACGGGAGGGGCAGAGAGAGAGGGAGACACAGAATCCAGAGCAGGCTCCAGGCTCCGAGCTGTCTGCACAGAGCCCGACGCGGGGCTCAAATCTACAAACAATGAGATCATGACCTGAGCTGACGTCGGACGCTTCACCGACTGAGCCCCCCAGGTGCCTCTGGTGGTGCTTGCCTTTGCGCAAAAACATTTGTCCCTTCTAGCAGGTGGGGTCCTTCTGTCCGTATGATAGTTGAGTGGGATGGTTTCTGTGCACAGAAAATCCGAAAGCCCACAGGCTATCTCCAGGAGACGGGGGTGAGAGCAATGTGGCCCTGCTGGCATTGAGCTAGAACCGCCATGATTGTGATCCAGGCTCAGGGAAGCCCACCCTCTTCCTCCCTGCTCCAGGCGACGGCACCCTGCACTCTGCCCCATTACTTCAACAAGCCAAACCATCCTACATTGTCCTCATGGATCCAGTGGCATTGTCCCTGTCGTGGCACCCACAGCTTCCTTGTTTACATGGACGTTCAGCTCTTTGCCCATGGAATGCATAAGTGGTCTCATTTCATTGGCCTTTGAGTCTTTTTCCCTTCAAAGCTAATAGGTAGCCTATCTTTGGTTTGGACAATAATTCAGAGTAAAGGCATCCATTCCCTTCACGTCTTACATATCAAGAATTCCTGACTCTAAAATGAGTTTTCTGGGTTCAGTGTCTCAGAACCATAGTAATTGACTGGCAATATGAAAAGTCATTTACGACAAAAGTATGATGAGGCTCCTCTTCATCTGATATGGGAAATGCCTTCCATAAATCTAGCTTATTAAAACAATGAGTCTCTCCTAATATCGATGCAATTTTCAAATGATATGCTCGTAAAATTGCCATAAAATATTCAGTCTATTCTCTGTTGATGATGCAAATATTGATGTAGGCCCTCTAAGATACGCCAAGCACATGTTTATCAAAATGGATAGGTGGTGGTGTGGAAATATTTCTCCACAGCATACATAAACAAGATTATGTGCTTTTCCTATATTTTTTCTTTGTCTGTTCTAGTTAGAAGAAACGTCCTTCATGTTTATGATTGTGATCTTGGTACGACTTCGCATCTTTTATACTGAAGTTTCCATATAACACATTTTCATGACCATTCACTAACTCACGTATACATTCCCTCCTCAAGAAACATATATGTGCAAGGTACCGTGTTAAGTGCTAACAGGAATAAAAATGGATCAAAATGGTTCATCATGGGGGTGTCTGAGCGGCTCAGTCGCTTGAGCATCGGACTTCAGCTCAGGTCATGATCTCGTGGTTTGGGAGTTTGAGCCCCGCATCAGGCTTCCTGCTGCCAGCCCAGAGCCTGCTTCAGATCCTCTGCCTCCCTCTCTCTCTGCCTCTCTCTCTCTCTCTCAAAAATAAATAACCATTTAAAAAAATGGTTCATCACGCTCAAAAGGTCACAGTTGTGTAGTGAGTGTAGGGAATATGGTAGGGATGTGAGAAGAGCTATAAGGAAAATGGCACCCAGAAGAGAATCAATGGGAAGTAAAGATGTGATCGTTGTGTTATGAGCGAAGAGAAAGGGGCTGTTCCATCCAACTCGGGGTCGAGAGAGGGCTTCCTGGAAAAAATCACCCTGATCAACAGAACCCACCACTGCAAGCAGCTCCCCGGGCCTCCCCTAACATAGGATGCCATCTTTTCGAAGACTGATCCAATTTCCTCCGTAAAGATGAACTTGATGGTGTCGTCCATTGGCTTTCGGTAGAAGAGAAGTTTTGCCACACAGAGCAGAAGATGAGAGAACTTACGTGGAAGCTCTTTACAAACCTTAAAGGAACTCACAACTCCAAACTGTTTATTATTATTATTGCTCTTATTTTTAAGAACCCAGACCTCACGAATGTAAGTGACCATGAAGGAACTGCCTGGTGGCTCTGGAGCACGTGTAGACCTGAGCTCTCCCACTCTCCTGCTCAGGCTGGGTTCTCTGAAGTTCTCACCGTGGCACCTTTCGTGTGGGCCTTGGCTCGAGGGTCTTATTCTCTTGCAACCCAAATGTGCTGTGTGGTCACCTTGCTCTTAGCAGAGCTGCCTCGCTGCCGGTCCTCTGGAAAGGGGTCATCACCTCTCCTCTTTCTTCTTTTCCTCTGGTCCAGATTCATCCAGAAGGAAGTCAGCCGACTCACGAAACTTGATGCCTTTGGGGGGACGCCAGGGAGAGTTGCTAGCTGGCTAGAATAATTAGGAGGGAAGGGAGTGAGGTCTGGGGTTGCCATATTATGAAGCCTAATCTAGCTTAGCATAATACCCTCAGTTCCATCCACGTTGTTGCAAGTGGAAAGAGGTCATCCCTTTTCATTGCCGAGCAGTATTCCGTTGTATACGTATATCACTTCTTCTTCTTTTTTTTTTAAATATTTTTATTTATTTCTAGGAGAGACAGAGAGAGAGACAGCATGAGCTGGGGAGGGTCAGAGAGAGAGGGAGACACAGACTCTGAAACAGGCTCCAGGCTCTGAGCTGGCTGTCAGCAGCACAGAGCCCGACGCGGGGCTCGAACCCACGAACCGCGAGATCATGACCTGAGCGAAAGTCGGACGCTTAACCGACTAAGCCACCCAGGCGCCCCCAACCGTGATGTTTTAAAACACTCACAAACTCTTAAACATTATAGCCACCAAAGCAGAGTGGATTTTCTCCCCTTGAACTTGAGCTGGCCTATGGTGACTCACTTCTAACCAACAGCATGCAGATGAAGTAACAGTGGAGTGCCTTCTGATGCTGAGTTCGCTTCTGTCAGGCCCCTGCTCTCTTGGGACACCTGCCTTGGGATTCCAGGGCCATTGTGGAGGGAGTCTGGCCACCTGGAAGCCACCATACTGGAGAGGCCATGTGGAGAGACCAGCCCCCAGCTGTTTGAATCTCTGCAGCATCCACCTCCAGATGTGTGAGTAGATGAGCCTTGGATCCTTCCAGACCCCAGCCTTCGAGTGTCCCTTGCCAATGACAAGTGAGGCTGGCTTCCAGTCACCTCCGCTGATGTGGTGAGGGGCACTCATGAGCTGTCCCTGCTGAACCTTTCTCAGATTGCAGATTTGTCAGCAAAATAAATGTCGCTGTTTTAAGCTACTAAGTTTTGGGGATGGTTTATTACGTAGCCGAGGTAACTGCAACACCCACTTAACTGCGGCGTACAATCAGTTTTATTTCCCCCTGAACCGACCAATCGAACTGTTGGGTAGCCCGGTGTAAACGGAGCCAGACTTTCTATTTTTGGAGATGAAGTTTCCAGGGTGGGTCTTCATATCTGGGACATGTAGGCCATAATCATTTCAATCTACTCTCATTTAGTAGCAGAGAAGTGGCCTGATCTTTTTTTTTCTCCCCTTGTTTTATTATCTGTAGTAAAAGCAGGATCTGTGTGTTTGAATTCAGAGCTTTTCTCCATTCCCTGTTAGTTTTTGTTGCAAGGTTTCTTTCCCACAGGGAAATATTTTCATCGGGTTCCAGAATTCGGCACTGCCCAGTGTTAATTTCAAAATCACAAGCTTTTATCGTGATTTATCTATAGAAAAAGCCGTCTCTACAATTTTCTCTTTCCGTGACTGGAGGCAGCTGGGTCAGTGTAAGTCTCGGTGGTATTTAAGTGTCCATTTGCCTATTTAAGGGCAGCCGGAGGGTCCATGTTTTGAGTTCTTGGAAATGGTCTAAGATAGTTAGCTGGGTGAGGACTCACAGATAAATAGTTGTTTAACAATTTATTTTTTTTTAATGTTTATTTCTGAAGGAGAGTGATCGTTGGGGAGGGGCAGAGAGAGGAAGAGACAGAGGATCTGAAGCAGGCTCCAAGCCCTCAGCCCAGAGCCCGACGCGGGGCTCAAACCCACAAACCGTGAGATCATGGCCTGAGCCGAGGTCAGACGCCAAACCAGCTGAGCCACCCAGGTGCCCCGACAAATAGATGTTTAAAAATGAAGAGAATATCATCTAGAAAAGAGACACCATGAAGAAAAGAAATAAAGAAATACCTCAGTTCTTTTAAAATCATCCTGTTGGTAACACAACCATCTCGAATGCATCTGTGAGCAGAGATGGGCCAACACGGGAAAGAAAATGACAAGTGTGTAGAAATACGTAATAGGTGTTAAAGACTTCTCATAATTTATTCACAGACAAGCTCCCCAGCTTTCACTCAGAGACTATTTCTTCACACAGCAGTAAATTCGAATTTCTGAATTTGCAAATATTTTACCCAATCTTGTAACATTTTTGGTCATCTGATTTCCCAACCCGTGGTAGATTAGGATTAGCCAACAAGCAAGGCAGTGGGGGAGGGGGAAGTGCTTCAGGGTGAAAGATAGCAGGGTCAAGCACGGTGCCAACAGTGTGGAGGAGCATCTGAGAACATGAGACCAAAAACTTAAAAATGAAACCGGAAATTAAAACATGTAGTCTGGTGCCTTTTGCATAGAGGCGAATAGCTCTGTCTCAGCGGTCCTGGAGAATGTCATTGATATGCAAGAATTGATAACTATTGGGGCACCTGGGTGGCTCCGTCAGTTAAGCGTCTGACTCCAGGTTTCGGCTCAGATTCTAATCTCACGGTTCATGGGTTCAAGGCCCACGTCGGTCTCAGCTCTGACGGTGCGGAGCCTATTTGGAATTCTCTCCCTCTGCCCCTCCCCTGCTCGATTTCTCGCTCTCTCCCTCAAAATAAATAAATAACCTTAAAACAAAAAAGAATTGATAACCATTCCTTGGCAACAAGTCATGGTTAAGTTTTATTCAAGACACTCTTTTTCTAAAAGTGGGAAAAGTCGTTTCTGCCGTATTGTAGAGAGACTATAGAAAATGATCTAAAGCAACATGGTTTAGCACTTGGAGGATAAAGTTCTACCGGCTAGAAAAATCACTTAGGTGGACATTTTCTCATACACTGTTTAAGTCTAGACTTGCTGCATTATGAATGACTGAATGACCGTGGAAGTCATGTTGATTTGTACAGAGTCTCATAGGTTTGATTTTTGTCTTTTTTTTTTTTAATTTTTAATGTTTTATTTATTTCTAGGAGAGAGANTCCCCTTTTGTCTTTTTTTTTTTTATGTTTATTTGTTTATTTTGTGAGACAGAGAGGGAGAGAGACAGGAGCAGGGAGGAACAGAGAGAGAGACAGAGAGGGAGAGAGAGAGGGAGAGAGAGACATGGAATCCCAAGCAGGCTGTCAGCATGGAGCCCGATGTGGGGCTCCATCTCACCATTGGTGAGATCACAACCTGAGCTGAAGTCAAGAGTCTGATGCTTAACTGAGCCACCCAGGCGCCCCTCGATTTTANCCTTTCTTCTAGATGCGAGATTCTGCTTTCTTCTGGGAGATGCTCCTTTAACCCGAGGGTCAAATGGGGGGGAATTGTCATCTTTTTACAGACCCCACCTCCGTGGCCATGGTGATTGGCCTAGAGGTGGTACCTGACTTAACTGGCCTCATCCCTGGCCATAGTGGTGGGACTCAGGGATGAGCTTGTGACCTAGAACAGGCCCGCTCCACCAGGATAATGTTAACTTGCACAAAAGAAAGAGACCACGTTNGGGTTCAGTGGGGCACCTGGGTGGCTCAGTCTGTTAAGCGGCCGGCTTCGGATCTCGAGTTTCATGGGTTTGAGCCCCGCGTTGCGCTCTGTGCTGACAGCTCAGAGCCTGGAGCCTGTTTCGGATTCTGTGTCTCCCTCTCTCTCTGACCCTCCCCTGCTCACGCTACCTCTCTCTCTCTCTCTCTCTCTCAGAAATAAATAAAACATTAAAAAAAATAAAAGAAATAGGGTTCAGTGATTCATCCTTTACAACACCCAGGGCTCACTGAGGTGATGAGCCCATCCCCCACCCACCTCCTTCCACCAGCCCTCAGTTTGTCCTCTGTCTTTAAGAGTCTCTCATGGTTTGTTTCTCATTCTCTCTCTCTCTTTGTTTCCCCACCCCCCTTCCCAGATGTTCGTCTGGAGACCACGTTCCTACTGGGTGGTGAAACTGAGTAGATGTGAGGCTGGAGTCTTCCAGAACCTGGGTCTCACCCTCTGGGCATGAGCTGATCCGAGAGAATGTCCCAGACAAGGAGAGAGCACACTGGTTTTGAGGAATTTCTTTCTGACCTTCGAGGTCCCTGGGGCCGTCCCGGTTTGGCCTCCCTGTTGGTGCAGCGAACGCTTGCATTCTAAGAGCTGCTCACGGTGTCCTTTCAATAAGTCCTCTTTTGCATAAGCGACTCCGGTTGGCTTTCTCTCAGCTACTGCTAAGCCTCCTGCCAAGTGCAGAGAATTCTGGAAATCGCACGA
Organism: Crocuta crocuta; assembly: GCF_008692635.1. Classification (NCBI taxonomy): domain Eukaryota; kingdom Metazoa; phylum Chordata; class Mammalia; order Carnivora; family Hyaenidae; genus Crocuta; species Crocuta crocuta. Next base: position 1,335,707 of record NW_027530632.1, read on the forward strand.
GGCTCCTCTGAGCGGGTCCCTGCGGTACAGAAAGGGTCTGACCCTTTCTGAGTGGAAAACTGAGAAGCAGGCGCTGTTTGGGTAACTTGGGGGAGGTGGGACTCGAAACCACAACCCCGAGATCAAGAGTCTCATGCAGAGAGAGAGAGAGAAAGAGAGAGAGAGAGAGCGAGAGAGAGAGCAGGGGAGGGGCAGAGAGAGAGGGATAGAGAGAATCCCAAGCTGTCAGCACAGAGCCCAGTGAGGGTCTCCATCTCAGAATCATGAGATCATGACCGGAACCGAAATCAAGAGTCAGGTGCCTAACTGGCCGAGCCACCCAGGCGCCCCTCAGTTCCAACTTTCTAAATCAATGGAACTCTTAATCCTCACAACACTGTTAGCCAAGGGCTAATATTATTTGCATTTTAGAGATGGACAAGTTGAGGCTCGCAGAGATCACGAAGTTTGCAGTAGGTGACATGTTGTATAAAAGAGAGCCAGGATTTAAACTCAGGTGGTCTAACGCCAGAACCTTCTATCCTAGCCGCTATGCTGTGTAGCCGTCTAGACGCAGGGCATCGGCTGGCCCTAGAAGTGGGAGAGGCAGATTTGGGGAAGCGCCCCCTCCTCTGCCCTCTATGGGAAGTTCCCATTATGTTTATGTTATTCGAGTCAGGCCTGTGAATATATTCTCATGTCCCTCAGATATGGCTGGTGCCCTTAACCTCACGTTTGGCTAACTCTGGGAAGAAATCCTGAGCCACGACTGCTCTGTGGATAAGATGTCTTTCAATGATAAAAGCAGCAACTGGGGTGCCTGGGGGGCTCAGTCAGTTAAGTGTCTGACCCTTGATTTCGACTCAAGTCATGATCTCGCAGTTCGTGGGTTTGAGCCCCACGTCGGGCTCTAGGTTGACAGCTTGGATCCTGCTTGGGAGTCTCTCTTTTCTTCTCTCTTTACCTTTCCCCCACTCATATGTGCTCTCTCTCTCAAAATAATAAATAAACTTTAAAAATAATAACGATAATAATAGACACAGCAATAATAATAGCAGCTCTCTACGTGAAGTATCTTACCTATACTAATTGACTGACGCCTCACAACCTTATGAGGTAGGGGCCGTCATTATCCCCATTTTGTAGATGAAGAAACTAAGGCACAGAACAGTTAAATGACTCGCCCAGGTTTATACAGATAGTAATTAGTGACGCTGAGATTCAAACTTGGGCCTCCTGGCTTTG
>NW_027530632.1:1337051-1345891 GCF_008692635.1 Crocuta crocuta
CTAGTGTTCCAACGTCCAGATGAAAACTGCCCTCAGGTGGGTCTGTTGGTCGGTCTATCCATCTGTCCATCCAATAGCTGTCTATCTCGCATGCACATGCACATCCATTAGGATGTGGGCCGCTAATTTTGTTTTTGTAGTGAGGGGTTTCCGTACTGGCCTTTGCAAGAGTGATCAGCCTACGCTTTTCCTATACTCTCTTTTTCATTATTGGTATCAAGATTATATTAACGGTATAAAATGAGCTGGAGAGTTTTCTCAAGCCTGCTGACGGTATTGCCAATTCTCCTATATTCTTCCTTGTATTTTATAGTCCTAATTTATTCGTTTCTAACAAGCCTATTAACATCCTCCATTAGGATCGTGTTTCACATATTTTCCAATAATATTGATATAAAAAGGATTGTAAAGCAGACTCCAAAATGAAAAACAAAGTGAAACAAAGAAATGTGACAGTATATTGAATCGGTAACATTACCCACAGAGAAAAGCGCTATTTTACGTGACTTGTGCACAGTACTCTGTACATTCTTGGCAGAATCTACTATAAANTAAACGTTCCTCAGTCATTCTATTTTTAGAAGTAATATTGACACATCGCAATTTTGAAGCTATGTTTAGGCATTACAGAGAAAAGCAAAATATGTAACTATGTGTTATTAAAAAATCAAGACTTTCAGTTAAGGAAGAGGAGGTGCAAATATAGCATCAAAGAAGTTAGGAAAACACTTGAGTTCCGATCTGAATTAAAAACAGAAACATGGAATGTTATTACGAAACATGATTCCTACATGTTTACACCAGAGTTGGCAAATTTTTCCTGTAAATGGCTGGATAGTAAACGGCTTAGGCTTTGCAGGCCAATGTCATCTTGTTTCAACTATTTGACTCCGCTGTTATTTTGTGAAAGCAACCACAGACAATATGTAAGCAAATGAGCATGACAGTGTTCCAATAAAACTTTATTTACAAAAACAGGCAGTGGCTTGAGGGCCAGAGTGTGTTGTGTTTTCTGACCTCTGCTCTAGAATCCATGCCCCTGCCCCCAATAGCAATGAGAACATTTAGCACCTATGTTGGTTTCCGAATTGCATTCCCCCTAAAAGCAGTCAAGGCTTCTCAGAGAGAGCTGAATCCAGACCTATGCAGGAAAAGTTCAAGATGAGCTCCAATCGTATTGCGTCAGAAAGCAAGACGAAACCGAAGGAACCTCTAAGATTAAGTCATTTCAAAAGAATGTTGGCATCGCATTGAAGGGTTCCCATTGGCCAATTTGACTGAGCAACTAATAATGATCATTATCATTATTATCAATATCATATGATAATATGATATCAATTATCATATGATAATTAATAACTATCAATATATAAGAATGATAATGAGGGGTGCCTGTGCGGCTCAGTCGGTTAAACACCTGACTTCGGCTCAGGTCATGATCTCGGGGTTCGTGAGTTCGAGCCCTGCATCGGACTCTGTGCTGGCAGTGCAGAGCCTGCTTGGGATTCTCTCTCTCTCTCCCCCTTTCTCTCTGCCCCTCCCGTGCTTTCTCTCTCTCTTTGGAAATGAATACAGCGAAACTTAAAAAAATAAAAGAGTGGAATCTCAGTAAAAATGGGAGCTTTGTGGTGCTTGCCTCATAACATCTTCCTCTTCCAATCTCCTAGGAAGCCTTGAAATCCAATAATCTCACAACAAAAGTAGCCGTGAAAACTAGCAACCTAGCAGCCACACAGGGCAGAAGAGGTTTGGAGCTCCTTGAAACCCCATCCCGAGAACCGCCTTTATCTGACATGTGGCAGTTTCCTGAAACGCTCCAGTCAAAAGGCAGAGATCGGCAGAATGGACACGAAAACACGATCCGACTCTATGATGTCTCCAAGATACACACATTAGTCTCAAAGACACAAATACCTTGACGGTAAAAGGATGACAAAATATAATACCATACAAACAGTAACCAGAAGAGAGCTGCGATGGCAATACTAATGTTGGACAAAATAAACTTGAGGACAACATTTTTTACTGGCGACGAGGAAGACATTTCATAATGATGAAAGATCAATCCATCAAGAAGATGTAACCATTATAGGGCCCCCTGGGTGGCTCAGATGGTTAAGTGTCCAACTTCAGCTAAGGTCATGATCTTGCAGTTTGTGGGTTCGAACCTCGTGTCAGGCTCTGTGCTGACAGCTCGGAGCCTGGAGCCTGTTTTGGATTCTGTGTCTCCCTCGCTCTCTGCCCCTCCCCTGCTCATGCTCTGTCTCTCTCTCTCTTTCTCAATAGTAAATAAATGTTTAAAAAATTACAAAAAAAAGATGTAACCATTATAAATATGTACAAATCTCACTGGCAGAGCCCTAAAATACAACATGTAAAATAGCACAATTGAAGGGAATGAAATCGAGAACACAAAAACAGAAAATGGAGAAGACCAGAGTTAAAAAAAAAGTTTGTTTTAAAGATCAACCAAATCTACAAACTTTAACTAGACTGACCCCAAAAGAAAAGGCTCAAATTACCAAGAAGGAATAAAAGAAGAGGCTTCACTGCTAACTACAGAAATAAAAACGGGTTATAAGGGAATACTATAAATAATTATATGCCAACAAACTAGACAACCCCAATGAAATGCACAAATTCTAGAAAACAAAGACACTACCAGAAGAAATAGAAAATCTGAATATATCTAAACACTTTTTTAAGGTTTATTTATTTTTGAGAGAGAGGGAGAGCATAAGCAGGGGAGGGACAGAGAAAGAGGGAGACACAAAATCCGAAGAAGGCTCCAGGCTCTGAACTGAACTGTCAGCACAGAGCCCAACTTGGGGCTTGAACCCTCAAAGTCCAAGATCATGACCTGGGCTGAAGCCAGACGCTTAATGGACTGAGCCACCCAGGAGCCCCTGTGGAATGTTTTTTGATTACTAATTCAATTGTTTTACTTGTTATAGGTCTATTTAGGGCGCCTATTTCGGGCTCTGTACAAACAGCTCAGAGCCTGGAGCCTGCTTCAGATTCTGTGTCTCCCTCTCTCTGTCTCTCCCCTGCTTGTGCTGTGTGTGTGTGTGTGTGTGTGTGTGTCTGTGTGTGTGTGTGTGTGTGTGTCTGTGTGTCTGTGTGTGTGTGTCTCTCTCTCTCTGAAAAATAAGTAAACATTAAAAAAAAAAAACATTCCACAAAGAAAATTTCAGAACCAGATGGCTTCGTGGGTGAATTCTACCAAACATTTAAAGACTTAACACCACTCCTTCATAAACTCTTCTAGAAAGTTGAAGAGGAGGGAACACTTCCCAGATCGTTCTATGAATCGAGGATCACTCTGACACCCAAACCAGATGACAATATCACAAGAAGGGAAAATTATAGACCTAATATCTCTTATGAACATAGGTGCAACAGTCCTCAACAAAAAGTGCCAACAAATTGAATCTAGCAACATGCAAAAAGGACTATGCATCATGGCCAAGTGGGATTTATCTCATACGGCTAGGATAATTCAACATATGATAACCAATCTATGGAGCAAAGACCTAAATGTCAGAGCTAAATCTGTAAAGCTGTAGGAAAAAAACACAGGCATAAATCTTCATAACCTTAGATTAGGCAATGGTCTTCTAGATATGACACCAAAAGGAGAGGCGGCAAAAGAAAAAAGGACACATTGGACCCACATCAACATTAAACATTTTTGTGCTTCAAAGAATATCATCAAGAAAATGATAACACAAGGACTTCTGGCTGGCTCATCAGGGAAGCAGGCGACTCTTGATCTTGGGGTCATGAGTTCGAGCCCCACGTGGGGCATAGAGATTACTTAAATACATACATACATACATACATACATGCATGCATACATAAAATCTTAAGAGGTACCTGGGTGGCTCAGTCAGTTAAGCATCTGACTTCGGCTCAGGTCATGATCTTGTGGGTTCAAGCCCCTCATCGGGCTCTGTGCTGATAGCTCAGAGCCTGGAGCCTGCCTCAGATTCTGTGTCTCCCTTTCTCTCTGCCCCTCTCCCACTCACGCTCTGTCTCTGTCTCTCAAAGTATAAATAAACGTTAAAAATTTAAAAAAAAATTAAATTAAAGAAAAAAGAAAGTAAAAAAGCAATCCACAGGATGGGAAAAATACTTGCAAATCATCTATCTGATCAAAGACTTGTGTGCAGAATGTATAAAGAACTCTTACACCTAAACAATAAAAGACAAATGACCAATTAATGAAATGGGAAAGGATATGAGTAGACATTTTTTTCCAAAGAAGATATACAGTAGCCAATAAGCATGTGAAAAGAGGCTCAACATCATTAGACATTAGGGAAATTTAAATGAACACCACAGAAGAATACCACTACGTCCCTATTATAACGAATAACGTGCTTAGTAATAATGACAATGCCAAGTTCTGATGAAGATGAGGAGCAACTGGAACTCTCATGATTTGCTGGTTGCAATTCAGAATAATTCTGCTACTCTGGAAATTCCTTGCAAGCAGTTACTTGCAAGATTATGCATATCCTTCCTATGAGACCAAGCCATCTCAGCCCTACATGTTTACCACGGAGAAAGGAAATTGTATGTCCACCCAGAAACCTGGTCGCTGATAAACTTAGGCTTTGGTTGTATTTTCTGAAAACTAGAAACAACCCACAAGTCTCTCAATGGATGAATGTCCATACAGACTGAGGTATATTAATGTCCTAGAACATTCTCCAGTAATAAATTAAAAAAAAGGAACAAGCTACTGATACATGCAAAAACCTGGAGAAATGTATTATGCAAAATGGAGGAACTCAGACGCTCCATACTCGATGATTCTATTTATAGGACTCTCGGGAAAAGGCAAAAATAGGAGCAGTAGACAGAGGCGTGGTTGCCAAGGGGCCGGGAGTAAGGGACAGGTGGATGACAATAGAGCCTGAGAGTATCTTTGAGGAAAAGGGGCTTCGATATATCAATGTTAGTAGTAGTTCCACAACTGTATGCGTTCAGCGAAATTCACAGAACCGTACACCAAAAAGACTGAATCTTACTGTATGTAAATGATATCTTTAAAATAAAAAAAAAACCGCACAGAATCTGAGCAATACGAAACAAGGAAAACATATTTAGAACATTGCTTCCGGTCCTTGATTCTTCTTGGCTACGAGGGTGGCATCTTTGCGAATCCACTTGAGCTAGATGCAGGACAATGTGTACCGTGGTAGATGGTAAGACTTATGTCACAGGGCGCTAGGGAGGGGGCACGTTTTAGAAAACTTCCACCCATCGTAAAATGATCAGGCAAATATAGGTCAGTAGAAAGAATGTCCAGTAGAAGAAAAACCATGATCTATACGGTTAGGACTGCTCACTCATCAGGGCCTCACCCTGACTTAGAAGTGAAGGTAAGCACTTTGGGGTTTTTTTTTTCTCCCAGTGACATTGGAGAAAATAACTTCAAAAAAATGAATTTTATTTATCTTATTTTTTGAATGTTTACTTATTTATTTTGAGAGAGAGAGGGGCAGAGAGAGAGAGAATCCTGAGCTGTCAGCATGGAGCCTAACCTGTGAGATTATGACCCAAGCTGAGATCAGGAGTCAGACGCTTGCTTAACCAACCAAACCATCCAGGTGCCCCAGAAAGTAACATTTTTTTTTATGTCTTGCCATATCCTTAGAATGTCCCCTTTCACTTGTGCACAGAAAGAAAACAGTACTTCATGAAGCAAAACACCCAGACATCATAGCAAGTATGGAGAATACATGAATCGTTCTTGTTCGGTAGAGTAGAGAAAAATAATCTTCAATATAGTCTTTTTTTTTTTTCAGTTTATTTATTTGGAGTCTTTTTTTTTTTAATTCAAGAAGCCTTCTGTTATAATTACAGTTCAAAATTCGTTCACAAAGAAAACTGTTCTCGTTTGTTTTTTTTAACTTTAATTGTTCAACACAAATCTNGACCTAGAAGTGTGTTTGCCTATTAAAGATTTCAACAATTAGTATATATTGAAATAGGCCACAGAAGAAATTTAAACCACGGAAGAAATGTTCCTCGTTCGTTTGCTTGATCTACCTTCTTCGGAATTTTTGAAGGATCGTGTAAGTCTCTTCCCAACTATCCCTTTCCAGAATAAGGCCCCAATTCTTTTGCCTAGAGAATTTATCTCTGGATTCCTACTTCTGGAATGGCGGACTAGTGGTTTTGGCACCCCACAAATCACTTTGGCAGGACACCCAGCGAAGGTGGGTGAAAAATAAAAAGTCAGTGTGAAGGCATTCGGGGGCTAATTAGATCTGCCTTCCCAAGGAGCTGTGTTTCGCCTGGGCACTCATACTAGTAGAGAAGCTGGGAAGCTCAGTGGAACTTTTCACAGCCTTGAACCTGTCAAAGAAACAGGGGAAGGCTTGGGTCTTTACCCCACAGGCCCCCATCCTATAACCAGGAGTCAATTCTCCCAAGAGCTATATAGCTCAGCCTGGAATCACCTTAACCACTGGACTTGGATTAAGTAAATCTCAGTGTGCTGGTGCTTCTGGACATTCCAAACTGCAGGCCTGCCCCGATACCTTACTGAAGTAAATACGAATCTTCTTTGGAGGAGAAGACCCATGCATCAAATTGTTTCTACAAACAGTTTTGCACAGACAACGTCCAGCGTTTGGCAAGAAATAATGAGACACATGAGAAGGAAAGATGCTGTAAATCAAAACCAGCAGAAATGATAGAAAACGGAGACAGATTCACACTGGCTATACATACTGGAATGATGAGACATAGGCTTTAGAATAATGATCCTTCCTGGGCCCAAGGGGATAAAAAACCAAATTAAGAATTTGGCAGAGGGGCACCTGGATGGCTTAGTCGGTTAAGCATCTCTTGGTTTCGGCTCAGGTCACGATCTCACGGTTCATGGGTTGGAGTCCCTCGTAGGGCTCTGCACCGACAGTGCGGAGCCTGCTTGGGATTCTCTCTCCCTCTCTCTCTGCCCCTCCCTTGCTGGCTTTCTCTGTCTCTCAAAATAAACTTTTTGAGTTTGGCAGAGAGCTGGCAACTATTAAAACAAGTACGAAGTCTAAACTAAAGTAAAAAAAAAATACAATAGAACTAAAGAATGACAATAACCAAAAATAAGAAAGCAGTGGTTATGGGGCACGTGGGTGGCTCAGTTGGTTGAGCGTCTGACTCTCTATTTCAGCTCAGGTCGTGACATCAAGATCGTGGGATTCTCTTTCTCCCTCTCTCTCTGCCTCTCCCCCTCCTCTAAGGAAAAAAATATATATATACAAAGATATATGTATATGTACATACATGTGTGAATGACACTATATTCAACTTAGAAAACCTAAAATATCTTCAGTCNAATATATATATACAAAGATATATGTATATGTACATACATGTGTGAATGACACTATATTCAACTTAGAAAAACAAAAATATCTACCGTCCAGTCCATTAGAAAAGCTCGTCAACCACTAAACCAGAAAGAGGTCAGCAGCACATGCAGGGGCCGTAAATAAGGGGGCACCAAGAAGGCAGCCCCCGCCCCCCCCCTTGTGCCCAGCTGGTGAGACTCAGCTACTCTGGTCCTTTCAGGAGGGTTTTTGACCGTTCANGTCGGACGCTTAACCGACTAAGCCACCCAGGCGCCCCTCAGACCCGGGGTTTAAATCCCAACTTAGCCTCCTCACACAGAGGAAGAGGAGATAATAATAGGCCTGGTTGACTGGTAATCACGAGCACCAAAGAGAGAACGCGCATCAGGCACTTAGCACAGTGTCCGTAGGTGGCAAGGACTTACTGACGTCAGGTGCTATTGTTAGCAAGGAGTGTGCTGAGCCATGCCCCAAACTGACACCCCGGTGCCTGTAATGTGGGTGAGGTGGGCTGAAAGTAAGGCAGGGAAGGAAGGGAGGCCAAGACCCTCTTAAACACCGGAGATGAAGGCCCAGCGCAAACTTTATACCATTCTTCTTCCCACAGGCGGCTGCCATCATGTGAACAAAAGTGAGGATCGGTTGGGGAGCCTGGATGGCTCAGTTGGTTAAGCGGCTAACTCATGATCTCAGTTCAGGTCTTGATCTCAGGGTCATGAGTTCAAGCCCTGCATTGGGCTCGCACCGGGTATGAGGCCTGCTTTTTTCAAAAAAGTGAATATCATCAGCAATGCTTATTTTATAATAGCTAAAGACTATAAGCCACCTAAATCCCAAAACCTAGGAAATGGTCCAGTGAAATTAGTGGGTGACACGTAAGGTGTTAAAAATACAATACAAAGCCAGGTGAAGTATGTCAAAGCATCAGTTTAAAAAATTAAAATTGAGGGGCGCCTGGGGGGCTCAGTCGGTTGAGCGTCTGACTTCTGCTCAGGACATGATCTCACGGTTTGTGGGTTCGAGCCCCGCTTTGGGCTCTGTGCTGACAGCTCAGAGCCCGGAGCCTGCTTCGGAGTCTGTGTCTCCCTCTCTCTCTGCCCCTCCCCTGCTCACGCTTTGTCACTCTGTCTCTCAAAAATAAATAAATGTTTAAAATTTTTTAAAGATTAAACTCATATGCATATAGAATAAACACGTGTCCAGGACTTATGTGATTTATTAGTGAGGATGTTAGTGAGATTGTAAAGTTGGTTCAAAGAGCGTTTAGTGAACTCTGTATCCACAGGCATTAATAAAAAATGTTAGAATAAGGGCCACATGAGATACAAAACTGATTTAAATAACTCATGAGGCTATAAAGCCATAACTTTTGGCGCTATCTTTTGTACCAGACAGAAATAATCTACAAGTTAACATATAACTTCACAGCGTCTGGGCTTTAATCAAATAGTAAATAGTAAAGTCAAACACAGATAC
>NW_027530632.1:1346008-1346708 GCF_008692635.1 Crocuta crocuta
AACCAATATCATGCCAACTGTATAAAATATGTTGTAGGGGCGCCTGGGTGGCTCAGTCGGTGAAGCGTCCAACTTCTGCTCAGGTCCTTATCTCACAGTTTGTGAGTTCGAACCCCGTGTCGGGCTCCGTGCTGACCGCTTAGAGCCTGGAGCCCGTTTTGGATTCTGTGTCTCCCTCTGTCACTGCCCCTCACGCCCAGTATTAGACCCCTCAGTGGAAATTCGCACCACGCCAAAGGCTTTAGCTGGGAGGGTGTTTAATGAACAGACTACTTACAGAGGCATGGATAGGGTTACGGAGAGCAAAAAGAGAAGTTGAGGTTTCTAGGCGATAAGACCAGAGAGAAGCCCTTACTATCCCGAGGTCTGACAGAGAGGGGAGAAACTGAGCAAATAAATACCCAATCTCTCCCTCCTTCTGGCTTCTGATCTCCACCAAGTGCCTTCTAGGGGGTCAACCCAACTGGAAACCAAAGGAAGATGTCCTCCATACAGGTCAGCTCCTGGACAGAGAGCAAGACCGAGAGTTGGGCAACGGGATGCAAACAGAGCATAAGCCGCTCAGAGATTAAACTGCATCCTCCAAAAAAGCTATGTTGAAACCCCATCCCCCAGGATCTGGGAATGTGACCTTATTTGGACATAGGGTATTTATAGAGATAACTGAGTTTAAATGAAGTAATGAGCGTGGGCCCCGATC
>NW_027530632.1:1346878-1347193 GCF_008692635.1 Crocuta crocuta
CCCCCCCCCGCCCCTCCCCTGATCTCGCTCTCTCAAAAATAAAATAAATGTAAAAAATTTTTTATTAAAAAAAAGGAAATCTGAACACAGATACACGTAGAAGGAGGACAATGTGAAGGGACAGGGAGAAGACAGCCATCTATGAACCAAAGAGACGGTTCTGGAACAGATTCTCCCTCCCAGCCCTCAGAAAGAACCAATCCTGTAGGCACTTTGATTTTGGCCTTTGAGCCTCCAGAATGGCGAAGCCATAAATTTCTGTTGTCAAAGCCATCCAGTTTCTGATACTCTGTTATGACGGCTCTGGCAGACTCA
>NW_027530632.1:1347307-1349900 GCF_008692635.1 Crocuta crocuta
CTGGCAGACTCATACGGGTAACGTAAAAAATTACACACGGGTGGACCTCTGTCAAGACACCGAGTGTTAGCGGCGTGGGAGATTTCTATCCTGTTTTTCTTTATTCCCCGACGTGTATACGTTTACATCAGAACAAGTGAGCTGAAGTTTCGTCCAAGTGAACCTCAAGGCAGGAGGAAGTCAGCTTGAGGGGTGTATATGACAGTGGGGTCAGTTCACAGATATAACATTAATACATGGGCTCACATTATTTGTGTCCCAAGGGGACATTTCTTGCCCCAGACTGGATCCCAGGCTCTCTGTTCTATTTAGGTCACACACTTGGCTTTTGTCTCCTCTCCAAAGCCACTGTCGCACCGGTAGGTCCCCTGAGGCTTGATTCCCCACCCCCTTCCTTCACAATTGGAGGGAGGGCCAAGGCTAAACACATAAGACAACTTCTTTCAAGGGTACATCAAAGTGCCTGGGTGGCTCAGTCGGTTAGGCAACTGGCTCTTGTTTTGGCTCAGGTCACGATCTTGCAGTTCATGGGTTCGAGCCCCGCTGACAGATTGGAGTCTGCTTGGGATTCTCTCTCTCTGCCCCTCCCTTGCTTGCACATACACACACTCTCTCTCAAAATAAATAAACTTTGAAAATTAAAAAAAAAAGTGTGTTATTGTTCTCCACTAACTGCAAGAGTTAAAAATAACACAAACTTGGAGCACCTGGCTGATTCAGTCAGAAAAGCATTAGATTCTTGATCTTAGGATGGGGAGTTGCAGCCCCACATCCGGTGGAGAGATTACTAAAGAACAATAAACTTAAAAAAAAAAAAAAATTTGGTCCTCTCAGAAAATTACCCTACGACCCAACAATAGCACTACTAGGAATTTATCCAAAGGATACAGAAGTGCTGATGCATAGGGGCACATGGACTCCAATGTTCATAGCAGCACTTTCAACAATAGTCAAATCATGGAAAGAGCCCAAGTGTCCATCAACTGATGAATGGATCAAGAAGATGTGGTTTATCTATACGATGGAATACTACATGGCAATGAGAAAGAATGAAATCCGGCCATGTGTAGCAACAGGATGGACCTTGAGAGTGTTATGCTGAGCAAAATAAGTCACTCAGAGAAAGACAGTTTCATATATTTTCATTCATATGTGAAAGTTGAGAAACTTAACAGAAGACCATGGGGGAAGGGAAAGGGGAAAAAAAAAACAATTACAGAGAGGGAGGCAAACCATAAGAAACTTAAAAAAATTTTTTTTAATGTTTTATTTATTTCTGAGAGAGAGAGAGAGAGAGGCAGCGTGAGCAGGGGAGGGTCAGAGAGAGAGGGAGACACAGAATCCGAAGCAGGCTCCAGGCTCTGAGCTGCCAGCACAGAGCCCGATGCAGGGATTGAACCCACAAACCATGAGATCATGACCTGAGCCGCAGTGGGACGCTCAACCGACTGAGCCACCCAGGTGCCCCCATAAGAAACTTTTAAATACAGAGAACAAACTGGGGGTGGAAGGGGATGTGAGGGCGCGGAAAGGGGAAAACAGGTGATGGGCACGGAGGAGGGCACTTGTTGGGATGAGCGCTGGGTGTTGTATGTAAGCGATGAATCATGGGAATCTACCCCCAAAACCAAGAGCACACAGTATACACTGTGTGTTAGCCAACCTGACAATAAACCTTATTAAATAAGTAAATGAATGAATAAATAAATAAATAAATATACATTAAACATTTTTAAAGAAAATATTTACTAAAGGAATAAATTCTCTAAGGCTATGGGTTCTAACGTAATTTCTAAAGGAAGGGTACTTAATCCATAGGTTCTTCACTCATTTCTTAGGAAAAATAACTGGAAATNCAGCACAGAGCCCGATGCAGGGATTGAACCCACAAACCATGAGATCATGACCTGAGCCGCAGTGGGACGCTCAACCGACTGAGCCACCCAGGTGCCCCCATAAGAAACTTTTAAATACAGAGAACAAACTGGGGGTGGAAGGGGATGTGAGGGCGCGGAAAGGGGAAAACAGGTGATGGGCACGGAGGAGGGCACTTGTTGGGATGAGCGCTGGGTGTTGTATGTAAGCGATGAATCATGGGAATCTACCCCCAAAACCAAGAGCACACAGTATACACTGTGTGTTAGCCAACCTGACAATAAACCTTATTAAATAAGTAAATGAATGAATAAATAAATAAATAAATATACATTAAACATTTTTAAAGAAAATATTTACTAAAGGAATAAATGCTCTAAGGCTATGGGTTCTAACNGAATCTCTTATCCTGCTTTTTCTCTTTAGATCTAAGTACTCCTAGTCATAGACGACTCTTAGCAGATTCTTCCAGACTATTGCTGGCTTCCGCTGACCTGCGTCCACTCTGCCCTTTGCCTTCTCTCTCTCTCCCTCTCTCTCTCTCTCTCTCTCTCTCTCTTTGAGAACGGGACTTCCTGGAGAGGAGGGGGCATGGTTTATCCCCACTTGACTGACACTGGCGATAATAATCTGGTAATAACCAAATGCTTGCTCAAGCCTGACACATGACTCGGGTGACCTTTGAAAATGGGGATAGGCAAGGAGAAAAAAGTCATAC
>NW_027530632.1:1349956-1350309 GCF_008692635.1 Crocuta crocuta
GGCCGACTAAAATGCATTACCATGTTGGTTTCCATGGTGACTGACTTATTTATGTTTTTCTCTTCAAAGACTGAAGGTATTTTTTTCCTTACCTCAGTAATTTTTTCATTTTGTTTATGGCCTCTCTGATCTGATTTCTTACAGGGGTACTCCAGAACCAACTTGCGTACTACAGATGGAGCTGGCACTAAGATATAATTTCCCAAAAAGATGAAATCAGGACTCTTGTGCACATATGAAAGGAACCTAAGCCAAAGATTTTATTCAACTCACTAATGATGTGGAAACCAGTAGGATATTCAGATGGGTTTGAAGGAGCGTATCAGGAGCTCAGCATGGGCAGGTAGCTTAAT
>NW_027530632.1:1350324-1350613 GCF_008692635.1 Crocuta crocuta
ATCTCTACCAGCCACAATTCTTTAAGTTCTCCTGTAACTTCACGAAGTCTTTGACTTTTAATCAATGGTAAAGTAAGCAAACAAGGTATATTCCCCTAGATAATCCTTGGGCGAGCCTTCTTCTCCATTTGATATTGAAAGGATGTGACAGCTACCTTTTGCCCTTGTCTCTAACTCTTGTATAATTTTTCTGAGCAGTTACTAGATGGAGGATGAATATTTGGGGGACATATAGATGGTAACCTTTTTTAAGAGGTTTCCACTCCAAATGGGGTTTCAAATATCTTCA
>NW_027530632.1:1350650-1350847 GCF_008692635.1 Crocuta crocuta
CCTAATATCCCAGAAGGGCTGAATTGCATTATAGACTTGGAGTAGATTAGGAGTTAATAAAGCATGTTTAAAAAAACTAATACAAATATTTGTGTATGAGATAAAGATTTTATGGAACTAAATGGAATAGCCACAAACAAATCACTCAACTCGCTGAATCATACAGAATACCATTTAAAATCATCAAGAAGCCTTAA
>NW_027530632.1:1350928-1352960 GCF_008692635.1 Crocuta crocuta
TTTCTTTTTAACCTACTTGCTCTCTTTCAAAAAGTCAGATATTTAGGAAATAGCAAAGTAGGATGTACTGTTCATTTTGCATTCAAAAGCCCTTTAAGCTCTTTTGGAAGACCTCCAATAATGAAGAACATGTAAGAAGCTCACAAAAGACTCTTCTAATGAATTAGTCAATTTTAATACTCTTCAGAATTCCCCATAAGACCACAGTTCTCTGCTCTCGCTCTCTCTTCTTCTTCTTCTTCTTCTTCTTCTTCTTTTTTATTTTACAAAAGCTTAGCTCTCTCCTATGTTGACAACCACCCCAAGATATTTTAGATTTGTTTAAGAGAGAGAAGGTTTCATTTATTAAAGGTAGAATTGTGCTAAATTAAAGTCAATCATCCTAATCATTACTTCTGCCTTCATACATGCTGGCTGCTACAAAGAGGATTGTAAAAACTGGCTTCCGTTTTTATTTTGGAAAACAGTCCGGATTATACAGGCTGTGATTTCGGTTCAGAGGTTAATCTTCACCCTGAAACTTAGATACAATCACAACTCACCCCACCTTAATTTTTTTTTCTTTTTTTAATGTTTATTTTATTTTTGAGAGAGAGAGAGAGACAGAAAGAGAGACAGAGACAGAGAGTGAGCAGGGGAGGGGCAGAGAGAGAAGGAGACACAGAATCTGAAACAGGCTCCAGGCTCTGAGCTGGCTGTCAGCACAGACCCCGACGCGGGGCTCGAACCCCGGAACTGTGAGATAGTGACCTGAGCCGAAGTCGGAAACTTAAGCCACTAGGCCACCCAGGCGCCCCGATCAAAGCCCTTTCCTGTAGGAAAATTCCAGGTATCAAAGTGATATATCTTTTTAAATGTTTTCTTTTTTTCTTGAGAGAGAGATGGGGCTGGGGGGAGGCAGAGAGAGAGAGGGAGACAGAGGATCCAAAGCAGGCTCCACACTGTGAGCGCAGATCCCAACGCGGGGCTTGAACTCATGAGCCGGGAGATCATGACCTGAGTCGAAATCAAGAGTCGGAAGCCCAATCGACTGAGCTGCCCAGATACCCCCCCAAAGGGATATTTATGGAGAATCTGCCATAGAAAATTTTGCTGGGAAACTAGTCCTTTTGTAAAACAACGATGTGTTCTATTCGAGAACACAAGTTCATAGGAGGAGAGATGGAAATATGAAGTTGTTAAATTAGCTGTTTTCTACTTTGAGCTTTAATGACATCGTTAGGCAGGCAGGCCAAAATAATAGAGGTAATCAAATCAAATCTCATGCTTCAGGTTAGCAGCTAACCCAAGATGATAGGGGAGTTCGTTTTTTTTTTTGTTACCTCTGGATTAGTTTACCTGCAACATTGTAAATTCCATTTACAGTCTTTTAAAATACCAGACCCTAGGGGCAGGACTGGGTAATATGATTAGGCGTGTGGTAAAACTCATTTCACAGAAGCAAGGTATCGAAATTATTATGCATTGTAAAATAGTTGCATAATGAGCATAATCTGGAGTACTCACAATGTTCGAGAGGTGGGATTGGAACTTCAAATGATGATACCTCACTTTCTCAAGCTTATGTGTTAGGAAAAAAAAAATCACATTTCGGTGTCGTGTTGTAGCCATTCCAAATCTAATAAGCCATATGTTTTTGGCCATGTTTTCCAGAAAGGGGTCCTGGGACCCGGACTCCCATACAGATGATTTATGAAGGAAAAGATTCCCCCGAGAAGCAGGGAAGGGGGTGGGAGAGGCAGGGTGTGGAAGGGAAGGAAGCCAAGGGAGTGTGCGTTTCAAGCCAAGTCCCAGCCTTAGTCTGCCCTTGTGAAGAGCTCTGCAACATAGATTAGACCTCCCGGTTTGTGCAGGCCAGAGTCAAGGAGCTAGGATTTCATACTCCTGCACTGGTCAGTCATTGGTTAAGGCTCCCCCAGGGGAAGTAAATACCCCGCGATTTCCCACTTTCTTTGCAAGTGGGCAAAGTGACTTTCATAGCCCAAGGGCCGGCCTCCAATGAGTGTCCCAGGGGCAGGCGGAGGTAAGCCGA
>NW_027530632.1:1353055-1356080 GCF_008692635.1 Crocuta crocuta
AAGCCGAGCACACAGAAGTCAGGGGAGGGGGAGTTCGCAGGAAATGTGAAAGAGACCGAGGGGGTTTCTATAGAGCACCAACAGGGTGGGCTAGATACTCTGCTTATGCAGATGCATGGGGATTTGGTTTTCTGGAAGCAAACAAATCGAGTTATTCTCTCTCTGTCTCTCTCTCGTCTTTCTGTCTCCCTCTCAATCACTCACTTCTGAAAATGCCTTTTGATCCCCGGGGCTCCTGTTCTCCACATTTAAAGGGAAGAAACGTCTTAAACGCTAGAAAGTTGCCTCTGGAATTCATACCTCCAGGTGGACGGGAATGGAAACAAAGTCTGTTTTTGTTTGTTTTACCATTTTCTGTTCATCCTGTTCATTTAATTTTATTTAGTGTTTTTTTTTTTTTTTAACTTTTTACATGTTTATTTTTGAGAGAGTGTCTGCGTGCACCCTAGCGGAGGAAATGTAGGGACCGGGGGTGGGAGGGAACAGTGGATCCAAAGCGGGCGCGTGCTGAGAGCGGAGAGCCTGATGTGGGGCCCGAACTCATGAAGAGTGAGATCATGACTTGAGCGGAAGTCGGACACTTAACCAACTGAGCCACCCAGGCGCCCCCATTTATTTTTAAAGCTAGCTNCGCCTGAAAGTACAGAATGAAACCCAGCGCAAGTCTCTTGTTGATCCTTGACCTCATCTGCCGAAACATCTGCCCTCACTAGTGTTTAGTGTGTACTTGGGCGTACAAGCAAATACGCATATATGTATACACTTGTAGTCTCCTTCCTTTTATACCAACGATAGGGTAGTATAAAAACCGTTCTGCCTATAAAAGCTGTTGTATTTTTTCACGTACTATATATCTTACAGCCTTTTCTGAATTAGTATATAAGCTTTCCCCTACCACCCTTCCTTAAATTTTTTTAAATGTTTATTTATTTTTGAGAGACAGAGCACGGGGAGAGGCAGAGAGAGAGGGAGACACAGAATCTGAAGCAGGCTGCAGGGTCTGAGCTGCCAGCACAGAGCCCAACACGGGGCTCGAACTCACGAACCGTGAGATCGTGACCTGAGCCAAAGTCGGATGCTTTAACCGACTGAACCACCCAGGCGCCCCTCCCTTTCCCCTCTTCTGATGACATCCACATGGCGTTCCATTGGATGGATACGTAAACATTTACTTCACCAATTCTCTACTGGTGTGCCATTGCTTTGTTTTCAATCTTTTGCAGTGACAAATGGTGCCATGTTCAGTATCCTGTACCAGTATCATTTTCCAAGTATCTGTAGAATAAATTCCCCAACGCTTAATTGCTCATTGAAGGGCAAATAAATGTATATATTTTTTAAGTTTTTTTTTTTTTTTNTGACCTAAGCGAAAGTCGGACGCTTAACCGACTAGGCCACCCAGGCGCCCCTTAAGTTTTTATTTAAATTCCAGTTAGTCAACATACTGTTACAGTGTTGTGATTCAACACGGCCATACATCACCCAGTGCTCATCACAAGTCCATTCCTTAATCCCATCACCTATTTAATCCATCTCCCTACCCACCTGCCCTCTGAACCATCCCTTTGTTCTCTATAGTTAAGAGTCTGTTTCTTGGTTTGCCTGTCTCTCTCTCTTTTTTCCCCACTTTGCTTGTTTGTTTCTTAAATCTCACGTATGAGTGAAAACATACAGTATTTATCTTTCTCTGACTGACTTATTTCACTTAGCATAATACTTTCTATGTAGCCCCACCCACATCATTGTAGATGATTCTTTTTGATGGCTGAGTAATATTCCAGTGTGTGTGTGTGTGTGTGTGTGTGTGTGTGTGTGTGTACCACATCTACGTTACCATTCATTAATTGATAGACACTTGGGCTCTTTCCATAATTTGACTACTGTAGATTATGCCGCTATAAACATCAGGATGCATGTATCCCTTTGAATTAGTATTTTTGTATTTGAGAAAATACCTAGTGGTACAATTGCTGGATCATAAGGTAGTTCTATTTTTAACTTAAAAAAATTTTTTTTAATGTTTTTATTATTGAGAGACAGGAGAGACAGAGCATGATCAGGGAAAGGATAGAGAAAGGGAGAGACACAGAATCTGAAGCAGGCTCCAGGCTCCGAGCTGTCTGCACAGAGCCCAACGCGGGGCTCAAACTCACAAACCATGAGATCATGACCTGAGCCAAAGTCAGACGCTTAACCGACTGAGCCACCCAGGCGCCCCTATTTTTAACTTTTTGAGGAACCTCCATACTGTTCTCCAGAGTGACTGCACCAGTTTGCATTCCCACCAACAGTGCAAGAAAGTTCCCCTTTCTCTGCATCTTCACCAACACCTTGTTGTTTTTTGTATCGTTGATTTAGCCATTCTGACAGGTGTGAAGTGATATCTCATTGTAGTTTTGGTGTGCATTTCCCTGATGAGGAGTAATGTTTAGCAACTTTTCATGTATCTGTTAGCCATCTGTATGTCTTCTTTGGAGAAATGTCTGCTCATNCATATAATTGTGGGTTAATTTCTAAGTTTTCTATTCTGTTCTATTGGTCTATGTGCCTAGTTTTTGTGCCGGTACCATACTGTCTTGATTACTACTGCTTTGTCGTATAACTTGAAGTCCAGAATTGTGATGCCTCCAGCTTTTCTTGTCTTTTTCGAGGTTGCTTTGTCTACCTGAGGTCTTTTGTGGTTCCGGACAAGTTCTAGGATTGTTTGTTCTAGCTCTGTGAAAAATGCTGTTGATATTTTGATAGGGATCCCATTAAATCTGTAGATCACTTTGGGTAGTACAGCCATTTTAACAGCATTTATTCTTCTAATCCATGAGCACGGAATGTCTTTCGATTTCTTTCTGTCATCTTCAATTTCTTTCACCAGTGTTTTATAGTTTTCAGAGATAAATTTATAATTTTGATAGCCATTGCTAAATTGCCTTCCAAAGAGGTTGTATACCAATTTGTGTTCTCACCAGTAATACATGAGACTGCCTTTTCCCCCACATCCTCACCAACACAGGGTCTTATTTAAACTTTA
>NW_027530632.1:1356107-1360592 GCF_008692635.1 Crocuta crocuta
TTCTTTAGATTTTGGCCAATTTCATAGGTAAAAGATGGTGTCTTGGCACAATTTTAATTTACATTTCTTTAATTTTGAGTGATATAGAGCATCCTCTCATATGGTATGTAGACTGGATATACTAACAATTTCTGGTTGATTCAAAGAGTGATATCCTTGTGATTGGAAAGCTAGAGCCGATGCAGATATCAGCCTCTTTGGAACATATATCAGGGTTGGAAAGCACCTTCCTGGTCATCTAGTCCAGTCCTGATCTGATGCCTAAATGACCCGCCTGCCTTTCCCAGCAAAGTTGTTCACAACGAAGGAACTCACAAAATTGAAAGCATCTTTCTGTGGCTCTAAAATTTAGAAAGTTTTTTTTTAATTTTGAGCCAAAACCTTCCCATAATTACTGCATGACAGTAATTATGATATGCTTTTGTTAGAGTATGCTATTCTTTTAGATCACAATGAACATACCACAAAGAAATAATATTAGCTTCAAATATAGGTAGAATAGCTAATTTCTCCCTCCCTCAAAAATAATTCTTCCCCTGATAGTCTTCAAATTATATTACATATTGTCTTCATTCCATTCACAAATGGAATTTTTTTTTAAATNTGGCAGTCAGCACAGAGCCCGCCGCCGGGCTCGAACCCACGAACCGCGAGATCATGACCTAAGGGAAAGTCGGACGCTTAACCGACTAAGCCACCCAGGCGCCCCCAGAAATCGAATTTAAAACATAAATGCCATCCACGGAGTATTCTTGCTAAAAATGTGCAACCCAAATCTAACCACGAGGAAGCCTCAGATAATACTAATTGAAAGGCATTCTAGGAAGTAACTGGTGTGTACTGTTCCAAAATATTGATGTCACGAAAGCCGAAGAGAGGCTAAGGAGCTGTTCTAGATCAGAAGAGATTTAAGAGATGTGACAATTAATTGCACTCTGTGACTCTGAACTGAATTCCGAGACTCCAAAGAAGAGGACAAAGGCCATAAAGGACCTTCCTGGGACAATTGACAAATTAGTTGTTTTTTTTTAATGTTTATTTATTTTTGAGAGAGACATACAGAGTGCAAATGGGGGAGGGGCAGAGAGAGAGAGGGAGACCCAGACTCCAAAGCAGGCTCCAGGCTTGGAGCTGTCAGCACAGAGCCCGACATGGGGCTCGAACCCACAAACTGTGAGATCACGACCTGAGCCGAAGTTGGATGCTCAACTGACTGAGCCACCCAGGCGCCCCCCATTGGCCAGATTTGGATGCAGATTATATATCAGATTATAGCATTGCAGTAACATTAAGTTTTCCGATTAGAGTAATTTTGCCGTAATCCTGTAAGGGAATGGCCCTGTTAATAGGAAATGCATACTGCAGAATTTAGGGATAAAGGGGCAGGATGTCTGCAACTTATTCTCAAATTCTTGCTAAAAATGTGCAACCCAAATCTAACCACGAGGAAGCCTCAGATAATACTATTTTTCTCAAATACTCAAATTTTTCTCAATATTAGAGAAAAAGAAACAGACAGACCATAATAAAACAAATGTGGCCAACGTTCATCGCTGAAGGTGGGTGAGGGTGTTGGGGATTTCATTGTCCTGTTCTTGCAACCTTTCCGAGTGTATTTGAAACTCTTCCCATAGAAATTGAATGGTGCGCCTGGGTGGCTCAGTAGGTTGGGCACCCAACTCTTGATTTCGGCTCAGGCTGTGATCTCACAGCCCTGGGACTGAGCTCTGCATCAGGCTCTGCACTGAGCAGGAAGCCTGCTCAGGATTCTCTCTTTCTCTCTTTTTCTTTCTCTTTCTCTTTCTCTTTCTCTTTCTCTTTCTCTCTCAGGATTCTCTTTCTCTCTCTCTCTCTCTCTCTCTCTGCCCCTCTCCCCCACTTGCACTCTTTCTCTCTCTGTCAAAAGAAATAAACTTTTTTTAAAAAATATTTTTATTTATTTCTAGGAGCTAGAGAGAGAGAGTCAGCGTGAGCAGGGGAGGGTCAGAGAGANAAGCATCTGACTTCGGCTGATTTCGGCTCAGGTCAGGATCTCAAGGTCTATGAGTTGGAGCCCCACATCAGGTTCTGTGCTGACAGCTCGGAGCCTGGAGACTCCTTTGGATTCTGTGTCTCCCTCTCTCTCCTCACCCACCTCCCCCGCTCACTATCTCTTTCTCTCTCAAAAATAAATAAACATTAGGGGCGCCTGGGTGACTCAGTCGGTTAAGCGTCTGACTTCCACTCAGGCCATGATCTTGCAGTTCGTGGGTTTGAGCCCCGCATTGGGTCCTGTGCTGGCAGCTTGGAGCCTGGAGTCTGCTTCGGAGTCTTTGTCTCCTCCCTCTCTCTGCCCCTCCCCCGCTCATGCTCAGTCTCTCTCTGTCTCAAAAATAAATAAACTATAAAAAAAATTTTTTTAACAAACATTTAAAAAAATTAAAAATAAATTCCGGCTGCACTATTTACTAGCTGTGTGACCCTGGACAAATCACTTAGCGTACCTGTGCGTTGATCTCTTCAGCAGGAACATGAGGATGGTGACACAGCTCTGAAGCCTGAGCCCACTTAGAACAGCCCTGGACACATAGGCAGTGGGATGTAAGTGTTAGCTATTATTATTATTACCTTTACAAATTCTAGGAGCCCACAGCTCTGAAGCCAAGTGGTGGCCAAGCTACCCTCCATGTGGCCCTGCTTAAAGGTTTTGAGCCTTAGCTTATTTTTAAGCCAAACCAGCTTTCCGAAGGTTCGTGTGGTGTCCATTCAGGCAGTCCATGGGCCAATAAAATGAAGATGCTATTTGAATTATACCAGATTGCAGGAATCAACTCAATGAATAGACCTCATTAATTTCTAACTCTTAATTCATTGACGCTAATATGCTCATTCCATGGATGGACAGTTCCCCTAGTTACATTCATGATTTTCATGTCATTGCGGATCTTCACATTATCCTCCTAACACTTTTCTTTGGCTTTGCTCCATTAGGCTCTGTTTTCTGATTTCATAAGCTGAAAAGCACAACATCCGATGATGCTTGGCATGGGGACCTCCCAAGGGGCTCAGAGAGAAAACATGGCAAACCCTCATTAATGNACTATATGTATTTTTTTACTTTTTCAAATGTTTTTTATTTATTTTTGAGAGACAAGAGCACAAGCTGGGGGGCGGAGGGGCAGAGAGAGAGGGAGACACAGAATCCGAAGCAGGCTCCAGGCTCAGAGCCATCAGCACAGAGCCAGACGCGGGGCTTGAACCCACGAACCGTGAGATCATGACCTGAGCTGGTCGGACGCTTAACCAACTGAGCCACCCAGGCGCCCCAATTTTGACACAGTATAAATGAGATGTTCTTGGTGTTAATGCAGGAGAAAAGTACTACACTCAAATTTTGCACGCCTAAACTTAATCTGAAATGAGAGAAGAAAGAAGGCTTGGAAGAGTGGGAAAGCCCCAGGTCTCTGAAGAAGACTTGGCCTAATCTAAGTTTGGACATGTACCCAGCAGGTAGAATTAAGAAATACACATTGTAAATCACTCCAAGAATAAAGCAAAGTGACTAACTTTTAAAACCAAGAAGATGGGGCGCCTGGGTGGCTCAGTCAGTTGAGCGTCTGACTCTCTATTTCAGCTCAGGTCATGAGCCCGGGGTCGTGGGGTCGAGCCCTGCATCAGGCTCCACGCTGAGTGTGGAGCTTGCTTAAGATTCTCTCTCTCTCTCTCTCTCTCTCTCGCTCTCTGTCTCAAAAAAAACAAAAACAAAAACAAAAACAAAAAAACCCTAAGATGAGAGCATTTATTACTCAATTGACCCCACGCAGAGTCAGAAGGTGGGCATTTTGAGAACCATTCCTGCCTCCGGACAGCTGGGTTTACTTGGGCCTGTGGTTCAAGCTTCCCTGACTTTGTTTCCTGATCAGTAAAAGAGGGATGATTTGTACTCTGCAGAGCTATTGGAAATATTTCTTGGAATAATCTGTGTAAAGTCCCTGGCATTGTGTTTGGGGAGAAGCCAGAGGCTCATTCCACTAATGCTGTCACGACTCAAATTATTTTTTGAAACTCATATTTTTAAAGCGCCTTCGGATTTGGTTTGAGTCGCCGGGGGAAAGAGAAGTTTCACTACCCTAGGGTCATATTTCATTTTTGACATTAAAAGATATTTCCCAGATTGGTCTTTTGACCTACTTATCAAACATGGGCTGCTTTTGACGATTTCTAAAAATCAGATCGCCATTAAAGGGCAAATATCCATTGCCATTCAGAGTAGGTTAAAAAATCGCATCTGATGCTTTTTGGAGGCAAACCTAACAAAATAAGAGTTTCGGATATGTTTGAGCAATGATTTCATCAATCTTGGTATTAATGCAAAGCCTCATAAAGGGACTACCTGGAAAATGTTCAAACTTCTTAGAAGTGCACATTCTAGTCCGTTTGTTTAAAAACATGCACACAAAATTTTATGGTTTTATCTCTTTTAAAGAATCCATTCTCAGCTTATAT
>NW_027530632.1:1360641-1363183 GCF_008692635.1 Crocuta crocuta
AGAAACCGATGGCAGTTTCTAAGCATAAAGAGGAATTTAGAAAACCGCAGCTATTTCCTTTTAACCATTTTAATGCAGAAGAGAAGTCAAGCCTTGGGATGGCTTACCAAAAAAATTCCAGAAGTGTCTAAAATCAAAAGATGTGAGCCTGGGAAATTATAGGAGAAGACGTGTGCATAAAATAACAGCCATTGCATGGGCATCAGCAACGAACAGGACTATCGAGAGGAAGACCCAAAATACCAAGCAAGAAAAGATTTCTAAAAACCTTCCTTTTTTTGGGGCGCCCGAGTGGCTCTCTTGGTTAAGCATCTGCCTCTTGATTTCAGCTCAGGTCATGATCTCACGGTTTGAGGGTTTGAGCCCCACATCGGGCTCCACGCTAACAGCTTAGAGCCTGCTTGGGATTCTCTCTCCCCTCCCCCCCCCACCACTCAAGCTCACGCACTCGCTCTCCCAAAATCAATAAATTGTTTTTAAAGACTAATTAAAAAAAATCTTATCATGTTTGATTTATAAAACGGCTTTATTGAGATATAGATCACATAACATGCAGTTCACCCATTTAAAGTGTACAGGTCGGGGCGCTTGGGCGGCTCAGTTGGTTAAGCATCTGGCTCTTGATTTCAGCTCAGGTCGTAATCTCACGTCAGGCTCTGTGCTGGCGGCATGGAGTCTGCTTGGGGTCCTCTCTCTCTGCCCCTCCCCTGTTCTCTCTCTCTCTCAAAATAAATAAATAACCTTAAAAAATACCCTTTAAAGTATACAAGCCAACGGTTTTTAGTATATTCACAGATGCAGCCGTTACAATTTAATTTTGCAACATTTTCATCACCCCAGAGAAATCTTTTAGCCCCGACCCCCATTCTTCCCAAATGCCCCCCCGCCAGGCCGCAACCTCCAACGTGCTTTCTGTCTCAGTAGATTCGCCCTTCCCAGACACTTCATAAAAGCAGGATCATACCATACGTGGCCTTTGTGACTGGCTTCTTTCACTCAGAAGAACGTTTTCAAGGCTCATGTTGTTGTGCCCAGTGTGTGCGGGTGCGCATCCCTCATTTCTTTTTATGGCTGAAGAGCTTTCCGTAGGTTGGATAGACCACCGTGTATTTATCCATTCTTCAGCTGATGGACGTTCGGGCTGTCTTCCCGTTTTTGGCTATTACGAATAATACTTGGAATACTTGGGGACATGTGTTGGTTTGAATGCCTGTTTCCAAGTCTCTTGGGTACCTACCTAGGCGTGGAGTTGCTGAGTCACGGGACAACCCTGTGTTTAACATTTTGAGGAAGCACCAAACTGTTTTCCACAGGGGCTGCACCATTTGCATTCCTGCCAGCAATGTGTGGGAGGGTTCTGGTTTCTCTGCATCTGTTTGATTTTGTTTTATTTTTATTTTTTAATGTTTATTTACTTTTGAGAGAGAGAACGAGCAGGGGAGGGGCAGAGAAGGAGACACAGAATCTGAAACAGGCTCCAGGCTCTGAGCTGTCAGCACAGAGCCCGACGCGGAGATCGAACCCACGAACCACGAGATCATGACCTGAGCCGAAGTCGGACGCTTAACCGACTGAGCCACCCAGGCAGCCCTCAATTTTGTTTGAACTCAAACTCTGAAGACGGCAAATCCAGGCGACTAAGATGGAAAGAATTAGAAAGTGATGTAACAGACACATAAAGGGTGTCAGGGCGGCTGACAATGGCACGAGCCTGTTGGATGAAGAAGAGTCGCGGGGGGAGAAAAATCCAGTATCAAATCAAATACAATATCTTAACCACGATCAGTATCAACCAACATTGCTTGTTGCCACCTCTTCTTTTGTGCTTCTGTCTCCCTCCTGGGCAGCATGCATATTCATATTTAGAGACTCAAATTAAGGACAAAAACTGAAGAGGGAGAGAGCTTAATGGAAATAAATAATTGAGGATAATTATAATTGAGGAGAAAATAGAGAACTATTTATGATATTATTTCCATGCGATGTATTATCCACCGAAATGTCCGACTTCATCTCCCCCTGATTCCCTCCCCAGCCAGTCTCTCAGCTCCGATGTCCCCTTGTCTGATGACGGCCATCCCATTTATCCCTGATGCTTTGGCGGCGTCCACTTCTGCTTCTGAACACACAGCCTTTACTTCAGATATTACTCATCCGGCACCTTCTGACACATCCTATTGTCTGTTGTGGTTACATTTCACTTTTGATACAAAAGGGCTTTGCCTCCTGGATCCCATCAGGGTATTAAACTTGTATTAAACTTCCTAAGTCACCAAACACAGCTTGGGATTATGACATGAGAATTTCACGAAGGCACTCCATTTGTCTCTGTTGAACCATTTAATTCTGGAGCAGGACACATAAATTTCAGCGATGCCACAAGATGACAAGGCACAAATGTTTCTTTGCGGCTTCTGGACCCTGAAAATAAGCACAGAGACAATTGCCTATTTTTTTTTTTAACACTATGCCAATTTCCAAATGGCACTACACAATGGCACCAGAAATAAATAATGAACATAGACACACATTTAAACAAATG
>NW_027530632.1:1363196-1372535 GCF_008692635.1 Crocuta crocuta
GAGTCGCCACTTTCACAAAAGCCTGAAGATCTATTCCCAGGACTAGGAAGATAATGTTCATCCGCCTGAAACCACTGAGAGATTTTATTTGCAGCTTTTTATGCTGCAGAGCTTATAAAATAAAATAATAATGCGACACAGTATACTTTGATTTTATAGAGCGTCTTTCATCCGAGGAGCTTAAAGAAACGTACAAACANTATCCAATTTCCATTTTCTTGACTTACATGAAATTATTCAGCCTCTCGTTAGTTTCAACCTCCAGGAAATAAGGCAGCCACGAAACTGCTGAAGTGTAGAAATAAAAAAGAATAATTCAGAGCTCGCGTCACATTTGTCTGCGCCCTGTCTACCTTAGAGCTTTCATTCTGAAAAAGAAGGAAAAGCCCATGATATATTTCTTATCCTGCCAATCCTAGGTGTATTTTCTATTTTTACGACAACTCCAGTGAGCCTGTAATGGGGTTTCAGCTCTTGGGGGAAACTCCGCTGATGTAAACAGAGACTTATTCTCGGACTCCAAGACTCTGTGCCTAGACATTTGTTCATTGCAAAGCCAAAGTTTGCTTAGGTCGTCTGTGTGTGAGTGTGGGTGGAGGGGAGAAATCCTTTCACCACACAGGGAAGCCATAACGAGGCTCCATACCCTAGAACTCTTAAGACTCAATATTGGGGCTCCGGGAATGTCTGTGGGTGTTTTCAGGTGGGTGCTAGCCATTCGAATGAATTGGTTCTTAAATTCGCGTACAAGGGAGACAGAGCTCAAAATTAATACTACAATAACCGCACTATCTTAGGGCTATTGGCCATGGCAATATTACAAAATGGATTTTAGTATGGCAAGAAATGGTGAGATCAAGACCTGAGTGGGGAGGTGCCTTGGTGGCTCAGTTGGTTAAGCGTCCGACTTCGGCTCAGGTCATGATCTCATGGTTTGTGGGTTCGAGCCGCATCGGGCTCTGTGCTGAGAGCTAGCTCAGAGTCTGGGGCTTGCTTCAGATTCTGTGTCTCCTTCTCTCTCTGACCCTCCCCTGCTCACGCTGTTTCTCTCTCTTTCTCTCTGAAATAAATTTTAAAAAATTTAAGAAAAAAAAAGACTTGAGCGGAAATCAAGAGTCCAAGGAAGTTCGGCTGACTGAGCCACCCAGGGGCCCCACCCCCCTCTGTATTTTGGATGCCAGATCAAGGCCTGAAAGTCTGCAAGGTGTCTTACGATCACACATTCGTGAGACTCTAGGCTCTTATAAATGCCAAGGCAACTATTTAGATGAAGATAAAAGCAAAACAGCAAGTAGCTTTATNTAGTTATTTTTGTGGGAAACAAGACAAAAGGGTCGCACTTATCATTTGGCATGGTATAAATCAAAAAGAAAAAAGATTTCTTGGTGTTAAAGTATTTTATTACAGAACATTTAAAGCATACAAAAAGGCAGAGAATAATTAACAGTTACACACGCTTCACCACAAAACAACAGACATTCGTATTGGCCTTGATGACTGTATTCTCATGAAATGAAATGACATGAAATGAAGTGAAATGATTCTGCTTTAGCTCAGACTTTATCCTTTCCAAAAAAAAAAAAAAGGTTTACTTATTTACTTTTGAGAGAGAGAGAGAGAACACACAAGTTAGGGAAGGGCAGAGACAGACAGACAGACAATCCCACGTGGAGCTTGAACTCATGAACCATGAGATCATGACCTGAGCTGAAACCAAGAGTCAGAGCTTAACGACTGAGCCACCCAGGCGCCCCTACCTTCCTTCTCTTCCTAAAAGAAACTCCAGGATCCTAAAGTTGGTGTTCATCATTCGTATACGTAAAGGAGTCTGCTGAAAAAATTACTATTGTTGGCTATTAATTTATCCATTCCTAAATGGATGCAAGTGAAATTTAGTTCTATTTTTTAAAAAAATTATAGTGTTGCAATAAACATGTGTACATGTTTATTTGGTCACACACCGGAGAGTTGTGCGAAGGCGCATGTGGACATGGGGGCTCCTGTGTTGTTGGGTAGACATGTAATCAACTTTGGTACACATGGTCAACCCGTTCTCCACATTACTCTTCTGAAATCTTTTATAACTTCAGAGCCTCACCATCACTTCATAGTCTCAGACTTCCATATCTTTCAAATTTTTGCCAATCCACTGGGTGCAAAATATTTCACTGTAAAATGACATTTAATTTATATTTTTATGATTAGAAGAGCAGTCGATTTTGCACATACTTCATATGTTTTTGCCCATTTGGGTTTCTTCCTCTGTGAATTGCCTATTCAAAACTCTTGCCTGTTTTCTTAATGAGTTGATTGTCATTTTCTTATTGCTACAGTGATGTTGTTTGTATGCTGAGGTTCCCAACTCTATGTTAGTTATATGTTATTAAATTACTCTCCCAGTCGATGTCTTGACTTTGTTTTTATTTATTTCTTTTAAGGTTTTTAAAAGTTTAATTAATCTCTACACCCAACATGGGGCTCGAACTCACAGCCCCAAGATCAAGAGTCTCATGCTCTTCTGCCTGAGCCCGCGAGTCGCCCCTTGGCTTTGTTTTTAAGTATCATCCCTTTTCCCCTCTCTCTTTTTAAAACCTTCTAAATGGAGAGTTTCAAATATATGGCCGACTAGAGAAAATAGTAATAAATCCCTATGTATGCATCACTCAGCTCTTCTGCAAATCCCCACCAATTTCTCTTCTTGCTTACTGGGTTATTTTAAAGCAAGTCCCAGATGTTGTATTATTTCATTCATAAAAATTTTGGTATGCATATTTAAAAGGTGAAAACTTAAAAAATTTCCCTTCTTCTCTTTAAGATTATCTTGGCTACTCTTGGTTCTCTGCCTTTCTTAGGAACTTTTTTTATTTTTTATTATTTTTTTAATTTACAGCCAAGTTAGTTAGCAGATAGCGCAACAACGATTTCAAGAGTAGATTCCTGAATGCCCCTTACCATTTAGCCCATCCCCCCTCCCCCAACCCATCCAACAACCCTCTGTTTGTTCTCCATATTTAAGAGTCTTATGTTTTGTCCCTCTCTCNCAACAACCCTCTGTTTGTTCTCCATATTTAAGAGTCTCTTATGTTTTGTCCCCCTCCCTGTTTTTATATTATTTTTGCTTCCCTTCCCATACGTTCATCTGTTCTGTGTCTTAAAGTCCTCATATGAGTGAAGTCATATGATATTTGTCTTTCTTGGACTGACTAATTTCGCTTAGCATAATACCCTCTACTTCCAACCACATAGTTGCAAATGGCAAGATTTCATCCTTTTTGATGGCCAGGTAATACTCCATTGTATATACACCACATCTTCTTTATCCATTCATCNTTCACTGGCTTATTTGTTTTTTGGGTATTGAGTTTGATAAGTTTTTTATACATTTTGGATACTAACCCTTTATCTGATATGTTGTTTGCAAATATCTTCTCCCATTCTGTTGGTTGCCTTTTAGTTTTGCTGATTGTTTTCTTCACTGTGTAGAAGCTTTTTATTTTGATGAGGTTCCAATAGTTCATGTTTGCTTTTGTTTCCCTTGTCTCTGGAGACGTGTTGAGTAAGAAGTTGCTGCGGCCAAGGTCAAAGAGGTTCTTGCCTGCTTTCTCCTCGAGGATTTTGATGCCTTCTTGTCTTACATTTAGGTCTTTCATCCATTTTAAGTTTATTTTTGCGTCTGGTGTAAGACAGTGGTCCAGGTTCATTTTTCTGCCTGTTGCTGTCCAGTTTTCCCAGCACCACTTGCTGAAGAGACTGTCTTTATTCCATTGGATAGTCTTTCCTGCTTTGTCAAAGATGAGTTCGCCATATGTTTGTGGGTCCATTTCTGGGTTTTCTGTTCTGTTCTATTGATCTGAGTGTCTGTTTTTGTGCCTTCTTGGGAATTTTAAGTTGAGATTGTCAAGGGCCATGAAAGATCCTGTTGAAATTCTTTTTTAAAGTTTATTTATTTATTTATTTTGAGAGAAAAAGAGAGAGAACGTGTGTGGAAGAGTGAGGGAGGATCAGAGAGAGAATCCCAAGCGGGCTCCATGCTGTCGGTGCAGAGCCCACCATGGGGCTCGAACTCACAAACCGTGAGATCATGACCTGAGCTGAAATCAAGAGTCTGTCACTCANTTACTTTATCTTTATGATGTTATTCTGTTTATGACAATTCCCATTTACAAATATGGTATATCTTCCCATTTATTGACATTTTTTTAAGTTTACTTATTTATTTTAAGAGAGAGAGAGACAGTGCAAGCAGAGGAGAGGCATAGAGAGAGGGAGAATCTCAAGCAGGCTCTGAGCTGTCAGCACAGAGACGGATGCGAGGCTCAAACTCACTAAACTGTGAGATTATGATCTGAGCCGAAATCAAGAGTCAAATGCTTAACCGACTGAGCCACCCAGGGCCTCCCCATTTATTGATATCTTTTATGGCTTTCATTAACATTTTATAATTTTTATGAGTGTCCTATGATTTTTTGTCATATTTATTTCAAAGCACCTTAGCTTCTGTTGCTATTTTTCAATTTTTTTAATGTCTATTTTTTGAGAGAGAGAGACAGAGCATGAGTAGAGGAGGGGCAGAGAGAGAGAGAGAGAGAGAGAGGAAGACACAGAATCTGAAACAGGCTCCAGGCTCTGAGCTGTCAGCACAGAGCCAGACACGGGGCTTGAACTCAGGAACCGCGAGATCATCACCTGAGCCGAAGTCAGATGCTCAACCGACTGAGCCACCCAGGCGCCCCTATTACTACTTTTAATGTTACATTTAAAACAAATTACATTTTATAATTTTTTGATGCCGGTACGAAAGAAAGCCATTGGCTTTGTATTTGAATTTACAGCTAACAACTTTGTCACACCGTCTCCTGAATTCTCATTAGTTGGTCTGTTCTGAAAAGATAATCACGTCCTCTGCAAAGGACAACAGCTTTGTTTCTGACATTTTAATTATTTTTCTTTTCTTAGGTCGCTGACAAGAATCACTGATACATGTTAAATAAAGTAGTGATAATGGGGGTCTTTTTGTTTCATGTAACAGGGTTCCGCCAGAGGAGCCGAACTCTAGGAGATGGATATTCACGACAGGGCTCTGCCTTTACACAATTGCAGAAACTCTAAGGATGCCGTTCTCCCAGCTGATGCTGGAGCTTGAAATTCAGGGGGCAGATTGTGAGGAAGGGAAGATGGTTGTGAAGCGGAGCAAGATCAAGGACAAGGTTGAACCCAAAGGCACCAGCTGGAGCCCACAAGGACGCTGAAACCTGTGTCAGTTCCTGTTATCTTTGACCCTGGTGGCTACAGCTCTTTGGTACAGAGCTCAGCACACATACACACCTTGCCCAGGAGTCAGAAAAATCCCACCAGAGAGAGGACCACCACCAGCTGAGGTGATTGCAAAGGGAATGAGAATAGGTAGTGGAAGAAGGTAATTATAAGCGCCAGCTACGACCATGTGACCAGTTGAGGGAACAGAAGAGTTTTGAGTATTTCATTATTCTAATGTAAGTTAAAATATTTAGTCAAATTGGGCCCCCTGGGTGGCTCAGTCCATTAAACGTCTGACTCTTGATTTCAGCTCGGGCCGTGATCTCATGGTTTGTGAGTTTGAGCCCCGCATGGGGTTGGTCTCTTTTTCCCTCTCTCTCTGCCCCTATCCCCCCCACCCCCGTCTGTCTCTCTCTGTGCCTCGCTCTCTCTCTCAAATAAACTTAAAAAAAAAAAATTAGTCAGGGCGCCTGGGTGGCTCAGTCAGTTAAGCGTCCGACTTCATCTCAGGTTATGATCTCAGGGTTCATGAGTTCGAGCCCCGCGTCAGGCTCTGTGCTGATAGCTCGGACGGAACCTGGAGCCTGCTTCAGATTCTGTCTCCCTCTCTCTCTGCCCCTCCCCTGCTTGTGCTCTGTCTCTCTCTGTCTCCCTCAAAAATAAATAAACATTAACACAATCAAAAAATATTTAGTCAAATCTTTGTGTTTTCTTTCCCTCTGGGTCTTCTTCATTATCAGGGAGCTCAGCTCCCCCTCACCCCTCCCCGAACTGTAGTGGCCCTCTTATTCTCACAGATTTTCCCCAGTGTTACACTTATCTCTTTTTGTTAACCAATTCCTTGCATTTTGTGGGGGAAAGAGTTAAAGTAAAAATTAAATAATGATTCTAGTAGTAACCAGCGTTGGGATAGTACATTTCTTTTCCTTTTTATATAATATGGATTTATGGTGGTACCACGTATTTTTTCCCCCTTTCGAACACATTACACATAACAACAATGAAACGGTGGCTGAGGACATTCCTGAAGGGAAGACGTCCTGAAGGGGCTTTATCGGTCAAGGTCCAATTAGAGAACGGAACTACCAGGAAGGAAGATACACACACGTAGGGGTTTGCCCCAGGGATTTGACCTTAATGCAATCGCAGCAGCTGGCCCACGGTCCCTGTAAGGTTGCTGTCTTCACTTCTCATGCAGACAATTCAGGTCCCCAGGGCCAGCAGTCAGTAAGGGGAGTAAGCACAAGTAGGGGAGAGCAGGCCCAAGTGGCAACCCACATGCGCAAGCTGGAGACTATGAGGATGCACTGGAGCCCATGTTGGCGCTTGCTTCCTCTGACTTCGATGGAGCAGCTGCCGGTGCTTGCCTCGCACCAACAAGGTGACCCAGAAGACAACTGACAAAATGTGTCAATGACAAAATGGCAGCTGTTGAGGCACCTGAGTGGCTCGGTCCGTTGGGCGTCCGACCCTTGAATTCGGCTCAGGTCATGATCTCACGGTTCATGAGTTCAAGCCCCATGTCTGCCTCTTTGCTGACGGTGCAGAGACTGCTTGGGATTCTCTCCCTCCCTGTCTCCTTGCCTCTCTCTCTCTCTCTCTCTCTCCCCCAAAATAAACTTTAAAAAAAATTTTTTTAAATTAGAAAATGGCTGCTGTTTCACTCCCACCCTCCAAATGTCACCCAAGACTCTCCTGGGCCACTGACCGGAAATATCCAGAAAGGGGAAGAGTGGAAAATGCAGTTCAGCTTAGCCAAGTCGACACATGACAGGCCCACCAGAAATGCTTTGGGTGTTTTTAAAAACCAGTTTTATTGAGGTGTCTATTTATGGTAACGTGTCCATTTTAAGGGTACAACTTGATGAGTTTTGACAATGGTTACTGATTACACCCGTGTAACCAGTAATCACCAGCACAATTAGGATATAGACTATTCCCATCCCCCTTAAAAGTTCCCTCCTGCCTCTTGGTAGTTAATCTCCCTTTCGCCCTTCCAGGCAACCGTTTATTTATTTATTGACTGTTCTCTGTCAGTAGAGATTAGATTTGACGGTTCTAGACGTTTATATAAATGGAAGCATACAGAATTGTACTCTCTTGGGTCTGGCTATTTTCACTCAGCCGAAGACTTCTGAGATTCACATATGCTGGTGGATATATATCAGTAATTCATCCTTCTCATTGCTGAGAAGTATTTCATGGTATGGGTATATCACCGTTTGCTTATCTATTTCCCTGTTAATGGAGGTTTGAGTTGTTTTCACCAGTTGGCTGTTATGAATAGAGCCAATGTATACGTTCACGTGTAAGGCATTGTTTGGGTGTACTTTTTCTCTTGTATAAATGCCTAGGAGTACAATTCAAATATTTTGCCCATTTTTAAATGTGATTTGTTTTTCTTCTTATAATTGAGTTGTAAGAAGGGTGTTCGGAGGACTCAGTCAGTTGAGTGTCCAACTCTTGATTTTGGCTCAGGCCATGATCCCAGGGTCGTGGGATGGAGCCCCAAGTCGGGCTCCATACTGAACTTGGTACCTGGAAAAGATTCCCACCCCCCTCCAGCCTTTCCCCTGTGCATACTTTCTTAAAAAAAAAAAAATTGAGTTGTAAGAGTTCTTTATGTGTTGTGGATGTAACTTTTTGTCGGATGTATATATTTCCTCTAGTATGTGGCTTTCCTTGTTTTTTTCCTTGCCTTTTAATGTGTTTAAAGGTGTGCTTCGAATAGCAGTCGTGAATTTTGATGAAGTCCAATCTATGTTTCCTTTCTGGGTCAGTGCTCCTCGTGTGCCACAATATCCTTTCTGCCCAAGGTCCACAAATGGTCTCCTATGGTCTCCTCTGTAAGTTTTATAGTTTAATTTTCACATTTAGATCCACCACCCGGTTAATTTTTTTTTATGTGGTGAGCACTGAGGTCCAGTTTTAAAAATACGGATATCAAATTGTTCTAGCATTACTCTGTCAGCTTTTTTTCTTTTTTTGACCATATATGTGTGGGTTTATTTCTGGACTCCTTCCATTCCATTAATTTGTATGTCTGTCCTCACGCGAATATCCCACTGTTTTGATGACTGTAACTTTATCATAAGTCCCATAGAACTTTCCAATTTATTCTTTTCCAAAATTGTCTTGGATATTCTTGTTTGTTCTGCATTTCCATATACATTTTATAATTGTTTATTAGTTTCTGTTAAAAAGTCTGCTAGGATTTTGCTTGAGATTGCACTGAATCAATAGATCAATTTGGGGAGATTTTATACCTTAAGAGTATTGAATGTTCCAAACCAGGGGTGCCTGGGTGGTTCTGTCAGTTGGGTGTCTGACTCTTGATTTCTGCTCAGGTCACGATCTCACGGTTCATGAGTTCAGGCCCTGCATTTGCCTCTGCGCTGACAGTGCTGAACCTGCCTGGAATATTCTCTCCCTCTCTCTCTGCCTCTCTCTGCTTCTCTCTCTCTCTCTCCTTCTCTCTCATATGCACCNCATTACTGGCTAATGGCTTTTAAGATCTTCTATTTAACTTCAGCATTTTGATAGTTCTTTGCAGTGTGTCCAGGTTTGGGTTCATTTTTATTTTTCTTGCCTGGCATAGATGTGCTTCCCAAAACTGAGATTTACAACTTTAATGAATACAGAAAAAAGAGTCAGCCATTATGTCTTAAGATACTGATGCTTCATCACTCCACCATCCCCACAATCTTTCTGTTTTTTCCTTGGGGAGTTCCTGTTAGAGGCATACTTGACTATCTAATTCCATCCTTGACATCTCATAACCTCTTTTATATATGCTCCATAATTCATGTATTTCATCTTTTTACCTTGCTGTGTTGCATTTTGAGTAAATGCTTCAGATATCTCCTGAGAGTTCAGTAATTCTCTTCAGCAATGTTAAATCTGATTTAAAAGTCTTATGATGGGGCACTTGGGTGGCTCAGTCGGTTAAGCCTCTGACTTTGGCTCAGGTCATGATCTCACGGTTCCTGGGTTCGAGCCCCACGTTGGGCTCCATGCTCATAGCTTGGAGCCTGGAGCCTGCTTCGGGTTCTGTGTCTCCCTCTTTCTCTGCCCCCCCCCCCC
>NW_027530632.1:1372546-1376097 GCF_008692635.1 Crocuta crocuta
CTCACTTTCTCTCTCTCTCTCTCACAAAAATAAACATGAAAAATCTTAAAAAATAAAAGAAAAGTCCTCTGAGTTTTAAATTTCAATAATTATATATTCAATTTCTAATAGATTAGCTTGGTTCAAAATCTGCCCCTTATTTTTTTTTTCAATTTTTAACATTTATTCATTTTTGAGAGACAGACAGAGACAGAGCGTGAGCAGGGAGGAGCAGAGAGAGAGGGAGACACAGAATTGAAGCAGGCTGTAGGCTCCCAGCTGTCGGCCCAGAGCCCAACAAGGGGCTCGAACTCACAAACCCGCAGGATCATGACTTGAGCTGAAGTCGGACACTCAACCGACTGAGCCACCCGGGCGCCCCATGTTAGGTTGTTCTAATACCTGGACTGCCTGGGGGATAGCGACCTGATGTTCGTGCGGCCACTTTTACTCACAGTGAAATCCGATGGTTGGTAATTTGAAGTTTATGCTAAATGCCAGTGGGGCTTTGGCTGTGCAATCCTGGGCATTTCAGACTTGGGATGTGGCCCTCCTAAGCACTTTTGCATTTGTTTCCGGCAGGCAATTCAGACTGGGAAGAGTTTCGATACTAACTTTTCATTCTGGGGGTTCCTAGATCACGAAGCACATTATTATGCATTTTTCAAGGGAGATTTTTTTTTTTTTTCCTACCCAGAGGCCAGGCAAAGCAAGCAAGCAAGCCAGACTTTTCATTGTCCACTCACTCCAGCAGGTGGGTCTTTCTTCCCTTTCCCACCTTTTACTAACGGTTTATGCCTTCAACGCCCTGGATTTCTGTAGAAGGCAACAATTCCAATTCCTTGCCTCGTGCAAGTCAAAGGAATTCATTATGCAGCTAAACCGTCATTCAAACAAGAGGGTTAAAGAAACACATTGAAAGACACAGACTTAGAGCTACCACTAACAAATCCTTGCTAAAAAAAAGGAAGAAGAAGAAGAAAAAGAAGTAACAGCAGCAGCAGCAAAAGATTTTCACAGGGAGGAAAAATATTTGAACAAAGCAACAAGAAATCAAATGGAAACAGCATGTGAACCAAGAAACTGGTACGTGTGTAAGTAAAGCTGAATAAGAAATCGCTAAATGCTTTTAATGATAACTAATTACGGAGGCATTAAAAATTACTGGAACAAAGATACTGGACAGTAACAGCATGTAAAGTGGAGATCATATCGAGTAAGATTAGAATGTAGCAGAAAACACAATTAGAGCTGGCTTAAACCATCCAAAAAATTTTATTTGCTGATTAACAAGAAATCCAAAGATAGGTAGCCTTTGGGCTGGTTAGATTAGGGACTCCTCAGGGCCAATGAGGACTCAGATCCCTCAGCTTTCCCTCTGGCTTCTTTCTCTTATGCCCCGTGTTAATATTAAAACCAGTGTTAAAACCCAACCCAATATTCCGATCACTTTTTCTTTGTTTGTTTATTTATTTATTTATTTTTGAGAGAGAGAGAGAGAGAGAGCGCGCGCACAATCAGGGGAGGGACAGAGAGAGAGACACAGAATCTGAAACAGGCTCCAGGCTCTGAGCTAGCTGTCAGCACTGAGCTCGACGTGGGGCTCGAACCCACAAACCATGAGATCATGACCTGAGCTGAGGTCAGACGCTCAACCAACTGAGCCACCCAAGTGCCTTCAGATCACTTTTGTCTTTAGATCATTTTGTTTCATCTATCTGGAAATTTCCATTCATCACCTGGAAGGACTTTATTTGGCACGCGCACGTATATTTTTTCTCCCTAAATTGGAATCGTGCTGTACATACTGTTTTGTTATGTGTCCTTTGGAAAATATTCATTGTTAAAGTGTTTAGCACTCAATAGGAGAAAATCTTTGATTTCGTTTTTCATTTTTCAAATGGCTGTTTTGGAACTGCGAAGAGTCCTTAAGAAACTGACTCAAACAACAACTTAATGTAATTCATTCTCAGCTGTTTGCTCAAATAGAAATAAGGGAAGAAATGTCCACCTACAGAAGGTGGTGGGTTAGAGAATAAACAAGCTGGTGGATGTTCACACAGTAGGGAAGAAATAGAAATCAGGAAAATCTGTTTTCACTAAGATAGTTTCATGGTCTTGTTTTCTTCACTCTCAAGATTTGGATTCTGATGTTAGTGTTGCAACGTCTTTATTAAAATGTGCTTTATCTTAGTGTTTCCCATTTTCAGAGTTGTGTAATAAGGCTCAGTAAGTATGGCTTTTATTAAATAACTCTGAAATCCTTTGTTTATTGGTGGGTTTTTTTCCATATGGTATTATGACTAAAGGCCTGCCTAGGAAAGATGCTAGAAACTTCCTTGTGGCCCTGAGATTGTTGGGGGAGGGTGGCAGCTGCTTTGGTTGTCTATTCCAGAAAAGTCACTTGGGTCATCAGATGCCATGGAAAAGAGCCCCAGTTTTCTGGGTATAAGCACTCCCACCGTGGGAGCGACCGACTTCAGTTCAGATCATGACCTTGCAGTGTGAGTTCGAGCCCCGCATTGGGCTCTGTGCTGACAGTGTGGAGCCTGCTTGAGATTCTCTCTATTTCCCTCTCTCTCTCTCTATCCGTCCCCCCCACTCTCTCTCTCTGCCTCTCTCTCTCTCTCTTTCAAAATAAATAAACTTAATAAAAGGTACTTTCACCATAAGAAAGATGGTTAATTTAAACATAAGCTTTCTTTTTCTTTTTTAAAAATGTTCTAAAATATTTATTTATTTTGAGAGAGAGAGAGACAGAGAGTGAGGAAGGGAGGAGCAGAGAGAGAGGGAGACACAGAATCCAAAGCAGGCTCCAGGCTCTGAGCTGTCCGCACAGAGCCCGACATGGGGCTTGAACTCACAGACTGTGAGACATGGCCTGAGCCAAACTCGGATGCTCAACTGACTGAGCCCCCCAGGCGCCCCTGTACTTCGTTTCTTATCTCAACCCTGCCACAAGCTCAAAGACTTGATCTCTTTTGCCTTTACTTCTCACTAGTAAAATCACGGGGTTGAATTATGCCTCAGGAGTCCAAATACTCAAGCCCAGGGACCCAGATGGCTTATTTGAATCTGGGGAGCAGCCCATTTGAACCATTAGGCATCAACTGATGCCACTTTATCGCGTGCCCTCCCAAAGGTATCTAATGACTTGTTCTTTTGAAGAGTTGCATGATATTTCATTGTACTTATGCACCATCTTTTCACTGTTCCCTTGATAGCGGCCATTTAGTTGTTTTTCACCTGGCATTTCTTTGAAATCTCATTTTTTATTGATTTATTTTTTTTAAGTAGGCTCCACGCTGGATGTGGAGACCAATGCGGGGCTTGAACTCATGACCCTAGGATCAAGACCTGGGCGGAGCTCAAGAGTCAGACACTTAACCGACTGAGCCACCCAGGAGCCCCTGAAATCTCATTTTTTAATAAAAAATGTACACTCTGTTTTGCATTTATTTAATTTGTTAATTTTGGCTATACTTTTTTTGATAGGCAATACAGGTTCAAAAATCAGAAAGCATGAGAGGGAAAGCATTAAAATGTCTTTCTATAAGCTATGCTGTGAGCCT
>NW_027530632.1:1376110-1384248 GCF_008692635.1 Crocuta crocuta
AGCCCTCGTGGGATCCTCTGTCTCTCCCTCCCTCTCTCTCTGCCCCTCCCCCCTCTTTTTTTCTCTCTCGCTCTCAAAAATAAATAAAACATTAAAATATTTTAATTTAAAATAAAATAAAATAAAATAAAATAGTCTCCTTGANTGCTCTGCTCTGGGCTGCAGGAAACTGTATTTCCCAGGCTCCTTTGCATGGTGGTTTCTGTAGCGTCAGGCATTAGGGGCACGGCGGGCACTGGTAGAGACTGTAGGACGTGAGGACGGAAGCGCTGGGGTGCTTCTTTCTCCTCTCTTGCTTGCGTAGNCCTTCTGTCCCCAGGTCCCCCCGAGCACCCCCCACCACCGTTCTACCACTGCTGCATCGGCCCAGCTTTTAGATCCTGGTAACACCACCTCCTCCCTGTATCTTTTCAGCCTTAATGGTAGTAGTCATTTCTTGCTCTTAATAACTTCTGGGTTACCTCATAGTCTCTTATTTGCCATCTTAATTCTTCCATTACCTGTGTAAGCAAATTCTTGTATTTAATTCACTCTGGATGAAATCCCTAGAGTGGTTTCTCCGGCTGGACCCTGACTTGCCTTGGACCCTACCAGCCTTGGAGACAATCAGTATTATTAATTTCTTGTGTGTATCCTTCCGGAAGGTATTTAATGCATAATAAACAAATTATATTATTTTTTGCCCTCCCATTTTTTTTTTTACAAATGATAAAATATTATATATACTATTCTGCACTCTGCTCTTTTCTTCTCCACTGAACAATAATCCTGGAATTTGTCCTCTGTAAAGATTCCAAAGATCTTCCTTATTCCTTTTAATCCTTCACATTTTGGGGCACCTGGGTGGCGCAGTCGGTTAAGTGTCTGACTCTTGACCTCGGCTCAGGTCATGATCTCACAGTAGGAGACTTCGAGTCCGGCATCCAGCTCTGCGCTGATGACTTGGAGTCTGCTTGGGATTCTGTCTCTCCTTCTCTCTGCCCCTCCCCCACTTGTGTGTGCTCTAGCGCGCGCCCGCTCTCTCTCTCTCTCTCTTTCTCTCAAAATAAAAAATAAACTTAAAAAATTAATCATCACATGAATCTTCCACAACTAAATAAATTGTCAGAACACCACCATGTTCATTTGTTTATGTATTATCTGTGGCTGCTTTTGACTCAGTCCCTTATTCATTCAAGATTCCCTGCTGTTATAAATAATTCTGCCATGATTGACCTTGAACTATACCATGTCATGAACTTGGGATAAAATTTGGAAACTGAAATTGCTGGGTCAGTGGGTACATGTGTTTGAAAACTTTTTAAGCATGACATTTCAAAAATAGATTCCTGATTGCCTTGGGAGCAGAACTTTTAGATTTCCAGGGACACAGGATGCTGATTTTCATCTTTTAGTTTTATTTTGCATTTGAAAACGTGGTCAAAATAATTTCTCATAGAACAGCACAATTTCACACTATGAAATGTTCTTTAAAAGTTAGGTATTAAAAATAAATCTTTCATGTATACAATCAAGTGAGGGCAGAAAGGGCAGGCCTCCATAATTATCTTGAGTTTTTCAGAAAGTTCAAGTATGACTAGTTTAACAGAGTTTAAGAGCTCTGTTGGGTTCTCTTGATTGTGAATTGGTGCAGTGATTACCCACCGAGGATAACCAATTTGCCTATTGAATGATTTAAAAAAAAAATCTCCGAGCATAGAAAACTTACTGCAACTCTTTCCCCTGGGAAGAGGTTGGGTTTTGTGTGGAGAGAGTGCCAGTGAGGAATTGAGGACAGGTAGGTTCTAGAAGTGCCAGAGACACAAACTGGTTTGACTTGAGAGCATCATGTAGGTTTATACTTTAAAATTCTATTACTGAAAAAATAAAATGAAATAAAATAAAATTCTATTACTGAAAGCTTTATACTCTTTTGCCTCTTGAAGGAATTATCTAGGCTGGCCCAAGGAATGTCTGTTTCTGCTAGTTAAAGCGTGAACCTTGGGGTCAAGGTAATTTCTGGAAACACAATCACCTATGAGAAAGGGTACCGTTTTTGAATATTATCCTTGGTGCCACGGTTGGCAAACTTTTTCTGCTGTTTCAGTGCTACAGCGGCCATAGCACATAAATGATTGAACATGGGTGGCAGGAATTTGCCAGAAGGCTGGAGTCTGCTGACCAGTGCCCTAGAGTAAAATCAGGGTCCTCACAGTACACCTTCACTTTAAGCCATGGAGCGTTTGGTGGACTTTGGTGCTCTGGCTCCTCTTGACATGTGCCAAGCTCTCTCGTGGGATAACTGTAACATCTGGCATGACTTTCCCTGGGAACAGCCTGGGTATGCGCTCTCCTTAGCTCAGATGAGAGGAAGTGCACGGGGCATGTTGATATGATATCCTTTGGTGAATTTGAGGACCCATGGAGAGAATGTCGTTCATGACAGAGCATTAGAGAGTAAGAGAACAAAAGCAAAACGAGGCCCCTGGTATCATTGATGTCAGTTGAAGTGGATTGTATCCAAAGATGGCTGCCAACACTTTATCTTATCCCTGTGTGCTGTGCCTCCCCTCAAGAAGTGAGGTCTATTTCCCTCCTTTTGAAAATGGACTGACCTTGGGATTTGCTTTAGCCAACAGAATATGGCAGAAGTGGGGCACCCGGGCGGCTCAGTTGGTTAAGTGTCCGACTCTTGATTTAGGCTCAGGTCATGATCTCACAGTTCATGAGATCGAGTCCCACATCAGGCTCTGTGCTGTCAGTGTGGAGCCTGCCTGGGATTCTCTCTCCCTCTCTCTCTCTGCCCCTCTCCCACTCGTGCTCACTCTCTTTCACTCTCTCAAAATCAATACATAAACCTTAAAAAAAAAAAGAATATGGCAGAAGTCCCACGTCTAGGCCTTAAGAGACTTGGCAACTTCATTCTTTCACCCGCTTGCAAGTCTGTAGGTAAAGAACTTCTTTTTTTTAAATTTTTAAATGTTTTATTTATTTCTGAGAGAGAGAGAGAGACAGCATGAGCAGGGGAGGGGCAGAGAGAGAGGGAGACACAGCATCCAAAGCAGGCTCCAGGCTCTGACCTGTCAGCACAGAGCCCGATGCAGGGCTCGAACCCACGAACCGTGAGATCATGACCTGAGCCAAAGCTGGACCCTTAACCGACTGAGCCCCTTAGGCACCCCTAGGTAGAGAACTTTCTAACATAGACAGACTTGAGTTAGACTTCTGAATTATGAGTGATCACATGGGGAGAGAAAGAGAGAGAGAGAGAGAAGTCAAAGGGAGAGGCCAGGTGTCCAATCACTCCCGCCACCAAGGCTGAGGTGCCAGACACGGGGGCGAGGCCATCTTTGAGGTCCCAGCTCCTGTGACTGACTGATGGCTCATGACATCACCCAGAGCAGAGGAATCCCATCTCTGCTAACCTCCAGCCAAACTGCGGAAGCGTGAGCAAACGGAAGGTGGTTGTTTTAAGCCACTAATTTTAGGGATGGTTGGTTACTTAGGGTTTCCTTGATCCCATGACCCAACAGAGAACTCACATTGGGGAACTCCTGGTCGAAGGTTTTCCTCACTCTTGACTTTCCGCCCTTACAGCACAGTACCTAACAACTCCTTAATCTGGCCTCTCCACTGCCTTGAGTTGTCAAGCAGTTAGTGACTAAAATTAGAAAGATTTGAAGCAAGATTGTGAATGAAGACACCCCCCGGTTCTTGTTTCCAAGCTCAAAAAACACATTAGAGAGAAGTGCAGCATAGATATTAGGGGCACTGTTTCTGAAGACAGACTGCCTCTTAGCTGTGTGACCTTGGCCAAATTGCTTGGTCCATCTGTGCTCCGTGTCTGCATACGAAAAGGGACAGATAATAGTTCCAACTTCATGTGCGCTGAGGGTGAACATTAATATGTTAATATGTGTAAAGCACTTAGAACATGCCTGACGTTGTGCTGTATATGATTTTGGTAGCTGTTGTTCGAACATTCCGTGGCCCGAGCATGGTGGCCCTCTCTGCTCCTCTTTCTTTTTCTCTCTCCTTCTTTCCTTCTCTCTCAGCCCTTCTGGAGCCCCACCTTCTACCTAATACAATACCTCTCACTCATGCTCCTTCTGCGGTTTCCTGGACACTAATTCTCAGGACACGCACTTGACGTGCAGGCTTTGCGATTCTGTGGTCTCCGAACTTTCTGGGGGCTCGCGTTCTGCCTCCTGGAGGCAGGGAGTGCTGTCTAAAGATACACAATAATCGCATTGCTGCACTTGCTGTCAATGCTTGTTTTCTTGAAATGAAAAGCTCAGTGAAGGACCGAGGAGGGAGTACTAAATCCCG
Source organism: Crocuta crocuta (assembly GCF_008692635.1). Lineage (NCBI taxonomy): Eukaryota > Metazoa > Chordata > Mammalia > Carnivora > Hyaenidae > Crocuta > Crocuta crocuta. The sequence goes on from NW_027530632.1 coordinate 1,380,419, forward strand.
TGGCAATGCTTTGAGAGCAGCAAGACTGGCACTGATCTTGGAGACCTAATCACGCCGTGAAGTGGGGGCGAGTCCTTCTGACACACATGGTATAGACCTTACACGTGGTATAGACCTTACGCATGTGGGCTGTGCAGTCAGGCAGCCGTGTCCAATTCCTTGCCGTGTCACTCGGTAGCTCGAAAACACCGGACAAGTACTTACCTTAACTCTTTGGTCTCCTCATCTGCAAAACGGGATACTTAACAACAGCACTCCTTTCACGGGGTCAGTGAGGATTTAATGGCTTATAGTTCTTAAACCCTTGGAACAATGCCTGGCAGAAGGAAATATTTCATCAATGTGAAATTTTTTTTATGATTAAGCGCCATGATTTCTACCACGTGCTGTTGGCGCTATCACCTAATGAGTCAACCACTAAAGAACACGTGTCTACGCTTGTCTGTCACAAAGATCATCCCGNCCTCTCTCTCTGACCCTCCTCTGCTCATGCTGTCTCTCTCTGTCTCTCAGAAATTAAAAAAAAAAAAAGATACCACTGAAGAGATTAATCTCATTTCAGTGTCCTCTGAATGAGGACAGGGAAATGAGTATAGGGAAAACTTTCATGTTTGATTATGAAGAATAATTGTTCCTTTCTCAGTTTTTCACCATATGTCCATATGTGATGGAGCACATATCACTCTTGGCCTTTATCTGCCAAGTCCGTGGCCCTCTAGCAAGTAGACAGGCTCTTACAAGGTATTTTAGGGGATCCTAACCTAACTCCTCGCTTCATCTCTTGTGTTCTACCCTCATTCTCCCTTTCCCCTGATCATCTTGCTTAATGTTTTAAAATGGTAATCCAACTCAAACCCTTTGGTTGGACGGAAGCGAGTAAAAAGAAAGACCTAAAAATGGCTGCTTAAAATAACTCGAAATCAACACCTTTTTAAAATATGTGGATAACGTAAATATGCGCTCTGTAATTTTAGAAATCATATAACTTATTCGTGTGTTTCTTCTTGGCCTTGAGTTGTCAAGCAGTTAGTGACTAAAATTAGAAAGATTTGAAGCAAGATTGTGAGCAAAGACACTCCCCGGTTCTTGTTTCCAAGCTCAAAAGATACATTGTCATGAAATCCACTAGGGCTGCCAGAGCCACCACTACCATTATGGTCTGCCAGGAATTCTATTGGATGTACTACATTCATTATCCTAGGCATGAACCAATAAGCGCCATATTGAATAGAGCCAACAAATAAAATATGTGCTAGGCACACAGGTGCTGGGGATACAGAAGAGTAAAACCAGGCAAAATCTCTGTTTCACAGCACTTTCGTGGCATTAGTTGTCTTTCATAATGAATTTGTAACTGTTTGCCTTTGTGCAAATTCCTTTGTGCTCGGAGCTCTCACAGAGTCTTGCGATGAAGATGAAGATGACTAGATGGTGCCAGCCCCCATTTTACTGAACATATACTGTATCCCAGGCATTGTTCTAAGTGTTTTACACGTACAGGCTCACTGACCCCTCAGGCCGTCCTATGAGGTTTATGCTGGTGTTAATTCCATCTTCTAGAATAGGAAACTAAGACACACAGGGTTTCTGAACTTCAGCACTATTCGAGGCCGGGTAATTTTTTGTGGTAGGGGCTGCACTGTGCACTGTAGGGTGTCTAGCAGTATCTCTGGCATCTACTCATGACTAAATGCCAGCCCCTGTCCTCAGTTGTGACAACCAAAACATCTCCAGACAAATGTCCCCTGTGGGGCAAAACCATCCGTGGATTGAGAATCGCTGGGTTAGAGAATTCGCCTACACTCACACAACTAGTAAGCATCAGAGCTGAGATTTAAGCCGGGCCTTTTGGCTTCAGGATCTGTAATAGCAACACCACCAAACAAAGATGGTGTAGCCATCTTGTTCATAATCCTACGTTTTGGCAGCGACAATGCAAAAACCATGCCCTAACCTTCTGAAAATGGTGGATATAGAATTGATGTTGAAACTTAATCATTATTTAGCATTTTAATTATTTGGTGTCGGATCAAGTAGGGCCCCAGCAGCAAACAAAAGTATCCTCTAACTAAGATAATCTGAGAAGGGTTGAATAAGCCCATTGTTGGGCTTGAATAAGCCCAAGGTGTGGGCCAGGGAGTAGAGAGATCAGAATACAGAGGGCAGTACTCTGAGACTATTAACAGTGGTGAGACTTTACCACCTACAGGCCTGATGAGATGAGGAAGAGAAAGAGAGACAGACAGACAGAGACAGAGAGTTACAAAGAGACACCTTGAGAAAGACAGTCTTCTGTCAAGGGACCCAGTTGACCTAAGGCGACCGTGCAAGAAGAGAGCCAGGAGAATAAGTACCATAACCTCACTCTCCTTCCTCCCTCTTATCTTCTGGGGCTACTTATTGGCTCCCCACTGGAAGCCAGCGAACAATGGCGGCCACTACTGTGCTCCACTCAGGTCAGGAGGAGGAGAAGCGTGACGAGCGATAGCCACATACCGCAGTAACATTTCTCATGGGGTTTCTATCTATGGGCTTTGAGCTCTTAAACGTTAATCCATTAACTTCACCGATTTGTGACTTTTCTGGGTGAGAAGTCCATTTCATCTAATATCTCTGTATAGATTTTTCCATGACCTCCAATTTGCATAGTTGATTAGCCACCTCGGGTAGAATTTGAGGGGAGAAAAAGAAAATTATTGCAATATCTGCCTTGGAACGATGTCGTCAGGATGCATCTGTTACCAAGACATAAGGTTCGTTATTATGTGTTTATATTGGCAAAGATTCAAATGTGAAGACTCTCTTCTAAGCAGTTCTTTGAAATATTTGGATATTTGCTTCAAACTTTTTGTCATGCTCTAAATTGATTAAACGTTTGTTGGAAAGAGTTTATGCATAGCGTGCCTGAATTTGCAGTCCTTTCCAAAGACGTTTAAGGATCATGGCTATATAACAACAAAAAGGGCTTATCAATTCAAGCAAATTGAATCCATTTACGGGGGAGAAAACTCACCACTGTATAGCTGATTATGAGACATCCTGCATGTGAAAAAGCTTTTGGGTTGACCGTAATGTTTATTCTTTTTGCAATGGATTTTGGCACCGTCAGGCACATCTTGGCTACACACTCTTGACAGCTTCTGTCTTCTTCTCCATCCCTCTGTCCTTATACCTTAAACCTTGTCAGTTCGGACCCTCGCTCTGAACTGTATGTTCTAGAAACACGGAATCTTGGAGTTGAAAGTGCTCCTAGTAACCACTCAGTTAGTTCATTCTCCCTCCCAGTGAACGCCCTCGTGTGTAATGTCTCTGATGGGTGGCCACCCAGCCCATGTTTGAGCATCACCGAAGACAAGGAACCCTCTGCTTCTCAGGGTATCTTGTTCCAATGTGGGCCAACTCATACTTATTTGACAGAGCGAGGAGGATAGAGAAAGACAGAGAGAGAGGGTGAGCAGGGGAGGGGCATAGAGAGAGAGAGAATCCCAAGCAGGCTCCACACTCAGCACGGAGCTTGACACAGAGCTCGATTCCACGACCATGGGATCGTGACCTGAGCCGAAACCAAGAGTCGGTAGCTCAACCCACTGAGTCACACAGGTGCCCCCAGGTCATATTTTTATTGAGCCCAAACCGGCTTCCATCTATCTTTCGGACATTAGGCACTGGTGAAGGTCCCAGGTGCTGAGCCAGACTGCCTTTGTTCACATTTCGGCTTTCCCACTTACCCTCTGTGTGCCCTTGTGCAACTTTCTAAGCCAGTTTGTTTCTCTGTAAAATAGTGATAACAGGGCAGTGGTAGCTTAGAATTATCTCAATTTTGCTTCCTT
>NW_027530632.1:1384290-1397510 GCF_008692635.1 Crocuta crocuta
ATAATAATAATAATAATAATAATTAGAGGGGGTGCCTGGATGGCACAGTCGGTTAAGTGTCTGACTCTTGATCTCGGCTCGAGTCATGATCTCATGGGTTTGTGAGTTCGAGCCCCGCATCGGGCTCTGCACTGATGGTGCAGCACGCCTGCTCGGGATTCTGTCTCTCCTCCTGTCCCTCCTACACTTGTGTGTGTGCACACTCTCTCTCTCTGTCTCTCTCTCAAAATAAATAAATGAACTTGAAAAAAATTTTTAAAGAGGAATTGGAGAGCAGAGTGAAGCAAGAAGGAGCATGTAGGGCTGGTGCTCCTTCAGCATCTCGGAATCCTGGGCCAACTCTGTGAAGTCCAGGGCCAAAGTGTGGCGGCTCTTCTGCAGGTCACCTGCCTCTTAGAGGCAGTGAGAGATCAATGGAGGTTTCCGGGTGAGACCCATATGACCCATATGTATGAGTTCTGATGAGAGACAGATGTGAGTTTCAGCTCCTTCGGGCTCTCACCCACCTCACATCCATCTTCCCTTCCCTTCCTTCCCAACTGCTGGCCAGGCTGACTTTCGGCATCAGACACGAGAACCCAGAAACTAGAGCGATGCATAAACTCTAGGACTCCCACAACGTTCTAAAGTCTAGTCCTTCGAATAAATCTCTTATATTACTCACGCTAGTTCTGCTTTTCTGATCAAGCCCAATGACACTGATCTATTGTAAAGAATAAATGAAATGACATTTAGTAGAGTCCCTGAAACATAGGTAAGTGCCCAGAATTGGCAAACCTGTATCATTCTTCATCTTCGTGGAACCACCAGCTCCATTCTCCATACCATTCTAGAAGGTGTTTGGTTCCTCTTCAATCTGACAATGGACTCAACATACTTATTTATGACTTTTTAAATGTTTATTTATTTATTGAGAGAGAGCGAAAGTGCGCATGAGTGTGCGTGTGCATGAGCAGGGGAGGGGCAGAGAGAAAGAGGAGAGAATCCCAAGCAGGCTCCATGCTGTCAGCGTGGAGCCCTGTTAGTGGGGCCGATCCCACTAACCCTGAGATCATGACCTGAGCCAACATGAAAAGTCCTCGCTTAACAGATTGAACCACCCAGGCACCCTGAGGACCCACATATTTAAATCCATATTTCTGAGGACTTTTGTAGAAAGAATGATCTGCCACGTGAAACTTTACAGTAGATACCAGGCTAAGTGATTTAGAAACATTATCTCAGTTAATCTTTACCAGAAGTCTCAGAATTTTACAGATGAGGCTAGTTGAAGTCCATCCCAAGGTAATATACATGTCAGTCTAAGCTTCTTAGTGACCTAAGAGGACTCTTGGACTATATAGACTTAGATGGCTTTCATATCAACATTCAATTTTTTCAACTTACCTAGTTAGGGTTTTTTTTTTTTGAAGTGTTAAGTTCAATTTGTGAATATTTTTAATTAGGCTATTAATAAATCTTGTAATTGCTATGTAAAATAAGGGCAATTACTTTCATTTGTTCTCTGATTAATAGTCAACACAATTTAAACAAATTAGATTCACTTTAAACAATCTCATGTATAAATGTCTTTAATTCCCTTTTTTAAACTCTACTCATACATTTAATGTACTTGAACTTCTCAAGCCCTTCAACTGCCTGACAAGGAGTAAGTATAATCCTAACAAATAAAATCCTCCAAGGTGGTTAAATGACTCTGGTGAAGATAATAAATTAAGCCTGTAAGTTTGTTGAGTCTCAAGTTCTCTTAAATATTTCAATCCTATGAATACACTTAGTGAAATTCTCATACTTTTCTGACACTACAAATCAAAATCAATTGCTCAAGGCTAATCTGACAGATTTCCTAAAATGGCAGATTCTCTTAAACATTACAAAGAGATACTTTTAATTCATGCAAAAGCATCACTGTGATGATGAGGGTTATTGTATCATTTTACATGCTTCCCAGAGTGGAAAAGTCACTCAAATGAGGACAGCAGATTTACCATAGAGGGTGGATTGAGCAAAAGTTAGAAGGTGGCTTTGGCCATCAGGCTATGTTCACTTATTAGTTACAGATTCAAGACCAAGATAGAGGGTTTACGAGCTCTGTGCCTTGGGGCACCTGGGTGGCTCAGTCAGTTAAGCGACTGACTTCAGCTCAGGTCACGATCTCATGGTTTGTCAGTTCGAGCCCCGCGTTGGGCTCTGTGCTGACAGCTCAGAGCCTGGACCCTGCTTCGGATTCTGTGTCTCCCTCTCTCTCTGCCCCTCTCCCACTCACGCTCAGTCTCTCTCTCTCTCTCAAAAATAAACATTTAAAATAATTTTATAGTCACTCGGCTCAGGAGAGACTCAGGTACAATACATTTCACTGTCATAGTTCTATGTTATATTTTAGCCACCTGATCTGGAGAGNTGGGCTCTAAATTCTTTAAATATCCTATTTAATCCTGTATCAAGCGACCAGTAGAGCTGGATTTCAACCCAGGCCTCCTTCCGCCCAGTGCTTAGGCTATGATTCACCACGATATGCAGTTTTATAAATCCTCTCGTCTTTTTTTTCTTTTTTTAAGCTAAACGTTTCTTTCCAGTCCTCAAGCGTATTTTTTTCCCCTTCTGGTTTTCACTTTATGAATACCCAATTGCCTCGTCATCCTAATTTCCCTGTTTAAAACGTACTTCAGTCGTCAATATTCTTCCTGACATGTCGTGAACTGGAGTAACATGGGACAGTTACCCACCTGGATTTAGACCAGCGTGAGGAAGAGGTGAGTTCAAGGATGTCATCCAAGCGGCTCTTTATAAATGGGCTGCCTTCATTTCCTACAACTGTGTTATGATGTAGGTACATTTAAGATAAAGATATGGGCCTGGCTTCCATGTTGTGTTAGCCGTTGGTGTGTTGAGATAGAAAGGATTGCAATTCAGTGGTCTTGATGCTTTGCTTCTTTTATTTTATTTTAATGCTTATTTATTTTTAAGAGAGACAGAGACAGGGTGTGAGTGGGGGAGGGGCAGAGAGAGATGGAGACACAGAATCCGAAGCAGGCTCCACGCTCTGAGCTGTCAGCACAGAGCCCGATATGGGGCTCGAACCCATGAACTGTGAGATCATGACCTGAGCTGCGGTCGGACGCTCAACCGACTGAGCTACCCAGGTGTCCGATACTTTGCTTCTTTGAAACGGGGCTCAGGTATGAGCCGGTTTCTAAGGGCCACATCAAAGTGTTAGGTCAAGTCAACCTTTTATGGAAAGAAATAAAATCCCGAATTCTTTTGATCCCTATACTGCCTTGCCTTTTCCTTTCTGAACACGTAGCATCAAAGTATTGGAACCAAATGGAAATGTACATTGACTTTATTCCTCTTAAATTTCATCTTGCTTAAGCAGGCACATTTTTCCAGCCTGTGGAATTCTCTCTACATCCTTACACCAAGGATAGTGTTTTACTGAACGTTATTCTTGTTACCCCGATGACTTAAAAACAAGTCTTTGTGTCTTCATTTAAATTGTTAGTAAAAGTGCTAAAGAGATTGACGACGAGACTGACCAAGCTAGGTAGGATCTTAGAGATTTCCACTCTGGTTGGTGGTGATCTGTTAATTCAAACCGAAACCTTTTTGGTATCATTATTTAATCAGTTACAGATTTGCCAGGTTCTTCTTGAGCGCCGTCCATATTTCTACATTTTGTCCACGATGCCGTGAGACTCTGTACAGTGTCTTACTGCAATGAAGATACTTTATTTCTAGTATATTCCACAGTGCCAGAGACAGCACACAGCAGGTACTCAGCTAAGACTTACGTCCATGGATATATCATACCATTTCAGAACCACCAAGTGTATTCTAGAACATGTTGTGCCTTCTCTGTTCCCATGTTCTTTTTTCAGATGTTTTTTATAGTTTATTTATTTTTGAGAGAGAGAAACGGAGCATGAGCAAGGGAGGGGCAGAGAGAGAGAGGGAGACACAGAATCTGAAGCAGGCTCCAGGCTCTGAGCTGTCAGCACAGAGTCCGATGCGGGGCTCGAACTCAAGAACGGTGAGATCATGACCTGAGGCAAAGCCGGACACTTAACCGACTGAGCCACCCAGGCGCCCCCTGTTTCCATGTTCTTGCCTGTAAAATAAAGTGTATCTGCTGAACACTAGTTGTTAAGGTAAGTGCAAAATGTGGAGAGCTGTATTACTCTTAAGAGTACAAAAAGCCATGCTTCCGATTCTGTGTCTCCCTCTCTCTCAGCCCCTCCGCCTTTCATTCTCTGTCTCTCTGTGTCTCTCAAAACTAAATACACGTTTAGATGTTTTAAACAATAATTTTTAAGAAAAGACCACAAAAGGCCTGTGACACACAGGACAGTCATGGGTTCCTCTTAACCACAGCTCTTTGACACATAATTGTTCATTTGTATGATCTTGAATAGAATGAGATGTTGGATTACTTTGAGCAGATTGTGGATTCTTTTTTCCCTCCAGTTCTCTGAGCTTAGAAAACAAAAGGAGATTCCATTTCAAGTCAGATGAGTTCATTGGTTTGGTTTCTTTTAGTTTGTTTGGGTTTTTTGGATTTTTAAAAAAATTTCAGATGGAGGGAGAGCGTCTGTGTGCGCATGTGTGAATGCGCAGGGAAGGGGCAGGAGGAGCGACAGAGAGAGAGGGTACAAGTGAGTTGGGGAGAGGGACAGAGGGAGAAAGAAAGAATATCTCAAGCAGGCTCCACATTCAGGTCCAGGCTCGATCCCACGACTCTGGTATCATGACCTGAACCAAAATCAAGAGTCAGATGCTTACCCGGCTGAGCCCCGCAGGTCACCCTAATTTGTTTGTGTTTGTTTGTTCTACTGGAGGGAGAAGTTTTTGTCCCTTAGTAAATTAGTTCAATTCATTCTAGTTTTGTTCACAGTTTACATCAACATAAGTTTTATGTGTAATAGTTTTTTTTAACTTTTTTTAATGTTTATCTATTTTTGAGAGACAGAGAGAACCTGAGCAGGGGAGAGGCAGAGAAAGAGGGAGACACAGAATCTGAAGCAGGTTCCAGCCTCTGAGCTGTCAGCACAGAGCCCGATGCCGAGTTCGAGCTCACGAACAGCGAGATCATGACCTGAGCCGAAGTCGGACGCTTAACCGACAGAGCCACCCAGGCGCCCCTGTACTTCGTTTCTTATCTCAACTCTGCCACAAGCTCGAAGACTTGATCTCTTTTGCCTTTATTTCTCACTAGTAAAATCACGGGGTTGAATTATGCCTCAAGAGTCCAAATGCTCAAGCCCAGGGACCCAGATGGCTTATTTGAATCTGGAGAGCAGCCCATTTGAGCCTTTTTATACACACATGTCTTATTTGATTTAAGGGAATTTTTTAATTAATTAGTTGGTACTCATGATTAATAGACCACCCACTATTACCACTGGGGTCACCAGGTTCCTGTTAGATGNCAGGTTCCAGCCTCTGAGCTGTCAGCACAGAGCCCGATGCCGAGTTCGAGCTCACGAACAGCGAGATCATGACCTGAGCCGAAGTCGGACGCTTAACCGACAGAGCCACCCAGGCGCCCCTGTACTTCGTTTCTTATCTCAACTCTGCCACAAGCTCGAAGACTTGATCTCTTTTGCCTTTATTTCTCACTAGTAAAATCACGGGGTTGAATTATGCCTCAAGAGTCCAAATGCTCAAGCCCAGGGACCCAGATGGCTTATTTGAATCTGGAGAGCAGCCCATTTGAGCCTTTTTATACACACATGTCTTATTTGATTTAAGGGAATTTTTTAATTAATTAGTTGGTACTCATGATTAATAGACCACCCACTATTACCACTGGGGTCACCAGGTTCCTGTTAGATGGGATTATTACCTGAACGTTACTCATGAAGTGGAACACAAACAATTATACCGTTATGAATTGATTACCATTAATTTTATTAAAGTACCATTGTGAAATTGGGACATAATGCAGTTACCTTCCCCACTCATTGTTTTCGGTAAGCTGTCCATAGTTCATCCATATTGAAGGATTTCTTTTTTTTTTTAATTTTTTTTAATGTTTTATTTATTTCTGAAAGAGAGAGACAGTGTGAACAGGTGAGGGTTAGAGAGAGAGGGAGACACAGAATCTGAAACAGGCTCCAGGCTCTGAGCTAGCAGTCAGCACAGAGCCCGACGCAGGGCTTGGACCCACGAACCGTGAGATCATGACCTGAGCTGAAGTCAAACACTTAACCGACTGAGCCACCCAGACGCCCCTAGAAGGATTTCTTTTATTCTCATTTTTATTATGATGCACTTCAAGCATACAATGAAGGGGGGCATAATTTCTCACCTCAAAATATGCTTCTTTGGTATTAAAGATTATCTTGAGCTGGTTCTTTTTTAATTTGTTAATGTTTATTTATTTATTTTGAGAGAGAGAGCACGCCAGCTGGTAAGGGGCAGAGAGAAGGGAGAGAGAGAATCCCAAGCAGGCTCCGCGCTGTCAGTGCAGAGCCCAACTCGGGAATCGATCTCATGAACTGTGAGATCACAACCTGAGCCGAAAGCAAGAGTCAGATGCTTAACCGACCGAGCCACCCAGGCACCTCCTGAGCTAGTATCATGTTACGAAACTTCTGTTTGTTTTTCTCCTGTTGACCTGTCTTTTATTGCAAAGAGGGGGTGAAGTGCCTCAGCTAACAACCTAGAAGAGTAGAAGGAAAATTATTTTTTTGACACTGCAATAGCGAAATAGAATAGAATAGGAAATTGAACAGTCTTATACATACTAACTAGTTTTAATGTGTGTTAACCTTTGGCCCTGTTTGCTTTTTTTCTGAACTATTTTAAAGTATGGCTATCATGATAACTTCACTCCTAAAAACTTTACCATTTATCTCCAAATAAATAGCATCCTCCTATGAAACAACACTAGGGCTATAAACTTAAGAAAATGAGCAATTATTCCTGGGGCGCCCAGGTGGCTCAGTCAGTTAAGTGTCCGACTCTTGATTTACGTTCATGTCATGACCTCATGGTTCCTGAGTTTGAGCCCTGAGTGGGGCTGCAGCATGAAGCCTGCTTAGGATTCTTTCTCCCTCTTTCTCTGTCCCTCCCTCGCTCCCATTCTCTCTCTCAAAATAAATAAATAAGCATTAAAAATATTTTTAAAAATCTGGGGCGCCTGGGTGGCTTAGTCGGTTAAGCGTCCGACTTTCGCTTNCCCCTCCACCTCTCACTCTCTGTCTCTCTCTGTCTCTCTGTCTCTCTCTCTCAAAAATAAATAAACATTAAGAAAAAATTTTAATAAAAAAATTTTTTAAAAGAAAATGAACAATAATTCCTTAATATCATCTAATACCCATTTATTTTACCAATGCCCCCCATTGCATTGGTATTAAAGGCTTAAAGATTGCCTTTTATCACTATTTTTTAGAGTCAAAATCCAATCAAAGATCATTGTGTCTCATAATTACGTTGCTTCAGTCTTTTCTTTTTTTAGTTTAGACCTTTTCTTTTCTTATTTCATGACATTGACTTTTGAATGAGGATGATCAAATGGTTTGTATGTCTCACATTCTGACTTTGTAGAATTTATTTCCCTTTTGTATCATTTAAAATGTTTCTCTTCTCACGGTGAAACTGCAAAGAGAAGTTAAATACAAAGATTTGAGTAGATTCAGATTCAACATTCTTTTCAAGAACATAGGCGATGGTGTGTGCTTCATATATATCACATCAGAAGGCCCATTTTCTTATGTGTCCATTATTAATGATGTTAACTTTGTTCACTGAATTACGACGGTGTCTGCTTGTTAAAAGGAGAATTTTTGAAAAGGAAAAACTCAGGTGGCTCAAATCCCCCAATTAATGAGGGAATCAGTAAGATGTTATAACTGATTCAAAGGAAAATCTAAAATGCTGATGTATGTACAGGCTGAATAAATGTGGAAGTGAATTGGTTTAAATGGCCAGTATCTGTAGGGTAATAATCATCTGCATCTCTACCAGACAATTTCAATTTCTACAGGTAAGAATTTTTAGCATTTTTCTCCTATTCTACATCTTAAAGAGCTGTAAAATAGCTCAAAGACAAGGAAAGGCCCAGAGACCTAATGGAATCAGATAACCTGTACATGGAAGAATGGTATCTTTGATTCATTTCAAAGTCTTTCATAATTTTTCCCTACATTCTAGATCTTTCCATGATAAAATTAACATCTTTTCTATTTTTCGACTGGCAAGTTATCTGTGATGCCTTGGGAATATCCAGTTGTCCATGAGGTAATGGAGATATCATGGTTTTGTGGAAGGGTTTTGGTATTCATTGATGATTTTGGTCTCCGTCAATTATTTCAGTACGGGTGGCAAAATGGTGATTGTTCTAATCTTATCATTTCTTCTCCATTTATTGCCAAACATCCTGCAAAAATGAAGAGCTTTCTGGAGCGCCTGGGCGGCTCAGTTGTTTGGGCGTCCGACTCTTGATTTCAGCTCAGGTCATGATCTCACGGTTCGTGGGTTTGAGGCCTGCATCGGGCTCTGCGCTGACAGCATGAAGCCTGCTTAGGATTCTGTCTCTCCCTCTCTCTCTGCCCCTCCCTTGCATGTACTTGCTCTCTCTCTCAAAATAAATAAATAAGTATTAAAAAAAAATAAGGGGCTTTCCCTTACATTTGGGACTGTTTGATTACCCCTGAAATACAATTTCTACAGAAAGGGTAAAACATGTGCTTAGATTTTTCCCTTCAATTATCAATTTTCAGAGTTAGGAGTATGCATAATAATCTCCTCTAAGGTTTCAAAAGATTTTGTTTTGTTTCAGGCTTTTTTAGTGTGATTTTCCCCCCATATTTTATTCAGTTATATTCATTCCTTATGCTTAAATTGTATCCAGCTTAATCCATGGGAGCCTCTTCAATCTAGCTCCTTTATCATTTCCACATGTCTCCATTTCTCTTCCAGCATCTTGCTTATGGCATGTGCGCGCGCGCGCACACACACACACACACACACACACACACACACACACAAGCACCAGACTGATCAAGAAAAAAAAGAGAGACAACACAAAATACTGATATCAGGAATTAAGGAAGGTTTATCACCAGAGATTCTACAGACATTAAAAGGCTAGTAAGGGGATATTATAAACATTTTATGCCAATAGATGTTTTAACATAGATAAAATGGAAAAATTCAATTTTATTGATCTTTTCCAAGAACCGGCTTTTGGTTTCATTGATTTTCTGAGGTTTTTTTAAAACTGATATTTCTTTTTTTTTTAAGTTTATTCATTTTGAGAGAGAAAGCAAAAGTGGGGGAGGGGCAGAGAGAGAAAGAGGGAGAATCCCAAGCAGGGTCCACACTGCCAGAGCAGAGCCCAATGTGGGGCTTGAACCCACAAATCGTGAGATCATGACCTGACATGAAACTGGACACTTAACCACCTGAACCATCCAGGCGCCCCTAAAATTGATATTTCTTTTCTTTTTTTCTTTTTCTTTTTCTTTTTTTTTTTACAAATGGTTTATTGTCAAGTTGGTTTCCATATAACACCCAGTGCTCATCCCCACAAGTGCCCTCCTCCATGCCCATCTCCCCCCTCCCCCTCCACACCCATGAGTCCTCAGTTTGTTCTCAGCATTCAAGAGTCTCTCATGGNTTAGTTTCCTGAGGAACCTCCACACTGTTTTCCAGATGGGCTGTACCAGTTTACATGCCCACCAACAGTGTAGGAGGGTGCCCGTTTCTCCACATTCTCGCCAGCATCTAGAGTTCTCTGTTTTGCTCATTAAATTGATATTTCTAATTGAGAAGAAAAATCAAGCCACTACAGAAAGCAATGTGGAGATTCCTCCACAAATTAAAACTCGAACTACCATACGACATAGAAACAACCTGAGTATTCATCCATTGGTCAATGGATCACGAAAGTATGATATGCACGCTCACACACACGTACACACATATACACGCACGCACACACACCCACACACAGGAATGTTATTTGGCCATAAAAAAGAAGGAAATCTTGCAAACTGCAATAATATGGATGAACCTTAAGGGTATGATGCTAGGTGAAGTCAGTCAGACAGAGAAAGACAGATATTGTATGATCTCACTAATACGTGGAGTCTAAAAAAAGCCCCAACTCATAAAAACAGGAAGTGAGGTGGTGGTTACCAGGGACTGGGAAGTGGGGAAATAGGGGTATAATGGTCAAAGGGTACAAATTTCCAGTTAGAAGATGAATAAGTTCCCAGCATCTAATATATAGCACCGTGACTATCGTCTTTTTTGGTTTATTTTACGATTTTACTTCGAAACGGGGCGCCTGGGTGGCTCCGTTGGTTAAGCATCTGACTTCAGCTCCGGTCATGACCTCGCAGTTCCCGAGTTCGAGCCCCGCATCAGGCTCGTGTGCTGACTGCTCAGAGCCTAGAGCCTGCTTAGGATTCTGTGTCTCCCTCTCTCTCTCTGGCCCTCCCCTGCTCTCTCTCTCTCTCACACACACACACACACTCTCTCTCTCTCTCTCTCTCTCAAATGAATAAACGTTAAATATATTTTTTAAAAAAATAAGATTTTACTTTGAAGTAATCTCTACACCCGATGTGGAGCTCGAACTCACAACCTGGAGATCAAGAGTCGCACGCTCCACCGACTGAGCCAGCCAGACGCCACCTATCACGGTGACTATCGTTAATAATGCTTGAAGGTTGCTCATTAAACTTACACGGTGTTATATATTAATTATATCCCAATAGAGCTGGGAAAAAATGTAAAATGAAAGTATTTTTTACCTGTATCTCTTTTCTCTTACACTGAAAATCTCAGTTCCTGACGATAGTGACAGAATTCTTTTTTTTTTTAATGTTTTATTTATTTCTGAGACAAAGAGAGAGAGAGAGAGAGACAACACAAGTGGGGGAGGGGCAGAGAGAGACAGACACAGAATGGAAAGCAGGCTCCAGGCTCCGAACTATCAGCGCATGCGGGGCTCCAACTCAGGAGCTGTGAGATCCTGACCGGAGCTGAAGCCAGACGCTTAACCAACTGAGCCACCCAGGTGCCCTGGCACCATGTTTTTTTCTTTTTAACATGATGATATATTCTGGAAATTAACCCATATCATTACATGGAGATTGTAGTGGGCTGAATTGCATCCGCCTTAAGATAGGTCCACCTGGAACCTCAGAATGTGTCCTCCTGGGAATAAGAAGGGTCTTTGGAGCTGTAATTACGGTAGAGGTCTCAGGATGAGGTCATCTTGGACTAGAGTGGGCCCTACATCCCTTGACTGGTGTCCTTCTAAGAGAAAGGAGGGGGAGATTTGAGATGCAGAGATCGGAGTGATTCAGCCACAAGCCAGATTAATGCCAAGGATTGTTAGCAGTCACCAGAAGCTGGGAGAGAGACATGGAATGGATTCTTTCTCAGAGAGTCCAGAAGGAATCATCCCTGCCAACACCTTGATCTTGGACTTGTGGCCTCCAGAACTGCCAGAGAATACATTTCTGTTGCTTTAAGCCACTACGTATGTCATAATTTGTTAAGGTAGTCACGGTAAATTGATACAGAAATCCTCCTCCTCCCCTTCTTTTCTTCTTCTTCTTCTTCTTCTTCTTCTTCTTCTTCTTCTTCTTCTTCATGACTGCCTAGTATCCTTTGTGTGCCTGTCCAATGCTGTATTCAATTAGTTGCCTACTGATGGACATGTAGATTACTCCCAAACTTTTGTTTGTTCAAATAATGCTCAACAAATAATGTTGTGCATATGTTATTTCAAATCTGTTTAGGTGTCATTTACATTTGATTCTTAGAAGTGAGATTGCTGGGCCCGACTGTAAATAAACTTGCATTTTTTTGCTAGCTAGTGCCAAATTCCATTCATAGGGGTTGTAACATTTTGTACTCCCACCAGGAATGAATAAGACTGCCTATTTCCCCATAAGGTCGTCAATAGAGTGCATCTTCTCATTTTATTTTTAATTTTTTTAAGTTTATTTATTTTTGAAAGAGTGAGAGAAACAGAACATGAGCAGGGGAGGGGCAGAGAGTGAGGGAGACACAGAATCTGAAGCAGGCTCCAGGCTCTCAGCTGTCAGCACAGAGCCTGACGAGGGGCTCGAACGCACCTGAGCTGAAGTTGGACGCTTAACCGACTGAGCCACCCANGACGCGGAGCTTGAACTCACAAAGCACGAGATCCTGACCCGAGCCGAAGTCAAATACTTAACCGACTGAGCCACCCAGGTGCCCCAACAGAGTGCGTTTTCAATCGTGAATTTTTGCCAATCCGATAAACAAGAAATGGTAATTCGGTGTAGTTGAAATGTACATTTCTCTTGTTATGAGTGAAGTTGAACTTTTTTTTTTTACATGTTTGAGATTCTTTTCTTTTTCTGTGAACCCTCTAATCATGTCTTTTACTTACTTTTCTACTGGGATTTTTTTCCTTCTCCATCGTTAAGAGCTTTTGCAATATATAACTTGAAAATATTTTTTCTGTGTTTATTTTTATTTTTTTTGACTACGTCCATGCCTATTTACTATGCAAAAGGATTTTTTTCCTTCTGTTTTTAACACACGAGGATCGTTGCGGGTCTTGGCTTAAGGAGCCTTCCAGAACTATCGCCTTCTCTGAGTCATTGCTTACCAAATGTCTGACTTCTTTCTTACTCTGAGCCCTTCTCAGTTAGAATCAGAGATTCTGGTTCACTATGGCTCCTATCACTCTTTTTTCTTTACATATCTTACATTGATTTCCCCGGAAAGCAGAAGTAGAGACAGAGGTCATACATGCTATTACCTCATTGCAGGGAATTAAATTGAGAAGGACAGAGAGNTTTAGTTTATTTATTCATTTTGAAGGAGAGCACAAACGGGGTAGGGACGGACAGAGAGGGAGAAAGAGAAAATCTCAAGCAGGCTCCACACCATCAGCACAGAACCCACGAACTACAAGATCGGGACCTGAGCCTAAACCAAGAGTTGGATGCTCAACCAACTGAGCCACCCAGGCGCCCCCCAAGCTGGCCACTTCTACGTGTAATAGTTTGCTCCACCTGTGGGAGTGTAGCTTAGAAAAGCCCTATCAACTTTGTCTCAGGCCTTCCCTTGCCAGTGGAGCTGGGAGGAAGGGGAGACTGCAAAGAAAAGGGAATGAATTTATCCACTTGCTAATTAACCAGTCATCCAGTATAAACTCTTCACAAGGTCAGCTCCCTGAAAAATAGTCTTCTCATGGCATTTTCCTT
>NW_027530632.1:1397569-1400819 GCF_008692635.1 Crocuta crocuta
ACTCCCTCTCTCTCTGACCCTCCCCTGCTCATGCTGTCTCTCTCTCTCTCTCCTAGAAATAAATAAAACATTAAAAAAAAAATGAGCATGGGAGTTGTCTTCTACCAGGCCCCAGGCCCTATTTCTATTATTGGACTTGACATCCTAAGGTTTTTCTCAGTATGAGTAAAGAGTAAAAAGCAAGTGATGCATCTTTTATCTGGGCGCGTGGTAAGAGGAGCACTCGGCACCTTGTCTTCAAGGGGAGCGATGGAGGATGAGCAAAGGCTCCCTACAGAGCCGTGACTCGTCAACCATCAGGGTTGACCCTTTGGGAAGGCCGTGCTTTACTGAAATCCCCA
The DNA here is from genome assembly GCF_008692635.1 of Crocuta crocuta. Lineage (NCBI taxonomy): Eukaryota > Metazoa > Chordata > Mammalia > Carnivora > Hyaenidae > Crocuta > Crocuta crocuta. The sequence continues at coordinate 1,397,911 of NW_027530632.1, forward strand.
TTCACTAATGGATGCTGTGGTATTATTTCTAGATCTTCAAACAGGGCTTCGGTGGGGGATGGGAGAGATCCTTTTTGATGAAATTGGAGGATCATTCTAAGATACCAGGGAGAGGACAGGGGCAGATGGGCCGTTGCCAGGGTTCCCTGGGAGGCAGCTGTTGCGGCCTTACCAAGGCCCTGAAGAGGGCCACACTGCAGGCCACTTCAACAAGGTACCATCAACTGGGTGGTTTGTAAGCAACAGAAATTTATTTCTCATAGTTCTGGAGGCTGGATGTCTGAACTCAGGATGCCATATTGCTTAGGTTCTGATGAGAGCTCTCTTCCAGGCTGCAGGCAGATATTTCCTCATTGCATCCTCTGTGGCTCCTCTTTCTAGAAGGGCACCGAGCCCTTATAAATGGGTTCCACCCTCATGACCTAATCACCCCACGTCCCCACTTCCCAACACCATCACATTGGGGATTAGATTTCAACAAATGAATTTTAGGGGAACACACTCAGTCCATACCAGATGCCGACAGAGGAAGAGCAATGGAAGAGGAAGAGGAGTGAACACAGGTGTCTTCACCCTGGGGGGTCATGCCTGCCTGTCCTTCCCAGAGGTGACACCAACGTCATATCCCTGAATAGCCACAGCGCTCTATATCACTATGGGGGGGCGCTGGTGGGGGAGAACACTTACACAGAAATCATACCCAAGATTTTGAGGTGAGGCTTAATGTGCTAAAAAAAATATATGCACCTGCATGCATTATGGGGCGGGGCGGGGTATCTGCCAAAAAATGCAAATGCATTTGCAAATTGCTCCAGCAATCCCACATCTAGGAATCAAATGTGGATTACACCCCAACAGATTTGAAATAACATCCGCACCCGGTTATTGATGGCGCATTATTCGAACAAACAAAAGTTTAGGAGCAGCCCACACGTCCATCAATAGGGAATTGGTTGAACAAACCCATTGGAAAGCCCCGCAAGGGACACCAAGGGGCAGCACAAATCCCAGTGACACAGATCTGCCTATTCTTGAGCAAACTCCTTGGGAACCCTTTAATCCCTCTAAATTAGATCCACAAGCAGGCATCACGACTGGGGCTTTAGGCTTTTATCTTTTTCAGGACAGGAACGACATTAAAAAATTTTTTTAATGTTTTTTTTTTAAATTTATTTCTAGGAGAGAGAGAGACAACGTGAGCAGGGGAGGGTCAGAGAGAGAGGGAATTACAGAATCTGAAATAGGCTCCACGCTCTGAGCTGGCAGTCAACACAGAGCCTGACGCGGGGCTCGAACCCACGAACCGCGAGATCATGACCTAAGTGAAAGTCAGACGCTTAACCAACTAAGCCACTCAGGCGCCCCAGGAACAACATTAAAAGCATACTAATGGACGAAACTCTCTTGAAACGACCTCTGTCTCCACCCCACGCCTTCTGGGCTTTTAATGGGCTTTTAAGGTTCTGGGCTTTTAAGGTTCCTCACCTTAGGCCCCAGGAACGTTAGCCTCATCATTTCAAAGTTCTTAAGACAAGAATTGAATATGGAAGATATTTCTCATCCCTGATCCCAACCAGGCAACATCACGATAGATACCTTGAGAAGGAAGATATCATGTGTGGAAACCCAGGACCGTAACAATTGCGAACAACTAAGAGTTGAGGATATTAAAGTGTTCACAATCTTCGGAAGAAAGTAACTCCGGTACGTATCCCAGAACTCCAGTTATTTCAAGATTTGAGAGCATAGTATGTGTATTCCCATGAAGACCTTGAAATATTTTCAAAACAGCAGATGCATCATTTCTTTTTAAAGGGTAAAGAATAAATGTTTTGAAGGGAAGAACTGCAAAAAGAATCAGAGAAATCTAGTTGGAAAATTCCTCAGAGGGATGAGCCTCTGGTTTTGAAAAAAATAACTTCTCGTGTATCAGGAGAAAAATGCTCTTTATTATTTTGTATTTAAAAGGAGCCCTTACTTTGGGGGAAAATGTTATACGCATTTATAAGTAGCTTCAAAGATAAAACCCGTTATTGAGTCAAAGCGAAGGGGCGCCTGGGTGGCTTAGTTGGTTAAGCATCTGACTTTGGCTCAGGTCATGATCTCATGGTTCTTGAGTTCAAACCACGTGTCCGGCTTTGTACTGACAGTTCATAGCCTGGAGCCTGTGTGTGTGTGTGTGTGTGTGTGTCTGCCCTTGCCCTGCCCACTCTCTGTCTCTCAAAAATAAATAAAAACATTTAAAAAAATCAACCAACGGGNCGGGAAGGGAAATCGTGTTATTTGGGAGTCTGACTGCTATCATAGTATAGAGTACAGTTTGATTAGACTTACAGATTGATTATTATGCTGAGAATCCACAGGTAGAGTCTTTTCAGGCACCAGATTATACAGCATCTACATGTACAATAAAATTAGCTTCTGCCTTGCTGTGTTTGCTTTGCTCCTCAACCCTGAACTTCATGTTGGAAAAAATGGGATAGAATAGATACTTGGCATGGCTAGGACTTCACTTAGTGTTTTGATTTTTATATTGTCCTTGAACGTTCTTGGGATATGCCCTGTTCCGAACTCTCGAAGAAATAAAAGCACTCCCACACAAGGTTACCCTAGACAACCCAAGACACCTACTCATCTTAAACAAATTTTAGCAGAAGACAGGAGCAAATGATACATCGGTGCTGAACGTTCTGGGTTTGTCCCAATGGGNNNNAAAGGGAAATGGAGAATTCTGTGCATCTGGCTGGGTGGGCCTCCAGAAAATGTAGGTGCCCGAGTGGGAAAACATAATCTGACAGTGATGTTTGGTACTCAGGAGTTGACTCAATATTACCATAAATTATAAGCTTGGAACTTTGGGCTGATATTCAAAGAGATTTGGTAGTTTTTATTAAAGGAGGATGAAAATA
>NW_027530632.1:1400831-1401457 GCF_008692635.1 Crocuta crocuta
CCCACCAAAACACTACTTTTTTTTTAAGTTCTTTAAAAAAAAGTTTTGTTCATTTTTGAGAGGCGGGGAGGGGCAGAGAGAGAGGTGGACAGAGGATCTGAAGCCAGCTCTGTGCCGGCAGCACGGAGCCCGATGTGGGGCTTGAACTCCTGAACCATGAGATCGTGACCTGAGCCAAAGTCTGGATGTTCAACCGACTGGGCCACCCAGGCACCCCCACTCTGCTTTTTTTTTTTTTGAGAAAAAAAGCCCCATTACACAATTCTCCATACTCAGTTAAAGAGTCATACTTTACTAACTCATCTTCAATTAAATATACTTTTTGTGATCTAAGCTGTTAAGGTAGCAACCCACAGTTTTCTGCTGGCCACACCAGGCAGAATTACCTCCTGCATTCGTGGGCCTTTATTACTTGGATGCTACTCCTCTGGAGACTCAGTCGTTAGTGCATTTATTTTGATCCCCCAGCCAGAGGGTGAGGTCTGCGAGAGCAGAGGTTGCTCTTGATCAGGGCTGCTAGGCTCCAGAGGAGAACATCCTGCTCAACTTGAATTTCAGATAAATTGTTTTTAGTATAAATATGCTTCAAATATTGCACTGGACAGGCAATGAATTATTGTGTAGCC
>NW_027530632.1:1401544-1401908 GCF_008692635.1 Crocuta crocuta
CGGGTCCCGACGTGGGGCTCGAATTCCAAGACCATGAGACCATGACCTGAGCTGAAGTCAAGAATTGTACGGGTAACCAAATGAGCCACCCAGGCACCCTGAAGTTCAAATTTAACTGGGTGTGCTATATGTTTACTTGCTAAATCTGGTAACCCTAGGTCTCATTCGCCTCTGACCTCCTAAGGCCATTATCTGCGAAGGGGTATGGGTCTTACCTAAGTTGGGGATCCTAGTCTAGAGCAATAATGTGAGGCCAGGGACGACGGGGGCCAGCTTTTAATGGACTTAAGACTTCAGGACTGAAAGCTAGGTCCACAGGCCCCGAGAACATGCGTGTAGCCTGCACTCTGAGGAACTGGCCGAG
>NW_027530632.1:1402057-1407743 GCF_008692635.1 Crocuta crocuta
TTACGCCATCTTGGCTACTCATCCTTACCTTTCATTTGCGGATACCAATGGCGTCAAAGCCATAGTGTGGTTTCCTTAGAGAGCTTTTTCTGAACACAATTCCTGTGCTTTCAGACCCTGTCCGAAGACCTTCTGTGAGGCTGGGAGAAATGCATTTAATGCCTTAGGCATTGATTTTTGATGTTCTGAGCGTGAATTCCCACCAGATTCCCCTCACCTCCGCTCGTGGCCGTAGAGATATTTTATAAAGTATTTTGTAGATTATTTTTCCCTAGTGACTGCTCATTTGTAGTCAATGTCAGTAAATGCTGAAAGCAAGGACATTACACATGAATATACCGTAGGGGCCAATGGCATGCACCCCAAGATGGGCCACTTTGGCACAAAGGCTATTTTTTTTAACATATTTATTTATTTTTAAGAGACAGAGAACGAGTGGGGGAGGGGCAGAGAGAGAGAGAGACACACACACAGAATCCGAAGCAGGCTCCAGGCTCCGAGTTGTCAGCACAGAGCCCGTCATGGGGCTCGAACCCACGAACCATGAAATCCTGACCTGAGCCGAAGTCGGACGCTCAACCGACTGAACCACCCAGGCGCCTCCATGAAGACTATTTTGAGTTAAAATGTCATCAAAACCCTGCAGATTCGGGAAAAGCTCCTTACCTCCCCCTCAACTGCCCCCCAAAAATAATTTCGGGAGAGGGCCTGCCCCAGGAAGAGAGCTATCACCACAGATAACTACATTATGGTACGAACTAGCTATGGCGGACAGGGAGGAACCTAGCAAAACCTGTTTGATCAAAGTCTTCTTCTCACGCCCTTGTTTTAAAGAGGCCCAGCAAACATTTGTTTACCATTTACTCCTTTTCACTTTTCCCGAAGGTTGTGTTCTTTCCCTTTGAAGACCCAGACCCCTATCGCCTTCTCCTTAGCTTACGATGACCTACTTACCTCATTTTGCCTGTCTTTGGAATTTCCGTGTCTGTGTGGGCTCCCCACACATAGGCTATGAAATCTGATTTTCTCCAGGGCACCTGGGTGGCTCAGTCGGTTAAGCATCCGACTCTTGGTTTCGGCTCAGTTTCATGGGTTCGAGCCCCACAAGGGGCTCTGTGCTGATGGTGTTAAGCCTGCTTTGTATTATGTCTCCCTCTCTCTCTGCCCCTCCCCTGCTCACTCTCTCTCTCTAAAAGAAAGAAAGAAAGAAAGAATAACTTGATTTTTTCCTCCTTATCTGTCTCATACTAATTTGATTCTCAGCCCAGTTAGAAGGACCTTAAAGGGGACAGAACATTCTTGCTCTCTGACAACAGCATTATCAGTTTTTTCAAGACTGCCTTAACAAACCTGGTAGCAGACATGACAGAAATTTGTGTTCCCATAGTTTTTGAGAGCAGATGTCTGAAATCTGGCAGAGCCGTGTTCCCTTGGGAGGCTCCATGGGAAGGATCTGTTCTCGACTTCATCCAGCTGCTGGTGGTTGCCAGCCTTTCTGGGTTTGTGGTCACATCACCCCAACCTCTGTCTTCCTCTTCACGTCACCTTCTCCTCCATATCCGAGTCATATCCCATCAGTTCTCACTTATAAGGACACATATGTGACGGCATTTAGGGTCCACCCTCATAATCCAGGGTGATCACCTCATTTCACGATCCTTAATATAATCACATCTGCAAAGATCCTTTTTCCAACTTACGTAACGTCTACAAATTTCGGGGATCAGGAGTTAATATCCCTGGGTGAATATCAGTCACCCTACTACAGTTCCATATGAATGTGTTCCTTATTTTTTTTTAACGTTTGTTTATTTTTGAGATGGAGCACACAAGTGAGAGCGGGGGAGGTACAGAGCGAGAGGGGGGACAGAGGATCCAAAGCAGGCTCCATGCTGAGAGCAGTGAGTCGGGTACGGGGCTTGAACTCAGGAACCGTGAGATCACAACCTGAGCTCAAGTCGGACCCTTGACTGACTGAGCCACCCAGGTGCCCCTGAATGTGTTCCTTTCTCTCTCACACTAGAATTAAAACTGTTCAGAAAAGTCTAGCTACAGAGACCCTTGGGACAGAAGGAGAAAAAGGATTTAGAAAAGTTCACTGAGGGAAGGCGGAAGCAAGAGTTTTTTTGCAGCCAATGGGGAGAAGTTAATATAAATTCAATGACACTGAGTTCCTGAAACACATTTTGATTTCCTCAACGCAGCTAACACATTCTATGACAACTGCTTTATTAGATTTTGTTTTGTTTTTATTTTTGAGAAAGAGAGAGAGAGAATAGAGAAGTGCACAGAGAGAGAGAGAGAGAGAGAGAGAGGCAGAGAATCCCAAGCAGGCTCCATGCTGTGAGTGCAGAGCCCGATGTGGGGCTTGAACTCATGAATCATGAGATCATGACCTGAGCCGAAATCCAAAGTCAGACCCTTAACCGACTGAGCCACCCAGGCGCCCCTAGATTTTCTTTTATAAAAGATCACCCTNGTCAGAGAGAGAGGGAGTCACACACTGAAACAGGCTCCAGGCTCTGAGCTGGCAGTCAGCACAGAGCCCGACGCGGGGCTCGAACCCACGAACCGCGAGATCATGACCTAAGCGAAAGTCGGACGCTTAACCGACTAAGCCACCCAGGCGCCCCAATTATATCTGAATTTTAAAAAAAATCACCATACAAAATACTTGAAGATTTTACATGATCTTATTTGCTCATTTTTACCCTGTCACTATTTGCAAGTGACCGCTGAATGTTGAAACATCCATTTGCCTGATCTAGAAGCAAACCATTTTGGGAAGACAAATGGTTATGTCAGGCTGACTAAAAATCAGAGCAAAAAGGGCCACTTGCCCCTTTAAAAGGCCTAAAAGGGAAAAAAAATGCTTAATATGTTCCATATTCTGCTAAATTCTAAGGAACATAGAATCGAAATTTCAAGTACGTGAAAATATTCTCCAATGTATTGGATGTGTACACCACATTTTGTTAATTGCATCCATTCGCGTGTCAGTGGACACTTGATTGCTTCCACATCCTAGCTATTGTGAACAGCGTTGCAATAAACACAAGCGTGCAAATACTTTCTCTTTTTCCTTTTTTTTGTTAAAGTTTATTTATTTATTTTGAGAGAAAGAGCAGGGAAGGGGCAGAGAGAGAGGGAAAGAGAGAGAATCCCAAGCAAGCTCTGCACTGTCAGCATGGAGCCCAACGTGGGGCTGGAACCCACGAGCTGTGAGATCATTTCCTGAGCAAAGCTGGGTGCTTAACCAACTGAGCCGCTCAGGGGCCCCTTATTTTTATTAACTGACTGAGCCACCCAGGTGCCCTCAAATATGTTTTCAAGACCCTGCTTTTAATTGTTTTGGATAATAATATCCACCCAGAAGTGGAATTGCTTTCAAAGTAAATAAATGAACACTTAAAAAAATATGAACTTTTTTTAAAAAATATTTTTTATTTATTTCTAGGAGAGAGAGAGAGACAGCATGAGCAGGGGAGGGTCAGAGAGAGAGGGAGTCACAGACTGAAACAGGCTCCAGGCTCCGAGCTGGCAGTAGGCACAGAGCCCGACGCGGGGCTCGAACCCACGAACCGCGAGATCATGACCTAAGCGAAAGTCGGACGCTTAACCGACTAAGCCAAAAATATGAACTGTTTAAAGTGTTTATTTATTTTGAAGGCGAGACAGTGCCAGTGGGGGGAGGGGCGGGGGAGGAGAGAGAATCCCAGGCAGGCTCCGGGCTGTCAGTGTGGAGCCCCATGCGGGGTTCCAACTCACAGAACCGTGAGATCATGACCTGAGCCAAAGTCGGACACTCAACCGACTGAGCCACCCGGGTGTCGCTGGATCGTATTTTATCCATATGTTTAATTTTATGGAGAACTTTCCTACTATTTTCCACAATGGCTGCACCAACTTACATTCCCACCAGTGGTGCCCAGCTGTTCCCTCTTCTCCACAGCCTCGCCAATCCGTTATCTCTTGTCTTTATGATGATGGCCGTTCTAAGAGGTGATATCTCATTGTGGTTTGGATTTCAGAGAGCTTGATTTTTTTTTAAGTAATTATCGGCTCAACACATTTTGAGAATGCACACAACACGTGTGGCACCGTATCTAGAATTTGACACACGCGCAATGAATGGGGCCTACCAATAATGTCATTGTCAGGCACTGCGCTGAAGGTTTGAGTACCCGGGGCCTCTAAAAGCAAAAAACAGAGGCGCGCCTGGGTGGCTCAGTCGGTTGAGTGTCCTAGTTCGGCTCAGGTCATGATCTCACGGTTCGTGGGTTCGAGCCCCGCATCGGGCTCTGTGCTGACAGCTCGGGAGCCTAGAGTCTGCTTCGGTTTCTGTGTCTCCCTCTCTCTCTGCCCCTCCCCTGCTCATGATCTGTTTCTCTCTGTCTCTGAAAAATAAATAAATATTAAAAAAATTAAAACCAAAAAACAGAAACCCAAATGTTTTGAAGGTTTAAAACAACAACAACAAAAAGGAGATATACATTAAAAACAACACTGATTAAATTCAAAACCAGTACATTTAAGGGTGAAATGTGAACTGTTATTAAGCAAATCCAAGAAAAAGATGTGTTTTTTTTTTTCATAGGTATGCCGGCGAGCTGAAACGGCAGAGTTAAATGTCTACATGCAAGATTCATCCTGAATGTAGTCTATAAGGCAGATAGGAGGTTCATGTCTGTAGCCAAAGGAAGAGTAAATTCATTAATTCTGTTTAGGTTTAAATTGCTCACATGAAGGTTAATAATTTCCTGACTCTAAGTAACATACCTTTGTTTGGAAAAATATATACCATACAAGATAATGGCAAGTGATAAAATTGTATGTANAGAGAGCCAGGGAAACACAGAATTCAAAGCAGCTCCAGGCTCTGTGCTGATGCAGGGCTTGAACCCATGAACTGTGAGATCATGACCTGAGCGAAGTAGGACACTTAACGGACTGAGTCACCCAGGTGCCACTTATTTTTTAGTTTTTTAAAGTAATCTCTACACTCAATGTGGGGCTCGAACTTATGACCCTGAAGATCAAGAGTTGGATGCTCCACAGACTGAGCCAGGAGTCCCTGTAAGAGCATTATTTTAAAGCTAATAATAAATAAGCAAATATTTCACTTGCTACATTCCACACATCAGTGACTTTTGAAATTTTTTAATGTAGAGCAGGTACTGTTTTTATTTTTTTTTTTCAGGCATTACTTTTTAAACTAGGAAACAATCAAGATTCTGAAAATAACAAAATAAATTCTGGGGAGAAAAATCAGACAATATTTTCATACAGAACACTTATGGAAAATTTTCTTTACCAATTAATAAAAGACAAATCTCTGGCTGGACTGGTCAAGAAACAAAATGAGTGAAAGAAAATTAGGAATGAAAGTAATTATTAAGTTACTGTAAACATTTTAAAATAACAAGATAATACTGTTAACAGATTTTTGTCAGTAAGTTAGAGAACGTATAAAATGGGTCATTAAAAACATTTAAATGGGTGAAAAAATGGGTAATAGAAAAATGGGCACATGTATATATGTCCAAAGTTGAGTCAAGAAGAAATAGAAAACGAGCAGACAATTTACGAAGCATGAACAGTAATTCAGTTGGTAATAAAATATATCTGCTTCCACCAAAGTTTCAGTTTAAGATCATTTTATAGGTGAGTTTTAAAAATTCCCTAA
>NW_027530632.1:1407757-1408572 GCF_008692635.1 Crocuta crocuta
ACCAAAACTTGATTACATTTTCAACCTCTCCTAGGAACGTCACCCTGTGACAATCAATCTGAAATTTCCTGATTGGCACCAGGGAGCACATCTGCCTGATGAAAGCCCCGTGGTCCCCTCCCCCGCAAATAGAGGAAGATCTGGCTGGAAACAATCGTTTCTTTTCTTTTGCTAATAACTTCTTGCTCCAATCTCGTTCCCGTAAAAATCTTCCATTTTGTACAACCCTTGGGAATATCTGTTCCTAAATCACTTCATGTAGCCAAACAGATCTTCAAATGTACGCAGTTGAATTTTATGTTTTGGCAGCGTCTTAGCCAATGAAGTAAGAAAGGGGAAGCAATTACGGAGCACGCCAGACTAAAAACATAGTGTTGTTGTTAGCAGACAACATGATTTGTGTAGACATAAAATCTATGGNACTGGGTGTTCTATGGAAACCAACTTGACAATAAACTATAAAAGAAGATAACAATTCTACTATAAATACCATTGTTCATCAATTATAAATGTATTTTGTAAAAGTATCCTTAATATTGGGATATACCTAACGACTGATGGCTTCTTACATCTTGTCCCCTGGGATGGATTGTGATAGAGCTGTCATTGCTTAAACGTGGGTAAACTTTTGGTCAGAGCTGTCCATATTCTTATCCTTCAATTGAGTTAAGTGCATTTTTGGACCACATGTGTTGAGTTTAATGGCTGTTGAAAATGCCTTAAAATGGTCATGTTACAATTTAGTACAAATTCATTAAAATGAAAATGTACTGTGTGTGCAGAAAGGCACAGAAACAGAGCAGGGGGGGAAAAAG
>NW_027530632.1:1409093-1409714 GCF_008692635.1 Crocuta crocuta
TTCTAGGAAGCAAATCTCTTTTATTAGAAGAATGACTGGAAATTGCATATTTTCTTGCAAAGAATAGCCAAGGACCTAAGAAAATAAGATACTCACAAGTAGGAGAAGCTGAATTATGTGTCGGTACTGTGGCTGGGAACAACATTTCAGAGGCAGCAGCAAATGGGCTATTCTTATAAGAAATACTGTATTACCAGTGTCCTTCGTGGCTCAGAGGCTATTATTATGTGGGAAAACACAAATATTGGAGTTTTAAAGTGATTCGGAAAAGTCAGGCTCTGAATGTCAAGAAGTTTTAGGCATATTTCGACCAATTCATTTCACTTATGTTTTCATTTTAAAGGACACACCAGAAAAAATATATGAAAATAAAATATATCTAAATAAGTCTAAGGGACCTTTTTCAATAAGTATAAAATAAGAAGCCTAAGTGATCAAAAAAAACAAACCATTCTATTGTAGCTTAATGGGCAGCAACTTTTCTTTCCTAGTGACACATAAAATAACAAAGTGTCTTAAAACCTATGGCATTACAGAATAGATGAGATCTACAAATGTAATGCAATTGCAAACAAAAAGTAAACATGAATTTTCTTGGAACCTGGCAGTCCAATTCTGAAA
>NW_027530632.1:1409740-1412661 GCF_008692635.1 Crocuta crocuta
CAAGGTAGAACTGAATTCACTATTTTAAAAAGTTACAATAAAAAGAATAAATCAAACTAAAGACAGAACTACCCTGCCATCTAGCAATTGCACCACTAGGTATTTACCCAAAAGGATACAAAAAGCACAGATTCGAAGGGGTCCACGCACCCCAATGTGTATAGCAGCATCAATAGCTCAAGTATGGAGAGAGCCCAAATGTCCATCAACTGATGAATGGATAAAGAGGATGTGGTATAGATATACAATAGAATATTACTCAGCCATCAAAAAGAATGGGATCTTGCCATTTGCAATGACACAGATGGAGCTAGAATGTATTATGCTAAGCAAAATAAGTCAATCAGAGAAAGGCAAACACCACATGATTTCGTTCGTATGTGGAATTTAAGAAACAAAACAGAGGAACATATGGGAAGGGAGGAAAGAGAGAGAGGGGGGAAGCAAACCACAAGAGACTCTTAATGACAGAGAACAAACTGAGGGCTGATGGAGGGAGGTGGGTGGGGGATGGGCTAGATGGGGGACGGGCATTGAGGAGGGTACTTGTTGGGATGAGCACTGGGTGTTGTATGTAAGTGATGAATCATTGAAATCTACTCCTGAAACTAACATTGCACTGTATGTTAACTAAAATTTTAATTAAAAAAATTAAAAGGCAAAAAAAAAAAAGAAGAAGAAATGATTCTGTCTGCAATATGAAGAAATGTTATCTAGTATCCAAAATCTCCTGGAGAATAAGAAAGTAAGATTTGCCCTACAAATAGTAAGGCTTATTGCAAAGCTATAGTAAAACAAACCAGTGTACTCACCATTCGTAGATAAATAGATTGATTGAACACAGTGGACATTTTAGAAACAGACCTGAACAATTAGGGAAATTTTGATGTATAGCAGAAGTAGCATTAGAAATTGACACTGCAGGGCTGGCCTAGTCCTGGAGCGACTGGAAAGAAAAAACTATTTGATGCTGAAACAAAGGAGTTCCAGGTGAATTAAAGGATTAATGTGAGAAGAAAACCTTTACACTTTCAAAAGAAAACGTAGGATCTCTTCAGCAAGATGTAAAAATAAATACAAACCATCAAAGAAAAGATCAATGAATTTGACTGCATTAAAATGTTTAGAAATCTATTTTAAAAGGGCCCATAAGGGGCACCTGGGTAGCTCAGTCCGTTAAGTCTGACTTTGCTCACGTCAGAGCCTGGAATCTGCTTCGGATTCTGTGTCTCCCTCTCTCTTTCTGCCCCTCCCCTGCTCTCCTCTCTCAAAAATAAATAAACATTAAAAACATTTTTTAAGGGCCCATAAATGAAATGAAATGAAAAAAAAAAAGCTCAAAGACTAAGAAAAAGCTATTTACAATCTATATAACTGACTGAAGATCTGTGTACAGATACATAAAGAATTCCCATAAATCCAAGGAAAATAAAAATAAAAAAGAGCGAGAGGCCTTTCATTGATGAAGAAACCTGAGTGATCAATAAACATATGAGAGGGTATAAAAAGACGCTTAATATGGAAAATAAAATAAAACAGTATATTTATAACCATGAAGTTGATGAAAGCTACACCACCTGACAACGTCAAGTAAGGTCATGATATCATAGGTATTCTCATCCATTGCTAATAAAACTGTGAATATAACCACTTTGGCATTTGGAGTGAGGTTGAACGTACACATGCTATTTGACCTTACAAATTTCCTTCATCGATAAAACCTAAGAAGTCTTCATTCATAGATATAAGGGGAAATACACAAGGTTGTACATTTCTTATATTAGCTAAAATTGGAAACCTCATTTGACTTATCACACTCTCCCTTCAATACCTTCAGTATATCACTTCACATATAGTATCAGAACCTTACATTATACCGCTATTTCTCCTGAACACGCCTTTGGATTATTATCTTCATTTACCTTACTTTTACATGTTATATCTTACTTTTTCATGTTATAAACCCCACAACATGCTGTTTTTATTTCTGCTTTAAACAGTTCATTATCTTTTAAAGTCATTTAAAGAATAAGAAAAGTCTTTCTGAATGGGTGGCTCATTCAGCTAAGCGTCTGACTTTGGCTCAGGTCATGATCTCGCGGTTCATGGCTTTGAGCCCCGCGTCAGGCTCTGTGCTGACAGCTCAGAACCTGGAGCCTGCTTCGGATTCTGTGTCTCCCTCTCTCTGCCTCTCTCTCTCTCTGTCTCTCTGCCCCTCCTTGACTCATGCTCTGTCTCTCTCTCAAAAATAAATAAACAGGTTAAAAAAAAAAAAGTCCTTCATGGGGTGCCTGAGTGGCTCAGTCAGTTGAACGTCCGACTTCGGCTTAGGTCGTGATCTCACGGTTCGTGGGTTCGAGCCTCGCGCCAGGCTCTGTGCTGAATAGTTGTTCAGAGCCTGGAGCCTGTTTCAGATTCTGTGTCTTCCTCTCTCTCTGCCCCTCCCCCGCTCCCAAAGACGTTTGTGTCCTAATCCCCAGAACCTGTGGATCTGTGACTTTACATTTCAAAAAGGGGCTTTGGAGATATGACTAAGGATAAGGATTTTGAGATGAAGAAATTATCCTGGATTATTAAATAGGCTCAATCTAATCACATGTGAGTCTCACAAGTGGAAGAGGGAAGCAAAAGAGTGAGTCAGAGAAATGGCAGTATGAAGAATTCTGAGATATATCGGGCTGTGCTCAAGGGCCAGAGAACTCTAAGAGCTACGGGGAGCCCCATGCTGACAGCCAGCAAGGACACTGATTGTTCCCCCCAGAAAGAACACAGCCCTGACAATACCTTGATGTTAGCTCAGTGAGACGTGTGTCAGACCTCTGATATGTGGAAACTGTAAAATAATACATTTCTGCTGTTTTAAGCTGCTAAGTGTGTGATAATTTGTTACAGCAACAATGGGAAGCGAATACATCTTCTTG
>NW_027530632.1:1412769-1413520 GCF_008692635.1 Crocuta crocuta
GTCAGCACAGAGCCTGACGCGGGGCTCGAACCCACGAACCGCGAGATCATGACCCAAGCGAAAGTCGGACGCTTAACCGACTAAGCCACCCAGGCGCCCCTCCTCCACTGTCTTCTATCTACTATATCTTTTTATTTCTCTGGAAGATAAATAGGAGAAAATATTTGTGATCTTGGAGGGAAATAATTTGTTAGATACAGCACCAAAAGCACAATCCCAACAAGGAAAAAGTGATATATTTCACCAAAGTTAAGAACTTCTGTTCTTCCAAAGACACTGTTAAGAGAATGAAGAGACAAGATATAGACTGAAAGAGAATATCTGAACATCACCTATTCTGTATTCTGAATATATAAAGTATTGTCAAACTCAAGAATAAGGAGATAGCCCACTAAAAGAAGAGGCAAAAGAGTTGAACAGATACTTCATCAAAAAAGATATACGGAGGCACCTGAGTGGCTCAGTCGCTTAAGCATCCGATTCTTGATTTCGGCTCAGGTCAGGATCTCATCATAGTGAGATTGAGCCCCGTGTTGGGTTCTGTGCCCTGCTCTGAGCACTGAGCACGGAGCCTGCTTGGAATTCTCTCTCTCCCTCTCCCTCTGCCCCGACCCTTCCTTGCTTGTTCCCTCTCTCTCTCTCAAAATAAATAAATAAACATTAAATAAAATGCCAATCTCCTAAGATTCAAAGATTTGACTTCTAGAACTACAACCTAGAGAAACTCTTCCCACAAGCACTAGGCCATGCA
>NW_027530632.1:1413615-1416079 GCF_008692635.1 Crocuta crocuta
CTGATAAAGATATGAACACTGAGTCTCTGGGGAAATAAAGAAGTCCCCAAAGTCCCGTTGTCTAGCATTGCCAATTTCTCTGGCGTGGATAAACTGCGGCGGATTCCTAGCTACTGACATCGCCGATGCCAAGTCGAAAAGAGATACACACACCAAGTAAATGTCCATCAGTAAGAGAATGGATGAATAAGTAAAGTGTACTTGTACAATGAAGCACACAGATGTATCTGAAGAATACAATATGGAGAGAAAAATGCCGTGCACAGTGCGATACCATTTACGTAAATCTAAAAGTTCATAAAAACAGTCGGGTCTTAGTCCCCTTTGGCTGCCGATATCATAGGCTGGATAGCTTATAAACGAGCAAAATTTCTTTCTTAACAGTTCTGGAGGCTGGGAAGTCCAAGATCAAGGTACCAGTAGATTCGACATCTGGGGAGAACCGGCTTCCCCGGCCACGGATGTTTTCTAGCTGTGTCTTCACATAGTGGGCGGAGCTCTCCTNACGAACCGCGAGATCATGACCCAAGCGAAAGTCGGACGCTCAACCGACTAAGCCACCCAGGCGCCCCGAAAGTTGTTTAAACATGGGAACAAGGACATATCTCAAATCCCTCCTGGGGTTTCCACTTGGAGTGGCAGAAGACAGGATTAGGCAGGTGTGTTATTTATAGCCACACAACGTTACCACAGACGTCGTGGCTTAACGTGATAGCCGCTTATTATCTCACGGTTTCTATGGGGCAGAAGTCTGGGCATGGCTTAGCCGGGTCCTCCGTTCAGGGTCTTACAAGCCGCAGTGAAGGTGTTGACAAGGGTCCCAATCAGAGCGTTGACTACGGAAGCATTCCTTTCCACACTCCCATGGTGCCGGAATGTTTTAATTCCTTGGTGCTGGAGGATTCGTGGCCCCTTGCTTCTTCAAAGTCAGCAGTGAGAGAGAAAGACTTGAGAGAGTCGGCCAGCAAGGTCAAGTTCTAGAATATAATGGAACCACAGGAGTGTCAGCCTAACACGTCTGCCATTTTCTATTAGTGAGGAAAACAGATCACAGGTCCCACCCACTCTTTTTTTTTTAATATTTTTATTTATTTTTAGGAGAGAGAGAGAGACAGTGTGAGCAGGGGAGGGTCAGAGAGAGAGGGAGTCACAGACTGAAACAGGCTCCAGGCTCTGAGCTGGCAGTCAGCACAGAGCCCGATGCGGGGCTCGAACCCACGGACCGCGAGATCATGACCTAAGCGAAAGTCGGACGCTTAACCGACTAAGCCACCCAGGCGCCCCAGGTCCCACCCACTCTTAAGGGCAGAGGCATCCACAGAATGTGGGGTTCGCGGGGGCCGAACTAGAATAGCACGTCCTAGAATCTATGTGCCGTAACTGGGTGAGAAACATAGACCTTAACCTTTATCTGCAAAGATTTACTTCTTTTATTTAAAAACCCACACACAGCCCAGAAAGGAATTGAACAGCAACGCATACTATATAACGTGAAGCAACGCAAGCAGATCTCCTAAAAATGAAAAGGTAGGAGTGGGTCTAACAGAAAATATAAACCTTTTATGTAGGTTAATAAAAAAAGAGTCTTACATCATAAGCTACTGCTGTGTAGGAAGCGATCTTTTACATTTTGCAGCCTCTGATCCCCCCAGGGCAAGGGCCGGGTCTGTTCGTTTTGTTTTGTTTTGTTTCTCATTGCTGTATTGGTAAATCAAGCCATCTTTCAGCAGGTGAGCCTCGTACAGCAACCTTTACTTTGGATGGGTTTCTAAAATTCCTTCCAAGCCCTTGACTCTGCAATTTTGCAGCTGCTGTTTGGGTTGTGGTTATAGCTACATGCACATTTATACACACATTGGCATAAAGTGTAGAATCCATTTTATATGAATGGATAGGGTAGGATTCCTTGGGTCGGAATGAAATTCTTTATCCTAATAAGCAAGTGTTATGCCAGTGCAAGATACTCAGGAGCCAGATACAATATCCTTTTAAGTTGTTTACAATCTTAACTTCGCGGTGACAAAACGGATCTTTGTAGTTTCGGTGTTTATTACATCGCTTGTCACTTGCAGTCTGTGTTTATGGAAAACACCAAACATCGTGTTGCGTTAAAAGCAAACCAGAATGACACACGATGTCAGTTCGAATTTAAAATTCTATTGTTTTTCGACTTTTCCTCGTTAGTATGTTAATATACATTTTTTTGGAGAAAAGAGAAATAAATTTTTGCCTACACATATTGGAATTTGAAGTATTCCTTTTTTTCTTTTCTTCTTTTTTTTTTTAAAGACTTTATTTTTAAGTAGTCGTTCCACTCAACGTGGGGCTCGAACCTAACAACCCGGAGATCACGAGTGGCATGCTGTTCCGACTGAGCCAGCCGGGCGCCCCCATATTTGAAATATTTCTTATAAATTGGATTAGACAGAGAAATAGAGAAAACATCAAACCACATTATAAATAA
>NW_027530632.1:1416908-1419708 GCF_008692635.1 Crocuta crocuta
TTAGAATATAGCTCCGCTGTCGGAAAGGGAAGCAATTATTTAATAAGGTTCTAATTCTCTGATGAAGGAAGAAATCTATTGGATGGACCTGCTATTAGTTTCAATGGGCATCTACTTAACTAAGTAGAGTAGTTTGTATTGCATTATAGGAAGGTCAGCATCTACTATAGTCTCTCTTATAAGGAAGGCTGCTATTAAAGATAATATTTTCTCACAGTCTAATAGTCTTTCACCACAGAAACTGTAATGGTTTTTTTTTAAATGTTTATTTATTTTTGAGAGAGAGAGAGAGAGACAGAGCATAAGCAGGGGAGAAGCAGCGGGGCGGAACAGAGAGAGGGGAGGGGCAGAAAAAGAAGAGAGGTAGGGACAGAGAGAGAGGAGACACAGAATGTGAAGCAGGCTCCAGGCTCGGAGCTGTCAGCACAGAGCTCAACCAGGCTTTGAACTCACAAACGGTGAGGTCGTGACCTGAGCCGAAGTTGGAGGCTTAACTGACCCAACCACCCAGGTGCCCCAGAAACTAATGTTTTACAAACATGTAGTCACTTAACCCATCAATATGGAGGGCCTACACCCTGAAGAAGTTTATGATCTATCAAGTAGAGGATGTATATAAATAATGGCAACATAATAATGGCTGTTGGAGAGCTAGAAACAGGAATGGTGGGGCACCTGGCTGGCTCAGTAGAACTGTGCGACTCTTGATCTCAAGGTTGTGAGTTCGAGCCCCAGGTTGGGCATGGAGCCTACTTAAAAATAAAATTATAGATATACATATATATAAAAAAGAAGAAGGGTACCATAAAAGTTCAGAAGGTAAGTAATGAGAGCCACCACGTATTTATCAAGGATTATTATTTGTGTGCCGTGTACCTTCCGATGGTGATTACCAATACAAATACTTTAATATTAATAATACTCACAGATATGACTCGGATGCTTGCTATGTGCCAGGCACTGTTCTAAGCATGGTACATGTGTAGGGGATCAGAATAAGCCTCCCTGAAAATACGCCACTTGGGCATAAGGATTCTTTTGAATTGAAGACAGTTGAGAAATAGCAGATGCCAAAAAACAAGCTCTCTGTCCTGCCCCCCATTTTCCTGAAAGCAGGCNGACTGCACTGAGCGGAGTCTAGGTAACAAACCTGCCGGGAAGGGTCTTTATCTTCTGTGAGTTTCTCCCATCTATTTACCATCCCACAGTGTGCTGCCCTGGGAGCCTTAAAAGTCTTTTCCTTTGTCTTGTCACTTCTCTACAGATTTATTGTTCTTTGTTAAAATGCTATGTAAGCCCATCTTCTAACTACCCCTTTGAGTTACTCATCTCTGAGGTGCTTTTGGTTTTCCTCTGTTATACACGTGAGCTGGCAAACTCTTCAGATGCTCAAGACAACGCCATGAGAATTGCATTGAGAAGTCCCATTTCATGGAAGAAAAATCTGAGGCTCAGAAAACTTCAGGACCTTACCCAAAGTCATATGGCTAAGTACGTTCAAAGGAATTCTGGTTGAGCCCAGCTTCGTCTGAATTCAATGTTTATGCTCTCTGAAGTGGTGCTGGGTCTTGTCTTTGCTATGCCAGTGATTCACTGTATCAGTTACCTGTCGATGGGAAGCAAATCACCCAGAAGTTAGTAGATTAAGACAAAAGTGATTTAGTATTTCTCCTGATTCAGTGGGTTGGCTGACCAGTTGTTCTGTTGGTGTGCTGAGTTCCTCACGCTACTCAAGGCTCAACTGGGGCTGTAATATCCAAGAAGGCATCATTTACATGTTGGGCCCTTGATGCAGGCTGAGCTTACCTCCATGAGGCCTTTCATTTGGGCTTCTCCACAGCTTGGTGATTTGTGGGGTGCTCCGATCAGATGGGGGAGCCACCAAACATGGGGTGTTCCAATTGGGTGGGGGATGGTGGTACAGGTGGTGGAAGAATTCACCCAAGGCAGAACAAAGGAGATGGAAGTTTAGTGAATACTCTGCAAGGGACCGAGGGTGGGGGTAGGGGGCAGGTCAGCAAAGGAGAGACTATCTGCCACAAGGTGGTGGTGAGGGGTCACAGTTATAGGGCAGAGTGAGGGAGTATGGGGATGTATGGAATTTTCCCTTTTTTGGTAATCTTAGGAACTTTGTAATTGGTCAATTAGGGCCTATGGCTATTTCCAGGTGGGTCACTGTTTGCATTCACATTGGTGGCCTCTGTGCTCCTTAGGCCCTGCTCAGCTTTCCATTGCTCAAGCCCGTTGCCTAAAACCGACCTCTGCATGATTCAGCACAGGGGTATCAGGGTTCCAAGAGAGCAAGCCCAAGGCACTAGGACTTATCAAGCCTCTGCTGTGTCACATTTGCTGATGTCCAGTTGGTCAAAGCAAGTCACACAGTCAAACGTAGAGTAAATGTGAGAGGAGACTGTATACTAGGGCCCAGATACCAGGAGGTGCAATTCATTTGGGGCCATTAATGTAAAAATGTACCATATTTACATTATAACTTTAAACCATCCACTTTGTGGCGCCTGGATGGTTCAGTCAGATTTTGGCTCAGGTCACGATCTCACACTCGTGAGAACGAGCTCTGTGTCGGGCTCTGCACTGGGCATGGAGCCTGCTTAAGATTCTCTCTCGGGGTACCTGGGTGGCTCAGTCCACTGAGTGTCCGGCTTGGGCTCAGGTCATGATCTCACGGTGTGTGAGTTCGAGCCCCACGTCGGGCTCGCTGTTGTCAGCCTGTCCACTCAGAGCCCGCTTTGGATCCTCTGTCCCGCCCCCCCGTCTGCTCCTTTCTGGCTTGTGTTCTTCT